>NC_141259.1:4495700-4920700 GCF_054856555.1 Leptonotus elevatus
ATCTCCTAGTTTTCTGTATTTTTTTTTTTAATGATCCTAATTGTAGCTTTTCGTATGTTTTCCACTGTCCAAAAGCGTGCACATTGTCGTGCTATATTTGGATAAACCCAAAATGGCGTTTATTGACAAATCGGTGTGTTTGTGTGTGTCTTTGATATGCTGATTAGAATTATGTGAAATACTGACTGCACTCAGTTCACTTGTGTGCTATTGTATATAATCTCACATACTCTATCCAGCGTTTCTGTTATCAAAATGATTGAGATTGTCAGCAGAAGTAACTGCCCAGAGATGTACTGTTGATACATTCTCCAAAAAGTGTTTACTAATATACAAACTTTTTCTGTGTTGAATTTAACTCATTCACTGCCATTGACGGCTATAGACGTAAACAATTCATTTGAACTATTTCTATTAGTTTAACATTTTTCCCACTTTTATTAACAAGAGTATGAAAACCTAAAAAAAAAAATATATATTTTTTTTATTGTACATTTAGAACAGATATAACATTTGTGAGTTAACTAGTGAAGTCATGCGATTAATTATGATTAAAAAATGTGATCGCCTGATGCCCCTAATTTTTAATATATTTTTTTAAAAAGAAAAGATTATTAAAAATTAGGGGCGTACATTTTTTCGTAATTAATCGCATGACTTCACTAGTTAACTCACAATTAATCACAAATTTTATATCGGTTCTAAATGTAATAAAACTTTTTCTAGGCTTTCATACTCTTAACAAAAGTGGGGAAAAATGTTAAACTAATAGAAATAGTTCAAATTAATTTTTGACATCTATAGCCGTCAATGGCAGTGAATGAGTTAAGATGGTTGCTAATATTCTAATTAAATAAATGGATTTTTATATTCAGTCTAAATTAAATGGCATTAAGATGGGAAGACTAGTTCCAAGTTTCCATATTGTTAGTCTTTATTTTATAGATGGTTTACCAACTACAATTGTGGGATTATTTTGTATAGTTCGGATGAGCAAATAAATCTGATTGATATAAAACATTTGACTCGTCTACTTTTTATGTTCAAAGGGCGTGAACGGTTAATCAGATGATGCCAATGCAAGTACAACACGAGCAAAATCAAATGCTATTGTTGACTCATTTACTCACCAAATAGGATGGACGTGATGACTGTAGTTTGCAGTGACCATTTCAATGACTCTGACTTCGAAGATAAAGTTTGGTTTAGAGTTTTGATGGAAATGGACCTAATTGCTCTGTGGCAGCGCAAACACAGCTGTGGCTGACAATGGCTCTCCTGACCAGGGCTGGAGCTTCCTGTCGCCGCTGGTAACGCTGCTGCTCCTTATCCTGGCTAGTGTTTTGTTTTTTAAGTAACCCTGTATTTTATCAAAGAAAAACACATTTGCGTAAATGAAAAAAAAAAAAGGGGGTAAACACCTCACTCATTCTCTTAAAACGCGCACCTGAGGAGAGGCTCACACTTTTGGCATAAGAAAAGATGTCCACATAAATTTTGGTGATGATTGAGCAGTTTCCCATTATAAGTGACACAAGCATTTTAGAATGAACTAAAGTTGTCTTCAGTTCCTTCACTGAAGTCATACCAACACGAAAAAGTGACGTTTCGAGATTATGTAGTTATTTACCTATTTCTCCAAAACAAATTTGATTATGCATTTAAAATTTTACCAAGTGAAAAAAAAAGTTTGCCTTTTGTCACCCAAATAATTTAGTATCTTATTGGCTCACTTTCTACTTTATTACAGGCATATATCATAATAAATTGTAAACATGCCTAACACAATACTGTACATGTGAAATGCTTTAAGAAAGAAGGTTAGGTGGATTTTTTTTCCATTCCATTTTTATTCTTTTTACTGTAAAATTATTTAAAAAAAATTACAACATCAGAGTTGACAGTTTCATACCTGAGTATTCTATAATCAAGTAATTAAGTAGAACATTGACATGACTTAAAACTTAAATCTACACTAGGGCTCAAACAGTTGTAAAACAAACAAACTGCTTAATCCAATCATCAGGCCATTTTCCATACGACTTACCCTCAACGAGGGTTACGAGTGTGCTGGAGCATATTCCATCTGACAAACAATCGCACCTACGGATACTTTAGAGTCAAACGGAGGAAAATGGAACACCTGGAGAACGGGGAGAATGTGTAAACTCCACACGAAGCAGGCCAAAGCACGGATTCGAACCACCAACTTCAGAACTGTGAGGCGGATGTGCTAACCACTGTGGCCTCTTCACGCCATCTTCTAGTGGCTCATGGTCAAATGTCTAAACTTTTACCAGCCTGTCTACTTCCTGAAGCGCTTGAAGAGTGGATGGATGCCCTTGCCAAGGGAAGGTGCTTTGCTTTTACCCTGATATTCCATATAGACAGTGTCATCAGCACCAGACATGGAGCTCATGGTCCCTGTTCGCCTTGAAAACTGTACGGAAATAAAAACGGCAAGAATTTATAATGTTGCATCAATTTATAAGCTTTTAAAACTTTTTCTGCCACCCACCTGTGGTCTCGTGCCCGCCTCCCCAGCCACCATTTCCTCCTCAGCATCCAGATCAGATGCAGCCAGGACCTTTTGGAGGAGCTGCTGCTGTTCCTCCCTGGTGGAGAACATCAAGTCTTCTTCCTCCATTCCTGCCAACTGCGTGATCACCTAAAAATTGTACATGGCGTTTAGATGAGGAATGGCTATTTTACAAGATATTTGGCTTCCCAATGTTGGGGAAATATCAATATATCCATCCAGGACATACGCAGTTAACTCTAGTCTGTATAGAACTGGCTTAAATATCCATTCATCTATCTATTTTCTTCTTTTGAATTACTTTTTTATGAGCTTGGTCACAGAAAGAATTCAGATCCTTAAGTCAATCGAAGAGTTCAAATACACCTTAAAGCTGTAGCCCTGGTCCACTAGAAACCTCTGTCTCTTGGTGGAGTACGCCATCTCCTGGGTGTCCTGAGACACCAGCGAATAAAAGAATGCGTTGTATTCCTCTGCAACCATTCCTAAGAAGGAAGACAGGTGACGTGAGAGTCTTTTTTTGGGCAGTGGGGGGGTCGTCCACATAGCGTACATTGGCGTTACTGTTCCAACGCTAAAAAAACAAACCTTTCTTGGCTCTTAAGACTCGACCAAGTCTCTGGGCTTCCTGCCTTCGTGATCCACCATGAGAAGAGATTTGGATCAGGACGCTGGCTTCTGGCAAGTCAAATGAGGTGTCTCCAACCTGTTTGGTAGTAAAGACATATAAAAATTAACTCTAAAATGTCAAAACTTCATAAGAGAGGAGACAATTGACTGAGTTGTTTTACGCCCAAAGATGATAGTGTACTGTCCTCTTGTGGAGAAAGTGGTGTTTACGCATTTTGTATGTTTTGACCCTAGAGTGCTACTGTAGTGCATTGTACTCCAATCAATGCTTCTACACGGCTACACAGCTAATCTAGAGTGTTGAAGCCTAGAGTGTAATTTTGGCTTCAGAAATATCTGTCTAAGTAAATAAATTATATACAGCTAATTTTAGTCAATGATTCAAATCTATATTGTTTCAAACTTTAAATACAGTTTCATCCAGTAAATTATCAAAACAGCAAGAGACTTCCTGGTCTTTATTGAAAAAGCCGTTTGCTATCTGTAGGCTACAGTTAGTTCTTAAACACTAGTGAAGACAGAATAGCAAAATTCACCCTTTGATGCTTTTCTAAGGCACTCAATAATCCAAACCTTGGAGATGAAAATTGTGTTGATCTTTGGGTTTAGTTTGAAGTTCTGCAAGATCTGCATCCGTTCCCCTTGGGAGGTTGGGCCATAGATGTAGGGCCTTGAGCAGACAATTACAGAGAGGAATTTACTAGTGAAATACTGTATAAGAAAAAATATATATTTTTTTTTTGTGTGTGAAAATACATACTTGTTCAGGCGAATTGCATATTCTTTCAAGGCAAAGACATTATCAGCAAAGACAATGATCTTGTCATTGCGCCGCTCATGAAAGCGAATGAGAAACTGACACGCCCGGAACTTATTTGGATTCATAGTATAAAGCAAGATGCGCTTCTTAGTTTTGATGGCCACGTACTCTCTATAAAACTCTGGAGACATAGGGCACCACACCTGCAACATAGACATAATGTTAAGGAAGTGTCATATACTACGCGACTTCTGGGAGGTCTTTGGCTCTTTTCACCTCAGCACACTGGACTTTGGCGATGTAGCCATTGCTCTGCAACTCCATCCAGTTGGCTTCATATAGTTTTGGCCCAATTAGAAAGTTGAGGTCCACAATCTTGTCATCCTCCCGAACTAAAGTAGCAGTGAGGCCCAGTTTGCAGTGCGCCTGGACGATGGTCAGCACGCTTCGAAACATTTTGGCTACAGAAAAAAAACAAAAAAACATATCAGACTACTTTTATTTTATTGGCAAGGAAATATGACATTTTATGTTAAACTTACCAGGAATGGTGTGTACCTCATCAAGAATAATGAGACCCCATTCTTGGCTTCTCATCCACTCCATGACCCTCTCAGCTTCCCAGGAGCGCTTGGTGGTGTGGCCCAGCATGGAGTAGGTGCTGATGGCCACTGAGCAACCGATGGGCTTGTCCTTGGCGTCGGAGGTGAAGCGGCAGATCTGAGAGTCGTCGATAGTGGACCACATCTTGAACTGGGACTTCCACTGTTCCACGGACACTGAGGAGTTACCCAACACCAGGCAACGTTTGCGTACCGTGCACGCTGCTGTCACACCCACTAGAGATTTGCCCGCTCCTGGAAAGTAGCACAGAAAATATACATAATGTTGTGGCCAGTGTTGCCACAGTTACCTTGAAAATGGAACTGATTATTTGCTTAACTTAGTTATTTAATTTAGTTGTTTACTTAATTTTAAAAATAACAATTACTTTTTAAAGAAAGTAATCAGTAAGCCATAAGCAGTAATTAGATGACTTGCTTTAAAAAAGAGCAGGTAATCTGATTACTGCTTAAGTTACTTTTTAAAGCAAGTAACCAGTAAGTCATAAGCAGTAAATCAGTCAATAATTTTTTTATCTAAATAATCAGTAAAGTGACAAAGATTACAAGTTACTTTAATAGATAACATATAAATGACACTCGGTTTTGCCACTTAATTTAAGTGTGTTTTTAACAGTGACGTTTAAGAATAAAGTTTGTTTTTATGAAAAATAATATAAAGATAGCAACCTTTTTAACTGAACATGTTAATATAAAAAAAAGACTAATTTCATTTTAATTTGCTACTTGTTTTTAATTAAAAAAAAAATCTTTATAGACGTCACTTAAAAACATACACCTGTATATTTTTATATTTTTTAACAAAGACAGCTTTATTTGCTTGACAATTAACTATGAATGTTGTAATGGGAAAAACCTCAACATTTATAATGCACATTATTTATGGATATGATGATTAAATTTGAGGACCTCAGATCTTTTTTTTTTTAAACAGTGTTATTGAAGCTACGTAGATAACATTGTCGACTCAGAGTGCGCAATAAACCTCAATATTTTTTATTTTAGCTCATACAAACTCAAAATAGAGACTGTACTTGCATCTGGAAAACACAAATCTCTCTTTCCTCTTGCTGTTTATGGACACGTGAAAACTCCCTCAGATTGTTAATGTTAATTTAAATAATCCCACAATGCATTTCACTATGGTTAATAACAGAGTTTCCCTATCTTACATGTTCTATAATGTGTAGTTAGTGATTTTATCGAGTACTTTAGTGTTAGGATTCGGGTGTTTTCTGTATTTTATTATTAATTAGTTTTACATAAAAATAAGAAGGTTAGAAGAGTGTGCTGTTCATTTAATTCATGTCAATTCTGGCTCATTGGTGCCCCTTGCAGGCAGTTAAGTGCTACTGCCTGTGGTAGTAGCAGGTGCCACTCTCTGCGGAAGAAAATATATTTTCCAAGTAACTTTTAATGATATTAATAGAGCAACTATAGTCTGATTACTTGACTGGAAATATTACACACACATAACAATCAATTTGACATGAAAACATTTGATATTTCTGTTTTTACCCTTACAATCTCCTTATGACAGATTTATTTCATTATTGCACCTCCCTTAGCAACAGTAAACCAGCATTCTCACCGCAGGGCAGCACAATGACGCCGGAACGAGCGCGTCCGTTGCCAAACATCTTGCGCAGACTTTTTTCCTGGTAGGGTCGTAGTACAGCAGTCGGCTTCAGGTCTATGTTGATATCTGGGTTGACCGTATCATTCCGAAAGTCATACTCGGCAAGGAGCGGGTATTCCAGCTGAATGCAGCGCTTTTGTAGCGCCTCAATCATCTCCTACACAAGACAATGATGATTATGCTGATTAAAAATTGGTGTGTACACTCAATGGCCAAATCATTTATTTTAATAAAGAGCTGTAATATTACTACTACATCACAGCAAAATATAAACGCAATAATAAACGTTAAATGAATACCTCTTTGACAATATCACTCAAAACTGAGCATAATTCCTTTGGGATATGAAGAATTTTTTTAAACGGCTCTTTTGCAAGCCTACCTAATGTTGTGGGCAGCGAGCATATATTTGTAATCTATTTCAAAGTTTCCATCAGGCAACTATCCTTAAATAAGGACATATAATCAGGTGTTGCATCCCTTAGAACACCACTTACTGTATTTGGCTTTGAACCAACGAGTTGACACACAAAACATGTAACGCGCACCTGTTGAATCTCAAAAGACACGGTCTGAGTCTCTTCCTCCTCCTCTTCCTCCTTGTCCATCTGCTCATAGTAGCTGAAGATGTCTTCAGGGATCTGTTGGTCTGAAGTTTGACCATCAGTGGGCTGCTGTGAGGTGGAAGCACCTCCTTTGTCCTCAACAGTCTTGGAGATCTGTTGAAGAAGTGCAGTATCAATCATTCGTGAACCTGGGAATTAGGTTTCTTCATTAGTACAGTAGTACGTCAAAGTAAGCAGTAGGAAATCAAAAATGTTCTTTACAATAATACGTTTTACCCCACTAGTCCAAACACGGTATTCTGATTACTATTGTGTTTGTGGAATATCAATTATGCAGCAAAATATAATTTCATTGTACTTAGTATAATGACAATAAAAGCAATCTAATCTAATTGCACCCGCTGTCATCCATCTCAGGGTGCGGCCATTTTGCCACATGCTGTCGACAGAAAATGACAGGACTCAGGTAACGACCAATCATGGCTCAGCTTGCAAATGTCACATGACCAAACTCAAAACACATTATTGTGAAGAAAATGTTTAATCGGGGGCATACCGCTGACTTGCTGTGGATGACCTCAGTAATAAGCCCGCCGTCTGTCCCATCAGCAGCACTGAGGCGACATTTTCGGATCATTTCGTCCTGCAGGAGACGCTGAATCACATCAGGGAATGTGCTCTCAACAAAATACCTGAAGACAGACACACAGGTAGAAATTGAAATAAAGAGCTATAAAAACAATAAAGGGGAATCATTTTGAAGTGGCTGTACCTATTATGCTTGAGCACCAGCTTGACTTTGCCATAGCTCACAGTGCAGAGCTGGGAAAAAATAAATATCAAATAATACATTCAAACACAAAGAAAACCCACGTTGTAGACCAAGAAACCATCACCATCATAGAACTGGGATTGGGTCACCCAGGGTGCAGATCTAGCCAGAACAGAAACGCGTCTGCCTGTAACTATTGTTGTATCACATTACTTTGACGTCAATGCCATTCCTTAGCCCATCAATTGTGTTTTTAAGTTAACATTTATCTCCAAGTTATGTGTAAGACAAACTATGTTAAGTTAAATACACAATATGCAATTATCTTTATTTTGTGTTTAGTTTTACACTAACCTTCAACTGGAATGTCATAAAAACTGTTTGAAGCAAATTTGGTATTGAGTGTTGTAATATCGGAGCACTTTTAACCATCCATTAACAGTACAGGCCTACAGTGTCAGGTCTGATATCAATAAAAGTCCACCTCTAATGCATACCATAATAAACTGCACAATTCCATCAGGCACAGAGGTCTTGCTAAGTTTCTGCAGATACTCCACTATATCAGAGGTCTGCAGCCCCACACTGACAGCAGCATACAGTGAATATGCTGTTAGCTTGTACTCATGGACGTGGTTGGGCCTGCACACTGGCTCTGCAATGGCCACCAGGAAATCCTGTGCATACTTGTACACTGGTGAAAAGGCTTCTAGAAAGATGTGTCCATCTGGAGCCTGCAGGAGCCAAATGAATGAAATGAATGAATTAGAACAATGACGAATGTTTAGTTCGAATGAATTCTGATAGTCTGAACGGATATCTTACCACCCATAGGGGTCGTGAAGAGTGATCACTCTTCAGAAGCATCTGAACACGATAATCTTTGGCTCCATATTCATCCAGCTTTGTGCTGGATTCATCCACTTGTTTCCCCGCAGCAGCAGGTATGCCCTCCTGAGACTTGCCACTCACGACGTCTTCATCATCTTCCTCCTCCTCATAGAAACGCTTTTTAGACTTCTTCTCTGTAGACCATAACATGCTTAATACACGAACATACTATTAAGTTATGTCAGCATAAGAAGCTAAGTGAACTGGAACTTGCACAATACAACGCAAAAGTATAATGTTGACAAGATCCTCATTGATGGCAGCATTTTGTAACGCAGTAAATAATACATGTATACAACGTAATGGAATGAAACGGGACAGAACGTGTAATGTGATTTATAAAACAATAGGTACATGCTATAACTAAATCCCCATTTAAAAGGTGGATTGCTTGCTAGTTGAGCCAGGGATATCGATTCTAAACTAGCAACCTAAACATAATAAAATAATTCACTCACCTCGATCCCCTTTATCTTTTTTCCCCATTGTAGCTGTTTAGAAATTCGAAATCCTTTTCGTTAAGAATCGTTATCGCTAGAAGAGTGTAGACGATAACGAGCAGTTATTTTTGCAATAGTGTTTTCTCGCCACCATGATAGTGTAGTGACGGGAATATTCTTATTTGATGTAAATGGTGATTGGCAATACGCGTTCAAGTACTCTACCGCCACCTACCGGACTGGAGTGTGGATCAGGCGATACACTGATTTGATGACCTCATAAAAATTAAGCCGTTGGTTGCACTATATATATATATATATATAAATGAAACGCCCAAACGTGTTATAACCATTGAGTTAAATGCCCAAAATACTTGTTGGATCAAAATGGCAGTAGGGGGGCGGACTATGTATATATATATACACAAAATAAAAATCACCGAGGCTATCGTAAGCACAGACCATAGAACTAAAATGGAGCATAATTTAATGTAATCATTTATAATGGTTGGCCAGCAGGGGACTCCAATGCCTCACTTGCAGTTGCATACCCAGACCGCACGTCTTTGTCAAAAAAGCACGTGTTGACATTCGCTTGGATTTATTACAGTTGCTGTGTGATTTTAATATGCTTATTTTTCCAGTGAAAACAGGGGCACAAAAGGCAAGTCAAAGATATACACAATAATAAAGCAGATTTACTCCACACATTTTCACCAACATACAAAATTATGAAAATTATGTCAGAACATTTTCAAAGAATCTACATCACTTTGTAGTCTATTAGTCCGTAGTGTAATTTACATGCTTCACATGTTGACAAAAGATTGTTTCTCCTTAAATGTAGACTGATGCACACTAAATTATAAGTGGCTAATTCCCTTGAGAGACAAAAAATCCATGCATGTCCTTATGGAGTTCAGCGTTGACATAACCTCGAGCTACTTCCTTGAATGTTTTGCCATCAAGAACCAAGATGAAGTTTGACTGGTCGCGATTGGTGCTGATTACAGAACATAAAACCACACCTACAGGGAGAAGAAAAAAAGAGTTATCAGAGTTGTGTAGATATTGTAACACATTGATACAAGCATATTGTTTGATTACCATCGTCCTCTGACTCGCCATTCGGCCTGGGGACAAATACTGCCTCGGACGGCCAGCAGTTGTCTTCACTCCAGGTTAACAATTGCTTGGTTTCTGTATCAAATTTGGCAATCTACAGCAAAAAGATCCGATTAACACACGTGAGGTTAATTGGTTGACTATAAATATATAAATGTAAGCCTGCTACTGTATCTTGAAAGTAGCAGTACGGCATAGTATGTTTTGTAAAATATGAAAATTAATTTGTGGTGGATTTTCTTGCTTGCCTCGCATATTGACCACAAACGAGGACGTTGATAAGGGACAGTTTACCACTATAAAGTAATTATGTTATCTAAATTTATGACAAACAGCTTAGTACTAGCCACAAAACTTTGCTCATACATAAAGTTGAATTGAGATAGTGTCGGTCGGTCCCAAATGAATGCACTTGAATGCATTTGAAAAGAATGCATTTGAAAAGAATGCATTTGAAAAGAAAGACATAACATGATGAATGAACATGGATGAAAAGGATGTTGTGCTTTTTAAGAAGGAAGAATAAACATCATCCTGTTGACAGAAACAAAACGAGCGCTTGTGCGCATTTCCTCTCGCTGACGTCAGAGCAGTGATTTGGGCATACACTCAGAATGAGGGGAAGCTCTTAAAAGTATGGTTTCTGTACTACCACAGCCTAATGGTCTTCCTTTCATCCCATTGTTTGTGTTAGCGCTGCGCTTGGCTTTGACAAATGAAGACAACCCATGGGTGCAGTCATCGAGGCCAAATGGGGTTTACTTTTTACAGCTTCTAAGTCAACATTTAACAATTTCCCACCTTGTGGTTTTGTCATTTATGCTATTTGGAATAACAATGTTGCAGTGAACAATGCATTTCCTTACTTTTAAGACTCTGCCATAGTGTTAATTTTATCAGACATTTTTAAATTGTGTCTCAGTTAGTCCAGTCTCAATCACGCTTGTTAGTTAGTCAACCTCATCCCGTTTTTATTAAGTCAACTTTTAGTCGACTATAAATCTAGCATTTTAGCATGCCAGTGACAGATTAGCAGAGACAGGATTTTACAAAATCATATAATTTTTTCATGAACTAAAATGTCCAGTTTTTATTAAGTGCAAGTAAATTTTGGTCTCGTCTTCA
Organism: Leptonotus elevatus; assembly: GCF_054856555.1. NCBI lineage: Eukaryota > Metazoa > Chordata > Actinopteri > Syngnathiformes > Syngnathidae > Leptonotus > Leptonotus elevatus. The sequence continues at coordinate 4,506,811 of NC_141259.1, forward strand.
TTAGTGGACAAAAATGCATCCTGCTTTAGTCCCAGTTATTGTTTATTAATGACTCTAATGAGTTTTAGTCCAGACTAGTCTAGTTTTGTGTTGACGAAAATATTTTTGTTTAGTTTTCGTTATTGAAATTAACTCTACTATGCCAATTCAAAAATGCCCTCCCAAGTCAAAGGAATTCCAATTGTTGTCTTTTGTCATTGTCAAATCAGAATTTTACCTCTTTTGAGAGCGCCGATTCCTCAACGCAGTTGCAATACACAAAGCGGTGTTGCTTGCTGTTGACATCGTAATTAATTCTTGGAAGTTCAATCCCTGATGAAGATAAAAATGTGACTTTTAACTGCCATTGACGGTTATAGACGTCAAAGATCCATTTTTACACACAGAAGTTTGCTGAGACTGGTGTGAACTTTACCTCCACGGAGCACCTCTGCTTGGCACGTTAATTTGCCTTCTTTCTCTTTCACTGCTGTGGCCGTGGTGCACGCCGCTTTCACCAGGTTCTCGCCGATCGCTGCGCCCTGCACACCGAGTACAGCTTAGTATCCCCTTTGGCGTCAAAGTCAAATTGTCATTTTCTTCTCACCTTGTTTGGTTGAACGGGAAGCGCAAATCTCCTATAGCTCGGTTTGGAGTAGCTTTCGTCCTGAGATCCCGGTTTTTCCTTTAGCTTGCTCAGGTAAAACATCTCGTAAAGACCGCTGTCCTTGTAGGCGATGACATCGAATATGACGCAACCATCGACCTCGAAAGCATTCACGTGATGGTAGACGACCATGGCTTCAGTGTAGTATTTGGTCTCCACCTCTTTGCCTGTCTTTCTGTCTATCAGGTGGATCAAAGTCTGAAGGGAAATTGAATTTTTAGGATCTTAATTTTTAGATATTCAGTGGTTCTTAACGAGTGTGCTAAATTAAAAGCAGTCTTACATTTTCTTCTGGATGGAACTTGAGGCAGCTCGCCCAGTTGACTCCCCTCATGTAGGCGGTGGCCATCTTGAGGATGTCCAGTTTGAAGGGCTGCTCGATGAAGATGAAGTAGTTGTCCGTCATGCCAAAGCTGTGATAGTAGCTCGGCGTCAGGAGGGAACGGCAGGGGACCGAACAGATCACCTCCGCGTTCTTCAGAGCAGGGACTTTCTTGTCTTGGTCTATGGCCAAACGTTTCAACAATAACTCACTTTTTTTTGCTGCGTCAAGATTTTTTCTCCCTACACATATCTGTGTTTACATGCAGAAATTGTGCACAAAGTCTCCTGTCTTATTGCATTTTGACTGCAGATAAGATCCAGCAAGTTGAGTTATAGGGACAAAGTAGAGCACGTTCTCATTTACCCTTCTGAGAAACGGCGGGGACTTTGAACAGGAGGTATTTCGTCTTGCCCTTTTCAGCTATACAAGTGCCCATGTTGTAAGCGTTGCCCTCCTTGTCGTAGTGTGGATGGGACGTAGCCAAGTTCACCGAGACAAACTTCATGTAGTCCACCTGAGTGGAAACAATTTGCATACTTTATACACTTCATGAAAACTATCACTTTTTTTTATTTTTTATTTTAGCTTACTTTATCCTGAGTTTCCAGGGTGACTGGGTCAATTTTACGAATGTAGTTGGTTTCTGAGGTGGCAAAATAATCCTGACCGTATTTGATAAAATTGCTGGCGCCATTGTCAGTGAAGTCAGGCACTGTGTGGTTGAGGAAGGTGATTGCCCTTGAAAGAAAGGAAAACATTTTTTTCAAATTACTGTTATGTTGTGGGTCAAAATGACCCGCTTTCAAGTTAAAGGACATCACGTATCTTTTTTTGCTATGAAATTTGACACCAACAGTTAGTAACAAGTGGTTCATTTCAACATGTTTGCAATGAAAACAGTTAATAATGTTTGTCTGGATGCTTTTGGAACATTGAAAATATCCCGGCTCAAAATGACCCAACAATTTATTTCTTTATTTCTATGAAACTTCACATCAACACATATGTGCAATGAAAATTGGTAATAATAAGCTATGAACAATGTTTATTGGCTTGTTTTGGAATATTACAAATTCCGGGTCAATCTGACCCATTTAAAGGAGTGATTTTTTTTTTTTTTACAATTTTTTTTTTTTGTTATGAAACTTCTCATCGCCAGACAATTAAAATGGTTCACTTTGCTACCCTTTCAATGGAAATGTTACATGTTTATCAATGCTTTTGGAACATTAAACCTAGAAAGGGTCAAAGTGAACCATTTAAATCAAAACTACAAATTGGTAGCTTTTCGCAATGTAACTTCTCATCAACAGACAATTAAAAAGGTTCACTGGACACTCTTTTATTTAAAATATTACATGTTTATCAGAATGCTTTTGGAACATTAAACATAGCCCGGGTCAAAGTGACCCAGTTTTTTGTTTTTGCTATGAAACTTCTCCTCAACAGACAATTAAAATGGTTTGACATACAGTATTTGATTTGAAAGCTGTTAATCATGGGCTATAATTATCAGGATGACTTTGGAACATTAAACATAGCATGGGGCAAACTGACCCATTTCAAAGTAAAGAACTAGTATTTCATGATGAAACTTGCTACAAAATAGTTTATTTGAAATATTTGCAACAAAAGTGGTTAATAATGTTTATCGGGATGTGTTTTCAACATTGAACATAGTAGCCCAGGTCACATTGGCCCGGGGGCATTATTGCCGTTGCAGACAAACCAACCTAACAAGAGGGTTAAGCTAAAGATCACGAACAACGCTTACTTGACAATGAAGTTTTTGCTCGGGTCCGGATAAGCCATTGTTCCCATTTCAGACACAACAATTCGATTGGACTCCATGTTGGCTTTGTAGGTGTCACTTCTCAGGAAGCGACTTCTGTGGGTCACTTCACCTGTGACAGTACAGCAACAACAAAAATAGTCTATTAATTAACTACTCATCAAAAGTACTGTAAGCGAAGAGACCAACCGTCTTTGAATGAGAAACTGTGCATGATGGACATGCCATCAAACCAGTGGTTGTAGCTGGTGTCCCCAATTGAGAAGATCCCGGGACCATTGCGCAGTAAGGTGCCTTGCAACCACTGGGGGATGTTCCCTAAAACAAAAGCAAAGCCATAAAACAATCACGAATGCGATATTTTCTGATGGCAAGCACATAGTGTAAAAATAAAAACAGAAACTACCTTTCACTTCTGCCTTAAGAGGCTCTGGCCGCTCTGTTGCATTTTTGGAAAAGTCCATGTTGACTACTGAGAGTGCATGTGAAGCTGTCTCAATAAACAGATTAACATGCAAACCACTCCTTTTTAAAGCTCTTTGCTATGGGAGGGACTAAAGGACGAGAGTTATCTAATCTGCAAGTGGGAACACACACACACACACACACACACACACACACATACATATATATATATATATATATATATATATATATATATATATATATATATATATATATATATATATATATATATATATATATATATATATATTTTTATTTTTATTTTTATTTTATTTTTAATTCAGATTTGAGGTTAGATTTACACTACTTAATTCACGTAACACAATTCCATTGTGTTATCCCAAGAGCAATGCGGCTCATGCCAGTGTAAAAACAAAACAATGTGGAAAAAATGTTTTAAAAAAAATCTAAATAATAGAATTGATGATTTATTTCCTAAAAACTGTATGTGTCATGGGCATACGAGGATGGAGCTTTACCATTGCTCATTCAAATTTAATTGGAATATTATAACAATAAAAGTAAAAAGCATACCCATAGGACATCCTATATGGTGAACTGGCCACGGGTCATCGACCTGTGGAACGGCCCGCCCTACGCTACAAAGATATATGCAAGTGTGACCTCAAGGCAGGTGCCATTGATCCATCACATCTGTAAGAAGTGGCCTCAGATCGTGCCGCTTGGCAATCCATTATAAAGGCAGGCATCATGCTGAGGAGAAGAGAGAGACTAAATGAGAAGAACAAAGAGCTCGTAGACAAACCAGGCTGAAACTGTACCACAAGTACCGATACACAGGGATTCAACTTCATCAAAATTTGCCACTCACGCATTGGACTGTGCCATAGCAGGAAATGCAACAAAAAAAACACAGGCTAAACCAGCGCAAACTCCATTGTCTTAGGACAGAGAAGTATGCTAGAGAACAGTAATAATGACTGTTAAATGCTTTTTGCAGTGTGTGAAGCATATACCTTCGTAAAGTCAAAACAAATTATGTTACTCTTGCCTTTGGATATTTTCACATTATGCACATGAACTTAGGTGGTGATTGCATACGCCGTAGATAAGTGTGGCAACCTTTGATACAACATCATCATCATTATTATGAAACATCTTCTACACTGTTCAATGAACGCATGAGAAAGGTATGTTTTGTTTTCTGAGTGAAAACATTTTCTAAATTTTGAGGATGATTAGGCTCATTCAGATTCAGAATGATAAATATACCTAAAATTTGATGTATACAAACTTTCACATCAATAATGGTCCGAAATATAGTATACAGTGGTGCCTTGAGATATGAGTTTAATTTGCTCCTTGACCACACTCATAACTCAAAACAATCTCAAATCATCTCTCCATGAAAATGAATGGAAATGCCATGAATCCATTCCAGCCTCCCCCCAAAATGTTTTTTTTTCAATGAGAAAAATAGCACACTGGAATATTATACTTTGTAAAAACAAATAGTAATGACATAAACAGAATTCAAAATATTTTGTGACATTTTATTATTTAATTCAATTGACTACACATTGTACTGCTCATTCTGGTGAGCGTCTTGGCAGTATGAGACAGACATACTGATATACAGTACATGGAAACCTCAGGTCAAGACTGCGTCTACGAGTACTGTTGTCTATTTGTGCTCAAACCTCGATTGCTTTAAGGGATATAACACCACCACATAGGTGTGAATCATTGCTTTTGGTGGCGTTTCCTATTATCTGTCAGCATTAGCATTGAGCAAGCAGACTGTGTTTCGAAGTCTAAAACAACCACGTAATTAAGCCTAGTCTGCTCTAAAATTTTGATTGATAAACGTAAACAGAGTGGCATAAACAGCTTGAAGTTTCTTTTTTGACAGATATTTACCAATTCTCTCAGACAAACCGCAAACTGCTTTTAAAAAACAAACGAACAAACAAACAAACCGAAAACTAACTGAAACTACATTTTATGTTTACAAAACTAACTATAATTATAGCGAAAATGTTCTTCGTTTTAGCCTTTGGTAATTAATTTAATACATGAGTCTTTAGGAATAACTTTTATATGTGATTTGAAGTATATTTATTTCGATATTAACCAGAATGAGGATGTTGGAAAGTTGTGTCACACAGAAGTGATGTCATCTAGTAGCAGCCAATAGAAAAGCACCTTTAGATGACATCACTCAACACTAGGTAAGAAACGTGTTACACTATAACACCAAGGTAAAATGAAAAAAGGAAGTAATAAAAAAAATTATTTTAAAAACGAAAAACTAATACTGAAACTAACTAAAACTAAACTAAACCAAGTACTTTTTTTTTTAAATAACTAAAACTAATAAAAACTAACAGAACCACCCTGAAAACTAATTTTTAAAAAACTAAACTCAAAATGAAATCAAATTAACTAAAATGAAAATTCCCAAACTATAATAACCCTGCTGCCACCATACTGCGCCTACCAGTTAAAGCAAATATCGGCTGAACAATGGCTAGTATCTGGGAAAACCGTACGTTGGGTCACTCATATCTCAAGGCACCACTGCAGTCTGTTTTAGGTATTGATTCAATGTTTTCCAACAAATCAGTTGGCATGTGTTAATTTACTTGAACACTAAGTTTACCCTCACGTAATATGTTACAAATGTTATAATAGCATTATTGTGAAGCTTTCAATGAATATACGATGAGTTGCGTGAATAAGGTGTGGATTTAATTATAAATTACGGTAAATCACACTTTTGAGAAAAAGACAATTTACAAACTTAAGCATTAAAATTAAAATATAGACTTAAGCCTAATTCAAAAAAGGAAAACAAAGCATGCAAGGTAACAGCCCTTGTTTACAACTTTGTATGAATGGTGATTCTGTACAGTACTACAAAATTCCCAACCATAAAATGTTTAGTTATCTTATAAAGGTGAATACTTGAGTATGAATAGAACTTAGCACATGTACCGTCAGTTTCTGGAAGAAAGTACAACACAAAGATCATAGTTTCAATAATAATAAATCACAAGCTACTTTGTCATTGAGCTTCAGTCGATTTACATGACATTGACATCATTCTAAGGCTTATGTGAAGAGCACAGGATAAGTGAAGAAGAGACCATGCAGTCAACTCACGGGAAAGCGTAAGGATAACACTTAATGGCCTAAATGACAGACACATGATATGAAGAATGTTCATGCCATGCTAGTAAAAAGTGTCCATCTTCTGTGTCTCTACATGAGTCTACAGCAAGGCTCCTTGTTGGTGGACTGTTCCTCCTCGGGAGCTCTCAGTTTCAGTAGAGGGGGATCTCCACTGGCTGGTGTGAAGAACACCTGGCTGGGGGACGCCGCCGTCTCTGTGTTGTGTGTCCCATGCTGCGCCAGAGGACTTATCACCTCGGACCCGGCGGCAGAGGGGGTCTCCTCTTCTATGGGTGGGGTCAAAGGCGGCGGAGGCGCCGGGTACTTATTGAGCTTGGCTGCCGCCCGCTGCCGTTTCAGGTCGGCCAACGTGTGGTGGGATTTTTCCCGAGTCATACTGTCCGAGCTTTCGTCGTCTACGGGCGCTGATGCTGGGTTGAGATCGTAGGAGGCGCTGCGGTCCATGCGACCTCCGCCGCTCCATTGCTCTCCGGGCACGGAGGAGGCCAAAGACACAGCTGTCCCGCCGTTGCCGAGGCTTGACACGCTATCGCTGACAGCCTGTGGCTCATCTGCATGTGACGAGGTTTCAACTCCAGCCTGAATGGCAAAACGTAAGGAATAAAAAATTAGTGATGTTTGTATGTACGAGCAATAATCTGGACAATCAAACATTCATATTATCAAGAGTCTTAAAATATTTGTTACACTTGTTTAACTCTTTCCAATTGGTTGGTTAATTAAAATGTATTTATTTTTATCCAATTATTTTATTTTTGCTTCATTATTTTATTGGAAATAATACAATAAAATAAAAAAGTGATGTTCCTTATATGAATATGCTTATATTCTGTCAACCGTGGTATCTTAAAGGTGGGGATTTTCAAAGTGACATGCTGACATACTCTTATTTCTCAACAAAGATCAGAGGTCAAAGTCTGGTGTTGCATTACCTTTTCATTCCACTGTTCCGCTTGTTTATTTTAAGCAAAACAGTATTAAATTGTTCAGGCAATTGTTTGGAATATGAGCAGTCTTTGAATAAAATATTTTACAGGAGGGAAAGGCAAACACCTCAATTGTTGATTATTGCCATGCATGCATTCATCTATTTTCCATTTAGAGTCTCCTGTTAACCTAACATGCATGCGTTTGGAATTTAAGAGGAAGCTGGAGGAGCCGACAAAAAACCCAAGCAAGCAAAGGGAGAGCATGTAAACGCCACACAACAAGGCTGGAGCCGATATTCGAACCCCGAACGTTAGAATTGAATAATAATAATAATAATAATAAATTGTATTACTAAACTCTCAAGGACACTGTAAATAATAAGAAACAACATTTAAAATCTTGAAAATTTACATAATTGAAAAGGTGGGTTTTGAGTTTACATTTAAAATTGATGAAAAAAACGGAGTCACGGAGATCTGGTGGCAATGACTTCCAGAGTTGGATGCTAAAATGGGCAGGTGGAACGGTCAGGTGGATGGAGGAGGAGGAGGATGTGAGGGTGCGTACTGGAATAAGGTCAGAATCAGTCGTTAATTTCTGATAAGCGGGAGTAGAGTACAGTAGTAGTGCAGAGAATATTAAAATGTATGGAAAATTGTGCCAGGGGAAAGAGTTAGCTAATGAAAAGCAGAGGCCCCAGTACTGAGCCCTGAGGCACACCTGAAGTGACCGGGTAGGGGTTGGATGAAAAGGATTTTAGCTGGATGAACTGAGTATGTTCTTTAATGTATGAATTAAACCTATCTAGGGCGGTGTGGGGGATGCTGATTGAGGAGGATGAGGTGCGAAATGGTGTCAAAGGTCGCACACAGGTCAAGGAGGATGAGAATAGAAAATGACCTGGAGACAGCTGCAATGAGGGGCTGATCATTTTCATTCGTGCTATTTCAATAATGTGGGTGAGGCGAAAACAGGACCAAAGAGAGTGGATAAAGGCAAAAACGAAGGGAAGCAGTGAGGAATGGCCGGATTTATTTCAAAAACAGCATTAAATTATTTGTCAATTTTAATGACAAGACATATTTTTTCTTAAAAAATGACATGCTCACATGCTGATGAAGCTCATTGTCAGTCTGACGGTCCTCGTCGTCATCTTGTGATTCGGGCTGACGGCCCCTCTCCTGCCACACCATGGCCTCTTTGTGATGCTCCCGCCTGTACAGGCTGGAGCGCTCGTTCACACTGACACGACGAACCACTTTCCTGTCCGGACAAACCAGACAGAAGCATTAAATTGTTTATCCAACAACACCAGCAGGGAGCCGAACATCTGATCTTACCCTCTGCTGCCAGTACTAGAAGCTCGTCTTTGCAAGGTGCCCTTGTGACGATCCTGGCTCTTCATGATGGCGTCATGTTTGTGCTTGAGGTCCAATAGTTTGGCTCTGACCTCCTCATCCATGCACACATCTTTAAAAACATTCAGATATAATTACTCGTATGAAAACGACAAGGATGAATGTTTTACATAAAAAATAAAATAAAACATGCCTAAGGGAGTTTCTTCCAGGACAGACTTTGTGTCCAAGCTGGCTTCATGGCCCACCAGCAGCTCCACCATTTGAATCTACGGTACAAACAAACCATTATTTCCTCTTGTATATTTTGAGTTCGAGATGAAGTTTCTAAGACTGCAGTACTGACTTGTCCCCAGCAGGAGGCAGCATGCAAAGGCGTCCACCCATCACAGTCCTTTACCTCCACCTGAGCTTTGTGCTCCAGTAACAACTCCGCCACAGACAGATATCCATTGGCAGATGCTATATGCAGCTAGAGGTTCAACAAAAAGTGGCACAAGAGAATTTACATTGATATAAAGAACAAACACTATCATCAATATCAAGATGCATTTTTTTAAGTGAAGAAATGGAAAACTGAGCTTTGGAGGACAATATTTGCAATTTGGAAAGAAAATTCTCACCAGTGTTGTCCCATTATCATCCTGACTATTTAAGTCAGCTCCATTGTGAACTAGAGCTTGGATGTCAGCAAGCATTGCCGCCTCTTTAGCGCCTCTGCATTCATCAATACGGGCCTGTGTTATTCCTGCACAAACAGACTTCATCTTGATGATGTTTTTAGCTATCAGTCAATAAAATAAAATGGCAGTGTAACTGTTAATGTTGTATTATTTGACCCATCTCTGACCCTGTTCAGCCATGATCATCTCCAGGAGCTCAAGAGTGGCCTCATCCTCACAGAGGTCATAGGGCATGTTTCCATCAGCATTGACTGCCATCAGGTCGGCCCCGCTGCAGGTGCATTACACACAAAAGGATTAGAGTGACCAGAAGCCTTACTGGCATTGCTTAGGCCAGGGGGTCAGCAAGCTTTCCTAACAAAAGAGCCATTTTAGGCCAAATAAATAACCAACAATCTGTATGGAGACGCAAAAAATTTGAAGATTGTGATAAAGGAAACATTATGTTAGTGTTAGTCTAATGTATGTAGTCTAAACCTTTTTAGAATTGTTGTTGTTGTAAATTCTTCATACATTTTTAGACTTTTCTAAATTTCTGTTAAATTTCTGACATTATTGGCAATTTTATAGACATATTATGGTAATTTTTCTGCCTCTCTTCTTCCCTTTTGGACATTTTATGGCTATTTTTTGCCTTTTTTTTCGACTTTTTGCAAGAAACGTTCTGACATTTTTTGGGACGCTTTAATGGTATTTTTATTTATGGAATTTTATTGTTACTTTTTAAATGATTTATTTTCTACTTTTTTTTTAATTTACTCTTTAAAAACTTTTTCTGACAAATTTTGACTCTGACATTTTGGGAATATTTAATTACTTGTTAAAATCTAAATCATTAATTCATTTGAATAATATTTTACCTAAAAAAATTAAAAATAAATATGTTTAAAAAAATCTACTAATTTCTTTCTTTCTTTATTTAGAACCAGAAAGAGTCACTTGCCGGAGGATAAAGTGTTCATCGGGTCAACTCACGCCTGAATAAGGAGCTGCACCAGCCCAGTGTGGCCACAGGTGGCAGCAGCATGCAGCGGGGTCCACAGCTCACTATCACAAGCGTTGACACAGGCACCGGCATCCAGGAGGCACTGTACCACGCCCACAAAGTCATCAATGCAGCACTGGCAGAACAGGACAGAACAGGACAAGACAGGAGAGGACAGGTGGTCATTTGCATGAAACAAATTGTTATGTTATGTTTTTGCAATTGAATAAAATTAAGCACCATGTGTGCGAACATCAGACATTTTAACGAAGGAAAATCTGCTGCTGTCATAGCAACAACAATAGTGGCAAAGTGCTTCTCACAGAGGAGCTCATCAGACAAAACAGGATTTTTATGACCTTGTCCTTGGAATCTTACTGGACTTGTTCATGAAGAATGTTAATTTTAAACAAAAACTCTAGGAAGGAGTCGGAGTGTTTGTATAATGAAGATAAGTGAAGGTTGAGACAAAATAAAGACAAACAGTGCCAGGCAGATGAATAACACTTTTAAGGGCACTTGCAAAATGTTTAGATTGTTCAACATTTAGAATTTGTTTATAAAACATGTGTGGGCTTTAGTAGTTGACAATCCAAATGAACGATCCAGACTGATGCTGTGTTTTTACCTGATGGAGAGCAGTCAGTCCGTCTTCATTGACCAAATCAGGGCTCACCCCACTGTTGAGCAGCTCCCTCACTAGAGGATATACACAAATATACACATAAACCTTACATGAAAAGCATTGTAGAAGTCAAGCTTCCATAAATAGACATGCTTGTCAATGTTCAAGCTAACAATGAACTTAAAGGATTTGACGCCATTCTTAGCTTTGATCCTGCACCTGACAAAGGACACTGAAGAGAAAGACGTTCAGAGAATTAAAGTCTGTGTCAATTATACATGTGTTCCTTTAATTCAGTTTTTACTCATAATATTAATACCTGATCAATGTCTTCTCAGGCTTTGCATGACAACATATAAGTGAGGGTGTGCTTTCACATGTTACGGGATTTTGAATGGCCAGAGTTGACCTGAAGGAATAACGTGCCAAAACCCCGAATAAGATATAGAAGAATAAGAAGATAATAAGGGTTACTCCTTTTCTAACCCGAATATATGGGCATATAAACCCTATCGGGTCTAATCTTGGTCTTTTGAGTACAGGAACTACTTGTATGCGCGGCGGCCATCTTATGTTGCCACTCGCTAAGCGGGTCCAACTTGAAAACATTGATTTCTCTGCGGTGTTTTCACGTCATTTTCCATCTCTGCGGGGAAAAACAGAAGTAGAAGAAGTCAACCCCCCCAAGAAAAATTCTTGACAATAATATGTTCTATGCAGCCCCACTAGTTAATATTGCATTAGTGGAATACGAGCTTAGCAGGAAAATCCAGCAGTTTTTTTTTTTTTTAAATAAAAGCAGAAGGCGGTCATTTTGCCACTTGCTGTCGAGTGAAAATGACATCACAGTTGCTCAGATCTCAGGAAACAACCAATCACAGCTCAGCCTCAGGAAACAGGTGAGCTGTGATTGGTAGTTTCCTGGGCCCTCAGCAAAATTTGTCATCTTGGCAAAATGGCCGCCCCCTGAGATGGATAAAAAAAAAAAAAAAGCGGCTGGATTTTGTAACTCATATTCCACAAATGTAATAGTAATCAGAATGTCATGTTTAGACTAGTAAGGTCACATATATTATTGTCAAGAAATATTTATGGTTAACTTCCCTTTTAACCCAAATGTTGCCTGATGTAGCTACTACATCTTATTTAAATGATTGCATATGACCAATATGCGTCTACTGACCCTCATCCAAGTCATTGCGCGCAGCTGCATCAAGAAGCGTGACGGCGCTGGGGAAGGTCACATTTCTTGAACGCTTCTTCTTCTTATCCGCTTTGGCTTTAGAGCCTCGTGCTGCATCCTTCTCCATCTGGGTCCATGCCTTCAGTTGTTGAGCACGCCGCCTCTGGGCATGTTTGAGGCGTTCAGTGGCACTCAGACGGCCAATGGTAGACATCTCAGCCAGCAGCTCGCCGTGGTCCGCAGCCATAATTCCACAACAGTCACTCAATATTTCGGTGGTCTTTAGTTGTTTTGAAGCATAGGTCCTACACAAGTCTCTTATGACATTGCATAGGTGAGGGTGAATGCATCGACAAAAACTAAAGGAAAAAAATACGTATATGCACTGATTCAAACTTTTGTAGTGGAATCAGATGATAGATATCTCCATGGTTGCAGAAAGGAGCAACACATCGAATGACTGCATTGTCTCTTCTCTTTCCCATCTTTCAGACTGAAACGTCTATCATGGCAGGAAAAATGAAAAAAGTGTCAAAAAGCAAAAACAGTCGAGCTGAGGGTTGCAACTGATCGTCAGTCCTCCTCTCCATGCCAATGATGTGTTGCTTGGCCAGTGACCCACTGTCCCAAGTTCTTTCTAGCTTAGATGTTCCATTTGAGCTTGTAATTCATATTGATGGTGATTGGGCTAGTTTGTCAAAATCTCTTGCGGATCCATGTAGTTGGTATTCAACTGCAGTTGATGCACGCAGTGCTTTGGTGGTGATTGGTGATCAGATGGACAACTTTTGGCTGGACTGCGTTGGATGCAACTGTGGAAAGGAAGTGACAGTTCATTTAATTGGCATGTTACAGTACAATGTACAAGCACTACCCTTGTTAATTTTAACTCTTAAGCTCCCCCCTCCTCTCCCAAAAGAAACCCGAGATGGTGGGACTCGTTGTCATTAATGATTGACACACCTTGCAGCCCAACACACACTTTGCCGGCATCCTAAACACAAGGTAAGACTTGAGGAGGTGTGGACAGATGTAAGGTGGACCGAACCTGGTCGAAGACATGAGACAGGGCAGCATCATAGCCTGGCATGCTTCAAGCAAGTTCTCATTAGCGCAACATACCGAGTCACGTCTGCGACCCACACACACACACTTGGCCCTTTCTCAGCTATTCATATATTATTTAGACACAGCGCCGAGAGGAAGGTCAACTCGAGGCATGCAGTGCGACAGAGTAAAAAAGCGGCCTTGGCATGACACAAATGTTTGTCATTTGTTCCTTTACAACATTGTGGTACTATTTTAAGGGTGGCTGCCCTCTCACCCTTTGTTTCTAGAATGTAAGGATTTCCTTAGATTGAGGCAACAGCTTAACATAACACCCTTGGCTGAACCCGCCCCCCCCCCCCCAAAAAAAAAAACTATTTGTCAAACGTTACCATTTATGTTTGTGCTCTTCGTACAGGTAAATGTCACAATTTCCAATTCACAGTCCACGCCGACAGTGAATAGGAGACCTGTCAGGCTAAGAGGAAAACTATTTGCAGTCAGCTAATGAAAAACAACGTTATGTGTCGTTTGAAAGGAGTTTTAAAGGATGAAAGGATTGGAGAAACAAGGAAAATCCCCACAGGAACGTTAACTGCTGTGTTAGCGGTGTAAGTCCAGATACAATTGGTAAATTAATACAGGAGTACATTGGCCATGAAAATAAATAAAGCATCCAGACAGTGTGTCAAATAAGTCAAATAAGCAGAAGTCAGTCAAGGAACTCAAGAATCGGCCTGATAAGATTCTAATTACGCTTTCAGAGGCGTAAGTGTTCTATTTGATACCAGTGAAGCCCATTGTGGCTGATCATTAGTTGTTGATATGCGGGTATATTAGACGACTTATCAGTGTTGGTGTTTGATGGGTCACTGCTTGGCTTCAATAGGTCGTGAGGGTAATAAGGCCTATTTATTACATTTAAAGGTATTGAATTGTACACATTTTATATCCCACATTTGCAGCAAACAGAAGCATATGCCAAGTCAATATGATAGCTTTCAGATACAGTATTAATACAAATTTGGGTTTAACGCAGGGTCTCTCAATTAGTTTTTGTTATGCCCCCAAGGAAGAATAAAATATTCTGCACCCCCCAAATCTTTACCTACTATAAATAGTATAATTTGTCTATAAAAGTGAACCTCCACAGATGAGCTAATATTCTTTCTGTATGCTGACAATGAATGTGCCACTGCCACTTACTGTAGAGGAGGTGCAAATACACTTAAAAAAAGACGAAGAAGAAGTTCCCTGAGGTCACACGCACCCTGACATCGTACTGCGCACCACTAGTTGAGAATGTTTGATGACTACATTCTTCAAAATGCCAAATATCGGCACTGATAATCAGTTTATAGAAAATCATTAAATTAGACTTTTCACGTCAGCATTGGCCAATAAAATATAAATTTAAAATATTTTTTTGTTATTTTGGCTCTGCATTTATCCTTAGCTTTTATGCATAATCACAGAAAATATATGATTGAATAGAGAATCAACAGATCAACCCTCCAAACTGAGTTCTGGCCTTTCTGACGTTCTGATGATAAAAGGGGAAGTGGTAAATCACTGACATTGTACAAACGGGTACTGGTGTAGAATGGAATGCACGCATGGAGAAATATGAGCAACTATTCAGTGCCAGCTCAAATATTCCTGGGTCAATCTGACATTTGTGGACTTTTTCCACCTCATGACTTAACAGGAGGGGGAGTCCAGAGCTGCTCTGGAACATATACTTTCATTCAACGAGGGCAATGAATAGGGCACTATGAACATACTAACACGCCGCTGAAGCATTCAGCAAGAGGGCGGTAACTGAACTGGCAGGAACAAAGCCCCGCTGAAATCCCGGGTTGGCTCCGGCCTTAAATGTGGCAACATTTGGGAGTAGGCAGGTGGTTGTTTCGTTATGAAATGGCGTGGCACAGTCATTGTGGATTGCCGTAGCTAAGCTGTTGGATGAAACAAAGCTGAGTTCAGTACGGATGATTCTTGAATGATTTTCTGGCGGACGCCAAGTGAGCTAATCTGCTTACCAAATAATCACACACTGACCGTGTTTGTGTGAGTCAGCAGCATGGGCTAAAACTCTAATGTCATCATAACTGTTTCAAAAGATGATACAGGATTAAAAGTATTCTGGAAAATATACTATTATTTACTATTGTCAATATAAAAAGCTTTGGAATGGGCTAAATAGTATTTCATAATAGTCTTTTTATTTTATTTACCTATTTCAAATAAGGAAAATACCATTCAAAGTGGCAGTAAAACAATTTTTTAAGGAATGTACAATGCTTTTGTGTACAGACAGTACATTAAAATGCAGTGGAATGTGCAATGTTCACATCCATGCTCCTGGCTCAAGCAGTGCCATAAATTTGCGACAGACGCGAGACCCCATCGCTGATACGGTTACATTAACCTTCATTCATATGCAAGTGTAGCAAACTAAAACTTTCTTGGAGTGCATTACAGTTGACCAAACGTCTAAAGTGTACTTTAACTTGTTAATAGGCTTATTATTGTTTTACCTGGCTGTGACTTCATTGCGATGTTTTTCTTTTATTTGAAACATGACGTTTTTCTTTATTTGGATAAGAAAACATTTTTAATGCCAAATTTTGATATATAGTGCCTAATTTTTGTTGGACAGTGACAACATTTTTATATACACGTTGTTAATAAATTGAATATACTGTGACTAATTCAGTGTTATCATAGATAAATTGTAAGCATAAAATCCTTTCATTCCTCCACTGGATACTCTCAGCAGTTCAGTTTAAAAAACAACAACTACCAATATACAGTACGACAA
The DNA here is from genome assembly GCF_054856555.1 of Leptonotus elevatus. Classification (NCBI taxonomy): domain Eukaryota; kingdom Metazoa; phylum Chordata; class Actinopteri; order Syngnathiformes; family Syngnathidae; genus Leptonotus; species Leptonotus elevatus. The sequence goes on from NC_141259.1 coordinate 4,522,830, forward strand.
AACCACCTGTTGCAACATTGTTATCTAAAACCTCCAATAAAAACTCATAAAACAAATATTGTTCATGTGAAAAGAAAATTTACTCGATACACTATGCTTTCCTCATAGAATTAAAGTAGACCAAGGTCCACTTAACTTCAATACAATGTTGAAATGTCAGATGACCTTTACACGATTTCCTCCAAGGTCTGACACCATAAACACTCTGCCTTTGTGTGTCTGCCAGCAAAAACTTCAATTCATTTGTACACTAGTGAAATTGAGATTGTATGTACCATACTGTATATACCATACTGTATATACCTGAATAAGAATAGGTAGTGTACATATGAGTGAGAGCTTGGAGGACTGGTTTGACAAGAATGCAAATATTGATTATGTTTAACATAACTAAAACGTGTGTGAGGTAGTTGAGCCTTTTTCAGTGACACACCCAAATCAAACACAACTACATGAAGCTTACTTGAACCCTGAGGCAAAATATTCAGATCTGTGATCAATGTTGCAAAGGGGAGATCTCTTTTGAGTCATTTTTGTGTGAAAACTTTGAGATGTCAGCTTCTTGAAAGTGACTTTTTGTCAACAGTTATGATTTTTTTTAAAATAGTAAATAAGATTCATGCACAATTAATCGTTCCTTTTTATGCATCAGTGTAATGACATTTTATGTTTGTTTTTATTATAGGTGTATAGCCTACTATATGAAATTGTTTCATTGTACATGGTGACGTTAAATATCATCATATAACTAAAATGAGTTTCCAAAGAAACGTTCAACTATTGTCATGATAAATTGATCTGAATGACAGACAGATTACCATTATTAGTGCATTAATAAAGGCATAAGCAGTAGCTACATATAACGGATGGCAGCAGCCGAATAGCTTAGCTAACCGGAACAGGTGGCTCGTCGGACAGGTACATTTGGCGGTTCGTTCAACTTGCTCGACTTCGTTAATTCAATTGAGACCGCGAGCGAGTAAAATCAGCGAACGTGCGTTCTGTGCTTTCCCTGGGCCAACTTTTTTTAGATTGCCCAATAAGTTTCGCTAAAGTCGTCTTTCCTTATTCTTCTGCCATGTTAGCATCCAAGAGACGCAGGTTAGCTTTACATTCAGCAGCCAGGTAGCGGAGACGTACTTACGCAAACAATCTAACCGCCTGCTTACTTTGTAAAAGTAGAACTCAGAATACTACCAAAAAAGCATCTTACCTGTGCTGTTGCCCGTGAGCGAGGAGGAGGAGGGCTCCTGTGCGAGGTTGTGTGTAAGTGAGTCAGCTGCTGCCCGCTGCTCCTGCCACGGCCAGCCCCTGCAGGGAAATGCTTCACCATAACAACCACCTGTCACCTCTGCTCCTGCTAACGACTTCCGCAAGGGGGTGCTAAAAAGCCTCAAAAACAGTACATATGATTTAGTATTTAATGCTGACGTACAGTAATAACAATATTAATAATCATAGTAGTTGTAATTAATAATAATAATAACAATAACAATAATAATATACCTGTGCATCTCAGTAAATCTCAGCTTTATTCCATTCTGTGTCCACAGCAAGCAACAATGTTAAAGCTATAAACAAAAACTTTCAAACTTAGCACAGAGCAGCAGCGCCATCTATTGGTAATATAACAATACTACAATATTATTCCTTCATTTTACAGGGAGGGGAGAAGTTTTTTTAATCCCCAAAAGCTGTTAGCGTCACTCATCCAAGGATTTACATATAGTATGGAAGCCCTGCGCTCATCACATCACCATGCGCACTCTTTCTCCAGTACTCATATAAATCTATGCTTTGCGAGAGAAGTGCGCTGGCGGCGTCCATCTTGCGTTGCCACACTTACAGTATGTTGAACACATTGACGTTTTCGCTTCGCTGCATACTTTTCACGTTATTTTCTTCCTCTACAGCGAAAATATCGCAGTGTGTGGTGTACCAATAAGTATAAAATAGGTGTGGGAGAAGCTCTTAATGTAGATTTTACCAGTAAGAATGTGAATCTAAATGCTCTCTCATAAGGTATTTTTTAGTACTACTCAAAGATTGGTCTGCATCATCACTCATCAGAACCATCAACAATGAAATGAAAGCAAAGCACACAAGAAAAAAATATTCTTGTGAAATGTAAACCTAGCTTCTGTAAGTCCCGATTCACGATAATGAGATAATATCCTGAATGGTAGATGCAAACAGTGAAGTTCGTTTTTTGCTAGGCTTTTATTATCCCATACAGGGATTTATTGTAGTACAATTGCTACATATGCATATTGCACTAAGACGTCTTGAGTTTGTTTTTTTTACGACATTTTAGGACATCCTAAGACATGTTGATGGCTGGGTTACATACATGTATAAATTATATGCTTAATGACTTTTACAGGAGGAAAATTTTATATTTTTCATTAAAGAATTATAACTAATCCAACAAAAGATGCCTCTGCCAAATCTAATATTGGGCTCTAAGGAACCGAGCGATTAAAGACAAATGGGTTCTTCAAATCAGCACATACTGTGCACAAACATACTTGTTAAAAAATAGTGAGCGCCCACCCCCGCCTACCTTCTAAATGATCTTAAAAAAACATGACAATTCCTAAATAGCTGATTAGTAAATGATGCAATACATGATCTAGAAATGCTGATTCTATCATTTATAAAGTATTAAAATGCAATCATTGAGCACATTATAGATGAGCTTATTAATGATGGGTAACACATTTATGACTGTGTTTATTAACTACACACTAATGATTATTCATGTCAGAAACATGCTTTATAAATGATTAACTCACTATTAACCTAATGCTTAACTGATGCTTAATGTGTACTCATAGTGTTACCGCAACGGTAACTGAGTTACTGTATTTACAAAAAGTAATGTGTCAGACGGTTAGAGTATTAGTTATTTTAGAAAGTAACTAAGTTACAGTAATGCGCAGCGTTACTAGTAACTATTTACTGACCAACACTTGTTAGTTTTTCTCCATAGGTTTGGCACATTTCTTGAAACTGAGATGACATTTTCAAAACTGCAAGCTCATTTGGCCAAATAGACTTACATTTGTGCAAAACTTTTACTACTACTAAAAAAAAACTTCATTAGCAAAAGCACATATCTATCCCAAAACTGGTCCCACATGCTTCACTCCAAGTTCCTTTCCCAAACAAAGAGTCGGTACAGTCACAACTGCAAAGATTCTTCTCAATTGCTTTTGTTACGTTCCTGTCACGGAGCGGCGTGGTGTCTGTCGGCGTGTGAGGTGGAGGACCCAAAATGCAGGGAGGCAGGAGAACCACAGCAGGAGTGCGGGCGAGACTGGCGTGCTATTTTACAGAAAACACTAACCGGGGAACTGGTTAGCACTAAATAAACAAGGAACAGAAAAGATACAAAACCAAAGTGACAGACAAAACCGTGACAAGCGGCAATGATCCCACACGGACTGATCATCACCCGGGAACTAAATACACCCACACTAATTGGGTAACTAGCCATATATACAAGTGGCTGAGGGCCCGGATTGGTCAACCCGCGGAAGGGCAGGAACCCACTCAGGACCAATCGGGACCCTCAACCAGAACCAGATCTTCTCAGACATGACACATCCATGCTGATGTCAATAATTTATGTTACTTTCATTAATAAACTATCATTTGACCAGTTCCTGCCTTTGCGAAATTTATTTTAATATTTGTGGAGTTTATAATCACATCCTTGATGCTTAAGAATTGATGTTCCATAATTAATCGATATTGGATTCAACTGAAGTGAATTGAACCTGGAAAAAATCGATTCAAACTGAACTCTTGTGAATCAAAATCTAATCGACTGAACCGAAATTTTTGTTACGATGGTAGTCATTGCTGGAACTAGCCGTAACATACTAAATTTAACACGTTCTCGAGCTGTCAAAATTAATCGATTATTAAATTAATCAACAACTATTTTAATAATTGAGTAATTGTTTGGCGGCATTTTTAAATGAAAATTGTCCAAATCCTTACCCAGCAATCAACGTGTCTTGTCTTAAAATGTCTTAATAACCAAACTCAAGACGTCTCAAGACATTTTTTGTACATCAAGACATCGTAAGACAAATATTTGAAGACTGGTGTCTTCAAGTGACAGAGCAGCGCATGGGATGGCCCCAAAACAATTTTTTGTCTTAAGACATATTTACTTTTTGGCTTGAGGCAGCTCGTTCAATTGGTTACAACCCACAGCTCGTGACCAATAGAATGAGGTCCCAGATACAAAAGGTCGAAATGAGTTTCCTATGTAGGGTGTCCGGAATCTCCCTTAAAGGGTGAGAAGCTCGGTCATCTGGGAGGGTCCCGGGGTCAAGCTGCTGCTCCTCCCTGTTGAAAGGAGCCAGATGTGGTGGATGGATGGATGGTTACTTACAAGGTGTTAAAAAAAAGAAGAAGTCTTGATAGGAAAATTGTATTTTGTCTTTATCTTTCTTCAGTTGGACACTACTGTACACTCTTGAATGTTCTAGAAAGCCATCTGCAGTTTTAGAACTTATAAGTGGGATTTAATCGATAGAATAGTTTAATGAATAAGAATTGTTTAGAATGTCATATTTTTTTCTTTTACGATACAGTATAATATTGAATCTTGTTATATTGGTCATTTCGTGACCTGTATTGATGAAAGAAGAAAGTAAATTAAAGGAATCAAGTAGCGTAGAAACAAGACATTTAAGTCGCTGATTTACACTTATAAGAAATATTAGTGTGTTAATACAGTAAAAAGATGTATTTTCATTACAAACAAGTGTGTTGGATTGAGAAGTCAATATTTGAAATGTTGAAAAAAGTGGTGAAACACCTGTATAAAATAAGAGATTTGCTGTAATAGTTATTTTGTTTATATGTGGTGTGCTTGATAAAACAACCATCCATATTTGGATTTCATACTGTAACGCGCGGTGGCTGATCGGCCATGGACGGCGCAGCTGGACAGCAAAAACTGGAGAGCAACAAAGGAACTGGACGTCCACAGGCTCACTTTATTAAAAGAAAACAATGTGATGGTGCGTCCCAAGAAGATGACATCACGGTCATCATGGGCAGGGCTCTGCGTTGTCCAAGGGCAGGCACTCCATCACAGCGCCCACATCTTCAAAGATGACGCCATTGAAGGTGCCTGATATGGTCGTCCTCTTGGTCTTGCCGTTGTGGTACGTGCGGGTGAGGAGGGCCTCGTATGGTACGTCGGCCGTCGCCTTATGAATCGCCATTTGCACCTTGCATGAGTGTTGTGATGGCACCTTCCACTCCGTCCACAACGAGTGGGGGATGGTCTCCCTCAGGGTGGTCCCGCTGGAGAACTGCAGCGTCGTCTCATCGCTCAGATGCAGACCGCCCGACCCCATTAGCGGAATATTGGCCATCTCGCTGCTCAAACGCACACTGACTGACCCCGCTAGCGGGATACTGGCCGTGATGCTGCTCACGACGCCCACCTTGGTGGCTCGGCCGATGTTCCACGTGGTCTCCTTCTTGGTAGACTTGGTGATGGTCACCACCGTGGTCACCTCCTGCAAGGGACATTGTCAGTTTGCAGGAAGTTGATGTGAAATTTCACTTTGGGAATCATCCAAGTACTTTATTCCAAATTGGACATGTTCCATAGGGAATCATGGGAAATTAGAGATTTGAGAGTAATTCAATAGAAAGGTTATCATATTCAAGCAAATTGATGAAAGATTGACAGCAAATTTCTGGAGTTTTTCATAAATTTCCATGGGAAGTTTAACCGTGGAATTTTAAATGACTATTACAAAATCAAAAATTCCTTGGGAATTCCTGCCACTTTATAGTGATTGAGAATTGTCAGTCACATATTAATGGAAATGTGTCAAAATCAAGTGAAGGGGTGGAACATTTACAGTAACTTTTTATAAAGTTTTTTTTATTGTAAATTTCTTTAGATATTTGAAAGTCGGAAATTTGTAACACTGTATTGCAAATTGGAAATTTTCTGGTTATTTAAAAATGATCAATAACAAATACACGCACGCACGCACGCACACACGCACATACACATACTCACCCACATACAAAAAAAAAAAAAAATATATATATATATATATATATTAAAAAATAAAAAAATAAATAAATAAATAAAAAAGCAATGATGATGACATTTCCGAATGAACAATACTGAGCTCTTTATAAGAAATAAAAAAATAAAAATGATCAATGTAGAAAATTACCCCAAAATACCTTTACAATAGCCTATTTTACCATTATTCACTCAGACATCTTGTAATTGGCAGATAATCACCTTAGCTCTTCGGCAGTAGAGATTCCAAATATACTTTTCCGCATTCAACAGCTTTTATGTAAAGGTATCGCATTCAAGTGAAAAGGCTGGAAAATTTTCAATACATTTTCTGTTCATTTCCGGGAATGGCTTCAGGAAACGCTTGTCCTACAAATTGTAAACTTTCCACAGGAATTGAAAGGAATTCACTGATTTTGAGGGCAATTTAATGGACAAGTTGAACTTTCAATCAAAGGGACAGTAAATTTCCAGCAAATTCCTGGAAAATTTCAATGAAAAGTTGAGCTATGGAATTTTACACAACTGTGTGCCCTGCCATTGGCTGGCAACCAGGTCAGGGTGTACCCCCCGCTGACTGCTCACAGACAGCTGGGATAGGCTTCAGCACGTCTGCGATCCTCGTGAGGTTAAGCGGTTCGGAAAATTGATGGTAGGTTGGATGGATTACTGGCAATGGTAATCAGTTTGAAAGTGATGGCTATTTAATGGAAATGTTAAACATCAAAGAAAAAGGGGTGGAAAAAAATCCACTCAGTTTCAAAAAGTCTGACATTTTAGATGGAGAACTGTGGAAATACTAATTTCTGAATTGAACACATCCTTAAGGTAATTATGGTTTTTTTTGTTTTTTTTGCTGAAACTGGGAGTAATTTAGTGGAAAGTGTCACATTCAAAAGAATGTGTGGAAAATGTCTAGTGTGATTTTGATAAAATTATGTCAAGTTTTCATAAATTCCCAAGGAAAGTTAGGCTCTGTAAGTTTTGAGTTTTAATATTCCAAAATGGAAACTTTCCATTGGAATTTTTGGGGAATTCATAAGGACTTGAGGGTAATTGAATGCAAAAAGATTCAAAGTGGTGGAAAAGTGCCAGGAAATTTTCCATTGCAAGTTGTGCTGTACAATTTTGAAACCTTGTATTACAAGTTCGAAAAATTCCACGACCATTTTTGGATTTGATAGAAATTGAGAATGGATTACCTTGCACCGCTCATTGATGATATTGGTGATGTCAATGGTCTGGGGCGAGTTCTCGAAGATGGCCGTGCGGTCCAGGTCGTAGCGGACGTTGGAGATGTGCTGCTCGTACGCGTCCTGGTTGATGGTCAGGATTTGGTAGCTCTTGTACCAGTACTCGTAGCCCTTCCATGGCAGGAAGAAGGCCTCATGCCTCGGCACCACCTTGCCAAGGCCGTATTTGTTCCTGCCCACGTAGTTGGTCTCGTAACCGAGGCACGTCTCCACACTGTTCAGCGGCACCGAGCCGTATGAGCCTTCCTTCCACTCCAGGATCTCAAAGTTGTCAATGTTGGTCAGGATGTCGAAATCTGTGCCCTTGTGCTCGACTGCCCCAAAGGGGTAGTGGCAGTAGGGTCCCAGGGCGGGGTTGTAGAAGCCCGGTACGCAATTGTACGTGCACGCATAGTCAGTGCGCCCTGTGTAGGGGATGTAGAAGCCCACTGCACCGTCGGGCAGTGACCCTTCCCACTTCACCCACTTCAGGGAGTCAGACGGAGTGGCCAGAGCGGCGCCCGGAGCCGGAACCCAGTTGGGAATGGATTCTGCGGAAGAAATGAGATGAGGAAATGCGAGAGTCTGCGTAGGCTTTTGTGCTCAAGGGACACACATGGGTCAGGTCATTCGTAGATCAAGTTAAAAATACCAAAAAACGTTAGATAGGTTGATTTTAAACTATGGATGGGCGAGTACTGATACCACGTATCGGTATCGATACTGGTATCAGCACCCACTCTTGTGGCCGTTTTTTTCGGCTGAAATGGTTATTTTGCATTTATTGACCGCCACAGGGGGCTCCAGTAAGAGAGCAAATAAGTCTTCAGTTGTACTCAACAATTTAATTAGCTTTGTAGTGCAGACAGATCTTTGTATATTATATAGTATAACGTCATTGACTACTGCACTGCTATGAGATGAATGACGAACGGAGAACGTGAAACAAAACGGAAATACAGAGCACCCTTCCAAATTAAAAGCATGGATTTCAAAACAATATATAATTAAACATTGCACACTAAACAGCTTGAGGAATTCTTAACATGGTAGATATCACTAAATTACTTGAAGCCCTATTGTACTGAATTTAATTCTTTGCACTTCACTATATTCCTTAAAAATAAGTTGTACAACCACATATCTTATTTTGATTGGGACTTTTCCCCCCCTGGCAACTGGATTATTTGTTTCATTGTATTTATCTATAAAAAAAAAAAACATTTTGTGATCTATGCAAAATGACACTGAGCAAATTGAAACTTTTTTAAATAATTGGCATTCATTTTAACCAATTTTAAGGAAATTTGCTATAATTGGGATATATAATCTTTTTAAAACAATGTCCTTTTTTTGGTAGAAATTTTCTGTATCATAAGTACCGAACATCCGTAATTTTAATAACACAAGAGAACACCCATGTAACACATGACACAACACAATGCAAATAACACACAATGTAACGCAGGAAGTAACACAGGTGTTTACCTTTCCATACGATGACGCTGGCAATGGTGCCGCCCACAAGCAAGCACAGCCACAACAGCAGCGTTACCTGATCGTCAAACACCACAGTCAACATTTTCACATATGGAATGAAGTACTTCCACAAACTTAACTGTAACGCGATAGACCTCTTGCACTCTGACTTTTCCGAGTTCAAACCAGGAAGTGTGTACGGGAACGCCCCCTTGAAGTCGGGAAAAAAAGGACCCCGACTTCAGCGACAGACTACTAGTAACGTCACTATACAATTGCCGAACCCTTTGGAAACACAGACCGTGAATAGTAAAACACAATTTACTAGAGTATAAAACTAGATAGCTTTCTTCATTCATAAATATTCAACATAACATCACGTAACAACGTATGATGTGACAGTATGCCGCTATCTCCCTGCATGAAATTATACAGAGAACTACATTGAATGATTATGAAGATAAAAACAATAAATGAAGCAAAATTGGAAGAAGGTAAGTTTGCTGGAGGTCAAAATGAGTTTTGAGGACCAAAATAAAAAAACAACTTATCACTATACGCCATTTTGATTGTTTACTTTCGCTTCAAACGCTTTCAGGGACTGGGAAAAAAACCAAGTCTGACATATCCGACTTCCGACCACCCTCGAATGCAGCATAATTACCCATCTTTGCACAGGGCTTTGTATTAAATGAGAGTAAATGTCCCCGAAGCAGATGTGTGGCCGGGAAACAGGTGAATCGGACCAAATGTTGTCATCATCCCACGTCTCATACGGGCTTTCAATAGTTTCAGTTTTGTTGCCAAGACATACATTGAGCTTTTCCGTAAACCTCCTCCTCCCTTCCGCCGTTAAAGTGATTAGATAGCGGCAATTTCTTCGTCTACGTGGTGTGCATACAGCCAGCCAGGTTTTCTGCCACTCAACCATCCGCGCAAAAATGTCAACAAAGGATCCTTCTATACAACATTCCAAAACTACAACATTTAAATTAATCAAATCTAAGTAGTAAAAATGATAGACAAACTCACCTTAAGTGGAACCTTAAGTGGATGGCACCTTTGCCCAAGTTTTTCATTGTTTCCATCCTCAAGGCTCATTTTCTCCACCGCAGCCATTTTGCGCTTTTATTGAAGAAAGTTTCGCTGAGTTTAATAGAAATAAAATTCACTAAGCAGAATACTGACACAACTGATGAAGGGCTCAACATCACAAAGGAAGATCTAAGACATTACATCATATAACGCTCTGTGACATAACAAACATCGAAATTAGACTTATCATTACAAAGGACGCTTTTTTTTAAATAAATAGATTAGTAACAACACAGGAGAAAATAATCAACTTTCTTGACTCGTGCAATTTGCCACTGACTTCTGAAGGTTTGTGTTTTCTTTATATTTGCTAAGTAAATGTGCTTTATGTGCAGTTATGTTACAATTAGACCTCGCAGGGTTAAACACTACCTGGCCTGTATTTTTTATTTTAATTTCATTCCATTACGGTTGCTATATTTGCACTTTGTTTACATTTCAATTGTGGAAAAAAGGTGGCTTAAATATTGTGCTGATCAGAGTTTTATTATTCCAAAGCACCAATCACAAATCTATTGTTCAGTAATTATTACCAATATCGTCAAAAATATCGTCACTGCAAATTTCTTTGAAATATCGTGATATAATGTTTAGGCCATATCACCCACCCCTAGTATATGCTATTATTTATTCCATACTGTGTGTTGATAATTATTTAAATTTTGCACAAGGAAGCAAGAGATAAGAGTGCCAACACTTTGTGTTTACTTTGTTGAAAAATTAAGCTGATTTTAACCAAAAAAAATGAAGTCCTCCCTCGTTGGGGATCGTTCAAATGCACAAAGTCGGCCCTCGGCCCACCGCCTAAAATAAGTGTACCTTGTTATTTAAAAAAAAAAAGGATAGAAAAGTGACTCATCGTATAGTTAATGACCTCGTTGAGTTCTACCCCTCACATTCTTCTCTCCAATAAAATTAGACTGGTCTATTTCTGGTTTCAAGCTAATTCAGATCAACTTTGTAAATGTAATTGGAGCCTGACATCACCTCCAAATTCCAGGTGGAGGGTACGCTATCTGCTTTGAAACTATTCTGCGGACATAAAAGAATAAAGTTTGAAGACGAGCAGAAGGGTAAAATATAAAAGGTTGTGGTAATATTTAGAGGCCCTCTGCTCTGTTGCATTATAATCCATTCCACGGTGCCCATTATAATGTGTCTAAGAGTGTTCCCGCAGAGCATATATCACAGAGGAGCTGTGGTCCGATGACAGAAAGCGTCCCGCCCTGCTACCACATCGTCCTCCCCCCATCGGGGCTCAGTCAGTCTATTCCTGAATAATTACCTTGAAGTGATTAAAGAAATCCATGGATTGGAGCCACTCCCGAGGGCACTAAGGTCTTGGATTGTCACACAACTGTGCAGCTCACTTTAATACCTTAAGATTCTGATTGTCGTACGAGCGTGTCTAAGTTACATTTTGATTCAAATACATGTTCTCAACAAAGCTAGATAAAACTTTCACACACAAAATAAAACCTTACAGAGAACATCATAACTTCTTTAAACAATGTGTTTCTGGGCATGTATTGTCACGTGAGGTGCGGATTTAGGACCCACGCGCAGAGAACGGGATACAGCTGTTGGCAAACAGTCATTCTCAAGAAAAATACAAAATAACAAGAGCGGCGAGCTGGGCTGGATGCAGCTTTCCTTGAAGTAAAAACCTTGGACGGGAAATTCTTTACTCCAAAATCTTGAACTGACTTCTCGGCTAATGAACCCCAGCATCCTGACAAAAGTCTCATTCAGTAACTCTAGACAAGGGAAATGCACAATTCTATATGACAGAGTAAAGGCCTGTATGACAAAATCACTATAGAAAAAATAGGAGTGACTGAGCAAACTAAGATAGGCACAAAGCAACTGCATAGCAACAGGCCACATTATCACACACACGTCGTCATAAGTAACTAACCTCATAACATGTATCATTTTTTGCAACATTTCTCCCCTCTGACAGCATCAAGGTTGATCGTCGGCGCCGATATTTGGTATATTGAAGCACAGCGGCATCTCCCTTTTTAAAAAAAAAATAAAAAATAAATCAATTTAAAGTGACGGTGTGTAAAATTTAGCACCATCAAGTGGTGAACGAAAAGTTAATTCATTTTGAAAACCCAGTATTAATTTCACTAATATGCAAAAAAAAAATATGTTTCATCACATCAACATACATTTTTATATACCATAATCGTTGATGTAGTAATAACCATTTGCATTACATAGGTCATGGTTCACCACCATCTTTCTGCTAAGGATACACGAAGCAGAAGAACTTAGTTACATACATAGCTTTTACTAGCTCGTTGCTTTTATTAACCACTCCGGCTAACTTCTGCTTGCCCAGTCACTCGTCACTCGCTCGCTCGCGTCAAATAACAATTGGTAGTAATTGGTGGTAGGCTTACAAATTGTGGTCTCTCTGAGGCACCGTAGCATCAAAATGCACGTGCTTCGAATGCATTCTAGTAGTTCACCACTAGACGCTACTAAATAACACACACTGTACCTTTAAAAGGAAAGTTGAACATTAAAACATAAAAAAACCCCACTTAAACTAGCATGTTTCACATATGAAAAGCCATTTAATAAACATATAATTAAGTGCATTTAAACAAAGTAAAGGGTTGAAGTTTGTATTTTTTTTAAATTTCTTTTGACACCAATATTTTTCCCTTTAATTGTAAATAAATATCAGCTCCAAATGTTGGTTATTGGCCGTGAGAAAATATATTGGTTTATCTCTAACACAGACTTACTCTCTCTCGCCATGATGAAAGTACTGCATTTCAAGGCATGAATTTAATCCTTGAAAATATTTTACAAGAAATGGAGACTTCATGTTGCAAAGAATTCGCAACAAAGTATGGAATCTGATTTAGGGATGTGTTAGTTTGTCCAATTACTTTTGGGCTCTTAAAAAGTGTAAGCACACATAGTGTAAAATATGTTGTAATTCCTACATCTATGTCTTACACAAGTCTTTTCTTAATTGTTGACTTGGACCCAGAGTGTTCTTTAATTTGACCAGCTGTTGTGGAGGAGTTTGTCTTGACAAGGTGAAAGATTTGTCTTTCATCCACCAAACTTGTTTTCCACCGTCTTCAAAGTCTGTTGGTGTTATTGAGCTCACCAGTGCGTTTTCTATTAAGATTGCACCAAACAGTTGATTTGGCCACACCTCATGTTTTTGCTATCTCTATGATGGGGTTGTTTGGATTTTTCAGCCTTATAGATGGCTTGCTTCTCTGATGTGAAATGTTAGCTGCTTTTTGTAAGTGAAATAATGAGGGAATGACGCACACCCACACACATCACATTAACTGTCTTGATAACACTGATGACACTCAATAATAATGCAATCACATAAGGACACGTAGGTTTGAGGATGGGCAGCTCTTCCTGGGAAGGAGGGGCTGCCACTGATTTATAACCCATTCGCTCCTGAGGATGGGATGCCTGACTTCCTGATCCCACGGGAGACGCCGGTACCACCCACCTGTTGTTTCTACTTGACCATAGTTTATGTACTAAGTTGTTGTATTCAATACTGAAAGACGAATTTAGTGTATTGGAACTTGGAATTTGCATACATCATCACCTGCAAACATTACAAGGACCAGGGAAAAATAACTCCTCTGTAAGTGTTACAACTGTCTTACTAGTAATGTTTTTATACTTTGAGTGCCACACAATAAGTGTTACTATAGTAAACAACAAATTGTTTTCCCTGACGAGGTTTCAGGGGCCATCTGTGGGGGCCTCGTTTAGGAACGCTGTGTTTCATTGTGTGTTACATGTGCGTTATGTTGTGTGTTAACAATAACATGCAGCTTGATTTGATATGTGCATTACACTGTTTTATATTACATTGTATGGGTTACAGGCCAATGGATGTCATACAAGTCATAGACGATGCCAGTTATGACACTGGTGACACCCCTCCCTCCGCCTGGTTGCGTGCAGTCCCGCTGGTCGCTCCTCTTAACTGACTTCACTAGTATCACACAATGCATCTTGTAAATGGGCATAGGCACATTACGCATTCCTTGGTGGTGGGGATAGATCGTGGGGGCGCCGTGTGGGCCTACTGTGCCCCCTTCTGCTGCGCACGCCTTGGGGCGTCGGCCGTGTCGGTGGGCGTCGCTCCGAGCTCCTTGGTCGGCGTCTCCGGCCAGTGGCTCCTGCGGGGCTGGGAGGTTGTGCTCTGATGCAAGGGCAGGGTTCACAAAATGCAAATGTTAAATTCAGTCACATTTAAAAACTAGTCATTTTTATCTTCATCTTTTTGTTTTTAATGTATTCCTTAATTACTATGGTTTTATTATTATTATTATTATCCCCAAATCTGGTTGCATGGCTTTACTTTTTTTTCTCTGTCTCAACGTCACCTGCTATTCCCAACAATTACATATACCACCATTTTAAATTAATAGTAATGAAATGATCAGCCACAAGCCAAACATGCTATTGAGCACGCAAGGGTGGGTGGGGGTCTTGGGGGAGGGGGAAGGAGGTGGAGGAGACAGTGAGTGACAGTGAGTGAGAGAGAAATGCTTCATCAGATTTAAATAACACGGTTATGTCAACCGGTCCCACACAACTATTTCATTTAAATTGGATGAATGTTGGATGACTAACATTTTGCTAAATGATCAATTCTCATTATGTTGAATTTACTTAACACCATTATGTAAAATTTATTTAACACTATTTTTTCTCAATTTACTAAACATGGTAGTGCTTTTCCACCTATTAAAACAAAATCAAGGCATATTAAGTTTTGCTTCACACTTACTTCTCATGCACTACTGAACGGTCCATAATTCAGGCCAATCAAGCAGGAAAATTCGGGCCACTCCTGCTGAGTCACTCTGGGCCTGGTTATAGGTCTACCGAAAGCATTTTATTAGCTGATTTTGAATTAAACCCACACCCCAAAATGAACAGCACCCCCTGGCGGCCAACCTGGAAAGTCCTCCTGTTGGGCCAGGCCTGCTTATAAGTGTTACAATGTGTGGCTAAAATTGTGTTTGTCTTTATGGTGGTGGTGTAAAGCGAAAAAAGATCAGGCGTGGACAGAAGAGGAGGATTCAGTCCAGAGGAGCATACAGTCAGGGTGAGTCTTCTTTCATCAGTCAGAACCAATCATTAATTGATCGTCGTCATCATCAACTCCTTATAATGTTAAATGTCTGAAACATGAATTGATTGTTATCAGATTAAAATGTCACTGTTGAAATGGTTCAGTTCCATCTAGTTTATAATGCACTGTTTAATTGCTGCTCTGTTGAATTAACAGTAACACAATAAACCACCACAGATTCATGCATCATCAATATCGAGCACCTATTTGCACATATCTGCATAGTTCCTGTTCTCTTTTTGTCCTCACTAGTGAGACAATTCAGCACATTAGAACTGTCTTCTAGTAATGTTTTTCCACTATTTGTGCCACTTTTAGCCGACGAGTACACAATAGCCTTACGAGTAAACTACTGTGCAATGCTACTAACACTGTAGGCGTCATGGAAAGCGCACTAGCTGCAACTTGACATACTGGTAACAAAACTGTGCACTAGTAGACATCTGCGTGCTACTAGTACTACTAGTGAAGTTCTAGATGTTAATGAGTAGATTTAAGGACACACACACAAAATTAGCAAGACAGGCATTCTACTAGTGTTCTGAATTGTCTTACTTGTGAGGTCAGTGTGTGTGATAGTATGGACCTAATGAATAACTAGGATGCACTAGTAGAATGACTAGGGCACACGAGCAGAATGGTTAGGACACACCAGTAGACGACTTGGGCACACTAGTAGCGGGACTAATAGAAATCTAAGGTACACTAGTAGAACAAGCACAACACAGTAGTAGGATGCCTAGGGCACACGAGTAGAACTACAACAAGGCTATGGTGAAACAACTAGGACACTAGTGAAATGACAAGGACACAGTAAAACAACCACACTCACCACTCAGCACACTAGTCATACGACTGGGGCACACGAGTAGAACAACTAGGACAGACTAGTAGAACAACTAGAACACACTTGTAACTCATGTTACTAGTGTTAGCGAAGCCAAACAGTGTACTATTTAACATACATTTGAGAGTACTACAAGTGAAGAGCAAGATGTTAACAGGTATACTTTTTAATGTTATCAGTGCTACTAGCAGCACACAGTTGGATTCAGTCAATTAGTGCACAGTTCTGCCCACTAGTAGCATGTACAGCAGTTGTCCTGCTATATTGTCTATAATCCAGCCCTGAATATGTGAAAATGTTGACTGTGGTGTTTGATGACCAGATGAGGATGCTGCTGTTTCTGTGCGTGCTGGTGGGCGGGTTCTGTGCCGGCTTCATCCCAGGGAGAGCTCAGGTCTTGACAGGTGAATGGACGCTGTGTTACTTCCTGTGTTACATCGTGTGCTACATTGTGTGTGACTGTGTGTCAGAATGTGAGTTATTTGATTATTGTAATTGGGTTGTATGTTGTCTCATGTGTTAGATGGGTGCGTGCTTGTTTTACAGTGTGTATATATATTGTGTCATTCATATATGCAGTACAAGCCAAAAGTTTGGACACACCTTCTCACGCAATGCATTTTCTTTATTTTCATGACTATTTACATTGTAGATTCTTCAAAATAGTCACTCTTTGCCCTGGTGATTTTTTCTGCATGCTATTGGCATTCCCTCGATGAGCTTCAAAGTAGTCTCCTGAAATTGTTTTCCAACACTATTGAAGGAGTTCCCAGAGGTGAGAATGCCAAG
Organism: Leptonotus elevatus; assembly: GCF_054856555.1. Lineage (NCBI taxonomy): Eukaryota > Metazoa > Chordata > Actinopteri > Syngnathiformes > Syngnathidae > Leptonotus > Leptonotus elevatus. The sequence goes on from NC_141259.1 coordinate 4,539,497, forward strand.
AGTGTGCAAAGCAGTAATCAGAGCAAAAGGTGGCTATTTGAAGAAACTAGAATCTAAAATATGTTTTCAGTTATTTACCCTTTTTTTGTTAAGTACATAACTCCACATGTGTTCATACTTAGTTTTGAAGCCTTTAGTGAGAATCTTTTGGCCTGTACTGTATTTCCACTTTAATAAATAAACCTTGAATCATATTGTACCCTGCATGTATGGAGATATTATATGATTTATTAAATAATTGGTTAAACATTTAGTTAAATAAAGTGAAAATAATAAGATTATAACACGATTATTAACCTTTTTTTTTTGTATATTAAACGTGTCCATCCATCCATTTTTTTTATCTCAATAACTGATTATTTTTTTTATGATTCAATCAAATATATAAGAATATTTTTTAAACTTAGCTAGTTATTTAAAAAAAAACTAACTTTTGATTTTTTTTCTGAAGTCATTCTTATGACTTAAATTTGTATATATTACATTCTTGTTATTTACAAATTAGTCAAATATTATGAATTATATGATTCAAAATTATATATATTTTTTTATTTAAAAACATTGCATTCTCTATTAAATAAATGGTTATTTATGTGAAAGCATTCACACATGTTATTTTGATTTTTTTCTTTTTCTTTTTATGTTCTCCTCACATGTTCGTCCTGGGTCATCTTCCACATACAACATTCAATTTTTAAAGTTCCAATTTCAACTTGTTTCAAAAATTCATGCCAACCGAGAACTCATTTTTCTCATTCCACTTATGTACAGTTTTCACACAATTAAACATTTAATATAACATTTTCCCCATTCATTTCCAATGGGACAGTCATTCAACTTTAAGCCACTCCCTTACATGCATTTCCATCTGCTACTGCTCGGTGGAGCAGTTGGTAAAGTGCATTGTAATGATGAAACACTTATATCTCGTGTGACACCTTGCCTGCATTCACTACCTGCATGTGTGCGTGCTCAGTTGAAGCAAGAAGGGAGCGATGACTCACGTGATTCTCGCAGCTGCTCTTCCCATGCATTTGAACAGGAAATGTGTAAATTCAGCTATTTTAATGATACAATCATGGAAATTATTAGCTTGAGAAAGAAAATCACTGAAAAGCATAGAAGTAAAATGGAACATAATTAATGTATCATTTATTTATTTATTTATTTATTTATTTTACTGTTCACATGCAGTGGAAAGCAAAGAACAGCAGAGGGCACTGGTGTGGCAGTGCCGCCCTTGTCTACCCTGACTGTCAGAGGCATGTAAGAAGGTGATTCAAATCCCGGTTGGAGAAATATTTCATTTTCAGAAATGGCCATTGTCTAATTATACAACATCTATTGAATAAAATATCATTTCACATTATTAAGTTGTTTTTTAAAATATATGATTCCATATTTTCAATGAAAAAACTCACTCATTCAACTTGGCATTCAGCAAATTCAACAGCAGTTTTATACTGCATTAATAAATACATTTACATAGTCCACAATAGTGATGTGGTTAACGCACATGCCAAACGGGTGGAAGATCTAAGTTTGAATCCTGCTTGGAGCACATTTTAGTCCAAACTTTTTTTCATATAATAATCATTGTCTAATTATTTAACACCCATTTCTCATTCCTTAGATTCAGTTTTAGTGTTATTCAACATTTTAAACCCACTAAATCCCTATTCATTTTCAACTATACATTTACTGGCATTCAGCAAGACATTCTTCAGTACCATTACACAACATTTCAGTGGCTTTATCCAGTCACCTGTGGCTCAGTTGGTAGTGTGACGGAGCATTTGAAAATTAAATGGGAGATCATGGTTTGAATCCCAGCTTAGATTCATTGCGGTTCAAGTTTTCATTTATTTATTCATTTATTTATTTATTTATCATACAACTAACTGATAAGTTGCAATGTTCACATAACTATTATTTCAGTATTCTTCATAAGCATTCCAAAACATTCCATATGCATTCAAATATTAGCATTCAGCTTTCAGCATTCACACACAATTTCTCCAGAAATTGTACGTCTAGTATTTATAAATAATCAAAGTAAAACAGGAGAATGATTATTTTATTATTAAAATCAACATATTTTACTTTGTTTTCATTTGTATAACATTATCTACGAATGACCTGGCTCACACATGTCCTTTGAGCACAAACTGTATCATGTCAGGTCCTGGCAATTGAGTCTCCTCATAACCATTTCGTTTTCCCCCGCAGACCCCCTAAAGTGGGAGAAGTGGAAAGGGTCACTGCCCCCTGATGCAGTGGGCATCTACAACCTCTACACAGAGCGCACCGACTATGTGTGTATGTACAATTGCATACCGGGCTTCTACAGCCACGCCCTGGGACCCTACTGCCACTTCCCCTCTGGGGAATTCGAGCACAAGAAGACCACCAATTTCTACATCCTGACCAACATTGACATCTTTGAAATCCTGGAGTGGAAGGACGGCTCATACGGCTCTGTGCCGCTGAACAGTGTGAGGACGTGCTCCTTTCGCAACGTCTACGTGGGCAGGAACAAATACGGCCTTGGCAAGGTAGAGAAAGCTGCCTTCTACCTGCCATGGAAGGGCTACGAGTACAGGTACAATAGCTACCAATTCCTGACCATCAACCAGGACGCGTACGAGCAGCACATCTCCAACGTCCGCTACGACCTGGACCGTGCTGCCATCTTCGAGAACTCGCCCCAGACCATTCACATCACCAATATGACCAATGAGCTGTGCAAGGTAGTCAATTCTCAATTTCTATCAAATCCAAGAATGGTCGTGGAATATTTCAAATTTGTAACACGAGGTTTCAAAATAGTACAGCAAAACTTCCAATGGAAATTTTCCAGACATTTACTAGCACTTTTCCATCCCTTTGATTGTATCTTTTTGCATTAAATTACCCTCAAGTCCCTGTGAGTTCCCTACAAATTCCATTGGCAGGTTTCCATTTTGGAATACAAAAACTCAAAACTTTTGAGCCTAACTTCCCATGAAAATGTATGAAAACTTGACATAATGTTGTTAAAAACACACGGGAAATTTTCCTAAATTACTCCCAATTTCCCCCCCAAAAAAACCCCATAATTTCCTTTCGGATGTTTTCAATTAAGAAAACAATATTTCCACAGTTCTCCATCTAAATTTTCACAGACTTTCTTGATACTTACTGAGTGGATTTTTTCCACCCCTTTGTTTGAATGTTTTACTTTTCCATTAAATAGCCATCACTTCCAAACTGATTACTATTCCCAGGAATTCCCATGGAATTTGTTCACATTTCTAATCCATCCATCCATCTGAACCGCTTAACCTCACGAGGGTCACAGACCCGTCTTTGGGCAGAAGGCCGGGTACACCTTGACCTGGTTGTCAGCCAATCGCAGACATATAGTCATTTAAAATCCCATGGTTTAACTTTCTGTGGAAGTTTTTCAGAAATTCACTGGAAATGTATTCTTTTTTTTCTTCTTTTTTGGGGGGGGGAGAGAGAGCTCAGTATTTCAGTTCATTCAGTATCAGTTCATTTGGTAATCTTACCGATTCGACATGTCATCATCATTGCTCTCTCTCTCTCTCTCTTTTTTTTTTTTTAATGTGCGTGAGTATGTGCGTGCGTGTGAGTGTGTGCTCATTAATTCACCTAAAACCTATTAAACCTATGTGTCTATTAACAAAGTGTATTGTGCAAAACTAGTGCAGTGAGTTAAAGAGGAGCGACCAACCCGGCGGGGGCAGGAGGCGAACCCGCCCACCAGGCAGAATAAGACTAACAGGCAGAATGAAGTAACCAGATTTAGATTAAAAGATTCTATACACGTAGACCATGTTTGTATACATTTTTATGTTTGGTTTTTATTCGAAGCAGAGATTTTTTTCCATTAAAATGTGATTTATAAGGAGATTAGACCATTGGTCGATATTCAGAGATTGCTAATTTTTCCAGTTAACAAGAATATTTCTTTTAGCGATAAGAGCTGCAAGTGTAGATTAAAATTGTTAACGTGGTAAGTCAGTTGTTGTTAGGTCACCTAGCAAACACAAGTTTGGAGATAAAGGTATCCTACAGTCCAAGATAGCGGAGAGTTTTTCTAAGACTTTAGTCCAGAAATACATAACCGGAGTACATAACCATAAAGCATGAAAATAAGTGTCTGTAGTGTTTTGTAAACACTGGAGACAAATGTCGGAGTCTGAGAGTCCCATTTTCTTCATCATATATTGAGTAATGTATGTTCTTTAAATAATTTTATGTTAGATAAGTTGTAGTAAATTTTTGTGTTTTGCTATTTTAAATACGTTTTCACAAACTTGAATCCAAAAGTCAGATTCCGGCGCTATAGACAAGTCTGTCTCCTATTTCATGCTCGGTAAATACATTTTATCAGTATACGAAAGTAACATATATTTTTGAGAGTTTTTTTTTGTCGGAGAAAGCTTTGTAATATCTTTAGCTAAAACAGGCGGTTGGAGAGTACGCCGAAGTGTTGGAATTTGTTTCTCTATCATACTTTTAACTTGCAGATAATGTAAAAAAATTCTGTTTTTTATTTAGTTTTTGTTTTTTTCAAACAAAAAACAAACAATAAAAAACAAGTCACAAATGTCATCATGATACAAGGAATACAACTCATAAGTGATTTAAAAAATTTAACACCTGATGGTACAAATGATCTCTGGTATTGATTGGACTTTGCCTTCTTAGACAAGGCCAACCTTCTTCCTGATGGCAATAATTGAAACTCTGTAAAAAAAAGGGGGGGGGTGCTGGGGTTCTGCCAGGATGCCCATAGCCCTTCAATTAAATCAAGTTTGGTAGACCTGGCTGAGACCAATAACATCAATCCCAGTTATCTTTCTACACTGCTTGACAACACCCGCTAGCTTGTTTTTATTAACCAGGCTGAGATTGCAAAACCAACAAATTATTGCAAATGTGAGTAAGGATTCAACGAATGACGAATAGAACATTTTCACAAGTGAGAAATCCTCAACTTCATCAAAAAGAACAATCTCTGATTGGCCTTCTTCAGAATTTTATCTGTATTACAAGTCAACTAGTTATCCAAAATAGTTCCTAAATATTGTATTATCTATCTATCTAAATAAGCTATTGTATAGATATTTTTGGGTAATTTTCTACATTGAGCAGCTTCAAATAACCGTCAATTCCCCATTCATTACTATAAATTCCCAGGAGTTCCAATGGAACATTTCCCATTTGCAATACAGTGTTTAAAAATTCTGACTTTCAAACATCTAAAGATATTTACAAAAAAAAATAAAAAATCTTTCCAGAAATTTACTGGAGATTCTCCACCCCTTCACTTGAGTTTGATACTTTTCCATTAAATATGTGACTCTCACTATAAATTCCCAGGAATTCCCATGGAATTTTTGATTTTGTATTACAGTCTTAAAATTCCACGGTTTGTGGAACATGTTCAATTTGGAAAACAGTACTTTGACGATTCCCCATGTGAAATTTCACAGAAGGTGACCAAGACGCTGACTATCACCGAGACTACCAAGATTGAGAACACATGGAACATGGACCAGGCTATCAAGATGGGCGTCAACAGCAGAATCACGACCAATGTCCCGCTACTGTCGTCAGGCAACCTGAGTTTGAGCAGTGAGATGACCTTCCAGTTCTCCAGCAAGACCACCCACGCGGAGACCATCTCCCGCTCGGTGACCGTGAATGGGGAGGTGCCACCCAACCACTCATGCGAGATGCGAATGGAGATACGGAAGACGACGATCGACATACCGTACAAGGCCCGCCTCACCCGCAAGTACAGCAACGGCAGTACCAGGATGACGACCATATCGGGCACCTTCAACGGCGTCGTCGTTGAAGACGCGCAAGCTAGGATGCAGCGTTGCCGGCCCGTGTACAACGCAGAGCCCTGCCCATGATGACCGTGATTATCACATGTTACTGCATAAATCAGCTATCTAACCTAGCCTTAAACTCTTATATCAAGCCATAAAGTCTTATTGATCTTGTTTTGAGAATAATATAGTATGCAAGAGCAGAATTTCAAAGATTAACTCATTCACTGCCATTGACAGCTATAGATGTCAAAAATTCATTTTAACTATTGCAATTAGTTTAAACATGTTTTTTTTTCTTTTGTTAACAAGAGTATGAAAACCTAGACATTTTTTTATTGTACATTTATAACAAATATCAAATTTGTGATTAATCGTGAGTTAACTATTGAAGTGATGCGATTAATAACAAATAAAAAATGTAATCGCCTGATGTGATTTAAAAAAAAATACTAAAATACGGTGGGTGACTGGTTAGCACGAACGCCTCCCAGTCCTGAGGACGTGAGATCGAGTCCGGGCTTCGGCCTTCCTGGGTGGAGTTTGCATGTTCTCCCCGTGCTTGCGTGGGTTTTCTCCGGGTGCTCTGGTTTACTCCCACATTCCAAAGACATGCATGGTAGGTTAATTGAACACTCTAAATTGTCCATAGGCTGGCAACCAGTTCAGGGCATACACCTGCCTACTGCCCGATGCCGGCTGGGATAGGCTTCAGCGCGACCCTTGTGAGGACAAGCGGTTAAGAAAATGGATGAATATTTCTATTAGTTCAACATTTTTTCCCACTTTTGTCAACAAAAGTATGAAAACCTAGAATTTTTTTTGTATTAGAACAGATATAAAATTTGTGATTAATTGTAAGTTAACTAGTGAAGTCATGCGATTAATTATTTTTTTTAAATGACAGCCGCCCGGCGCCCCTAATTTTTAATAATCTTTTCTTAAAAAAAAAAACATTAAAAAAAAGAAAAAAGAAAAAAGAAAAAGAAAAGATTATTAAAAATTAGGGGCATCAGGCGATTAAAATTTGTAAATGTAATTAATCGCATGACTTCACTAGTTAACTCACGATTAATCACAAATGTTATATCTGTTCTAAATGTACAAAAAAATGTTTTCATACTCTTGTTAATAAAAATGGAAAAAAAATGTTAAACTCATAAAAATTGTTCAAATGAATTTTTGACGTCTATAACTGTCAAGGCAGTGAATGAGTTAGGAGATAAATGATTCTCACACATATTTAATCAAAGCATTTGAGTTTATTGATATAGATTACGTTTTATATTTGCTTATGGCTGATGCCAAAAGTGTACTCGGTAAACTTATTGGCACCACAGTATTAAACAGAAACAGCTTGCTCTTATTAAGAAGGATTAGATGTCCACAAACTTTTCGTTTGTGTGTTAAAATTGAAGAATGGCTATTCTCTATTATAAGCCATGAAACGCAGTAGGCCGTCATTAACTAGTGAGATTAAAGGGCTAATGACATGTGTGTACATACATTTATCTTACAATTTAAACACATAGTTATAACCAGTACCATATAGGTGTGATATTTTATACCAATTTTTTTTTTTTATTAAACAAAATGGTATGTGACATGAAATTGTTGATATAAAGGGCATTTGTGTGAAACTTTAAGTGATTTAATCCAAACAGTGGAGTAGTTATATTGTTATAAGTGAGTTGAGTTTTAAAACTTTTTAGTTTAGAAAGACAAATGCAGCAAAGGGGGACTACCCTTGAGCACGCTGATGTATTGGGGAGATGACGTAGAGGCCCGTTCGTGATAGTGCTTTGAAAAAGACAGTTATCGTCTCTAAACAGCAACTGTGTAAGAACGCAGGACTAAAAAAGGAAAAATACTCGTCTTATATTGAATACAGCTAAATTTAGAAATAAGACAGAGAAGGGGAACCACTCTCGAGCAGCGGGGTGAATGGGGAAGTCATCTGTCTTAAAATTTTCAGATCTACGTGGAAAACGAGAACCGGCCACTCACTTTTTTCCACCTATAATGGATTATTTCACTGGAAGTTTATTTTGCCCTCACTTAATGGATTTTATTATTATTATTTTCCCTTGCAATCCAGTAAGTACGAATATTTAGTCCTAAAGAATTACTGACTTTCGTCCATATTGTGTGTTTTTTCTTTCTTTTTTCTTTTTGCAGTAGGTGGGTTTTAGATAAGTAATCTCTGCAAGAGTTGCATCAGGCTCGCGCTGTGAAATTGCCCAGAAAAGTGATGTCTGTGTAATATCGAGCAGTTGTATTATTTCTAAATAGTTAATAAAAATAAATAAAAATTCTCTCCTAGTTATTTCTTCTTACTTTGAGTTGGGTCTAGCTTATTTTATGATAGTTTTAGAGTGAAAGAGAAACTGCATACTAGACATTCAGAGTAGTCTATACAAACAATTTTATTCAGACAATTTTGAATTGTCACTTTGTGAAATAAAGTTAGAATTATTATTTTTAACAATCTTTCTTATTAGTGATTAGGAGAATTAACTTATACATTTAAATACTTTATTTAATTAAAGTAAGAATTTAAATAACTTTAGTTTGAAAATTGTCTTATAAGGGATTATCAGAAATAGAGACCTACTTTTATCTGATTGAAATATTTTCTCTGAGTTGTCAGAAGAATTTAAAGATAGGATTATTACTTTAATGTAGTCTAAAGTTTGATTATCAAATTTAGTAAATTTTAAACTAAGATTTGCTAATTTGGAAGAATTAACTGGTAAATTAAAACACTTTATTCAGTTATAAGACTTTTGTCTTAGTATACAAACTGAAAATATATAATAGAATCCCTCCTCTTATTACTCAGACTTTTTCTAATATTAGTAGATTTACTGCTTTTTGGCATTATTATTGGGTTTGAGGAATTCTTGGTTTTTGACTTTAATACATTTTATTTGAGTCATTTTAATTATTAAATTCTCTTTTTGACATTATTTAGACACAAAGGGTATTTAACCCTATTTTTGCCATTCTTTTGTTTGTACTCATTAATTCACCTGAAACCTATGAAACATCCCATACCCATCACCTGAAGTGGAGTGACACCAAAATTTCATTTTGAGACTTTTTCAGTCTACCAATAAAACTACAAATTAAAGTTCTTAGTACAGCTTGCAAAGTGTTCACTCGCGCAGAGACAAACATCTCAGTTGCACTAGTCCATCGTGGCCTTCTTAAAAGCACTCGCAGAAATATCATTATAGACCACCTATACATACTATGCTAAAGGTGAGCTGTATACAAAGGTGTACAAAATGATTTAAACAGGAACAACTTTACATCATCAGAACATGTACCAAACTTGCTCAGCAGTGTATTAGCCTGGGCATACAATATCCTACACTGCCTGTAGATATCATCATCATCTGCCATATGGGCAGTGATGATGTGTCCAAGATATTTCACCTTATACGTTACATTTAATTTCACATTTAACAAATAAAAATCAGGAAAGTTCATGTGCTTGTCCTCCTTAGTTCTACAAATCATAATCACACTCTTAGTCGTGTTGTACTTGATGTCAAACAGCTCACCATAGTCTGCACAGATGTTAATAAGCTGCTGTAGGCCAGCAGAGCTCGGGCTAAACACAACTACATCGTCAGCATACAGTAAATGATTCACAAGCTTCACAAGATTCCATTCACAAGATGAATGCATAAACACACATGTCTGTGCCCATCATAGCCTTAAACCCAAACTGATTATCTGTAGATTTGATTAAATGGGATATCCTGTCCAAGAGGATTGTTTCCAGAACTTTTGACACAATGCAGGCCAGAGCTATCCGTCTAGGAGAAAAGCTGTAAGGCAGATGGAGAGCACAGGTGCTAACCTAGCACTTGCGAACTTTAGATGTTCAGCTGTAACCCTATCCTGCCCACATGCTTTATTATCAGCCAGTTTAGTAACAGCTTTGTGGATTTCATCTGGCTTAATTACGTCTGCATGGTCAACATCAAACAGATCATAAGACTCATGCGGAAAACAGTTGAACAATCTACTGTATTGCTGACGCCACAGCTCTAAGATGTTATCAACTCCAGAGGTGCCATCTATTGCACATGGCAGAGAAGTTTTACTTTAGTATGGATCTACACATTTTTCTTATTCCAAGAAATCAAAGTTAGTAAATTACTGTATCTTATCGCACTGATAATTTCACTTGTTTACATTAAAAACAAGTGTATTTGATCTAATATTAAGGAGTTTTTGCAGTGTGTCAACACATCAATGGATGTTTTAATTGCTCAGCACTTTGAGTTGCATTTTAACATAGCACTATATAAATAAAGTTTGATTGATTGATTGATTGATTCATTCAGTGATGTCAGTTCAAATACTCTTCCACAATAAAGCTTTGACAACACTTGTCGCTTCATTGTGTGTGCCATCGAAAGTAGTATTCCAAAAAGATTATAGATGGGTTCAACTTATCGTGAAGTTAGGGTTTCAAGCCTGGGTTAGATTTTGAAATTAGACTTAAAGTATCTCACACAAGTGAGTACACTCCTCACAATTTTGCAGTTATTTGATTAAGCCACTTTGGGATCCCCATGCAAAATGAGATGTTGCATCTCAAGGGGTATATCCTGAAATAAAGAATTTTTATTATGGCACTTTGATAAAAGCAATGAGAAATGCCATTCGGTTGAGACCAATTGTAAGGTAGTCTTGGCATTTGTCTATGGTATTTTGAAAATGTCACCTTAGTTTCAAAAAATATGCCAAACATATGGAGAAAAACTGTCAAATGTCTCAGATTTAAATAGGGAGCAGGTGCTTTAAATTTAGTATTATGTTACAGGTCCAGCAATGTATACCGCAGAAATAAAAATGTTTACCTGTATGTGCAGGTAGAAAGCAGAAACAAATGAGAAAGATGTGTGCTGCTCTCGTCCCATGTTATTACAGTTTTGGCACATTTCTTGAAACTAAGGTGACATTTTCAAAATACCATGGACAAATCCCAAAACCACCTTACAATCGGTCTCAACTGAATGGCATTTCTCATTGCTTTCATCAAATTGCCAATGTCTTAGTACATGTCTCAATTGCCTGAGTGGATCTGTGCAAATGGTTGTGTACATTTAGGCTACAGTTAGCACAATGTGTGAATGTGTGAATGTGTTAATGTGTGAATGAGTGAATGTGTGAATGAGTGAATGAGTGAATGAATGAATGAATGAATGAATGAATGAACAAATGAATGAATGAATGAATGAATGAATGGAAATTTGTATTGGGTTCATTGGCAAATAAAAAATTCAACATGGTCAAAATCAAAAACTAAAAAAACAAACAAACAAACAAACAAACAAACAAACTTTCAGAACAGTTGTTTCACAGATTGACACTAACTGACTGTCCTAAGCATCAGTTAAGCATTAGGTTAATAGTAAGTTAATCATTTATAAAGCATGTTTCTGACATAATCATTAGTATGTAGTTAATAAATCATAAATCATCATCAATCATAAATGTGTTACCCATCGTTAATAAGCTCATCTATAATGTGCTCAATGATTGCATTTTAATACTTTATAAATGATAGAATCAGCATTTCTTGATTATGTATTGCATCATTTTCTAAACAGCTATTTAGGAATCGTCAATAGTTTTTTTTTTTTTATCATTTAGAAGGTAGGTGGGGGTGGAGGAGTTTGTAGCGGGTGCTCACAATTTTTTTTAACAAGTGGACAATATGTGCTGATTTGAAGACCCCATTTTTCTTTTATCGCTCAGTTCCTTAGATCCCAATATTAGATTTGGCAGAGGCATCTTTTGTTGAATTAGTTATAATTCTTTAATGAAAAACATCAATTTTTCCTCCTGTAAACATCATTAAGCATATCATTTATACATGTATGTAACCCAGCCATCAACATGTCTTAAGATGTCCTAAAATGACGTAATAACCAAACTAAAGATGTCTCAAGACATTTTTGTACATCAAGACGTTTTAAGACAAACATTTGAAGACTGGCGTCTTCAAGTAACAGAGCAGCGCATGGGATGCCCAAAAAACAGGTTTTTGTGTCCTAAGAATATTTAAATTATTCACTGCCATTGACGGCTATAGACGTCAAAAATTCATTTGAACTATTTATATTAGCTGAAAGCCATGTCTAATATAACAATATTGCTTTGGCGCCATTTTGTGGCATCTTTGGGCCAATGAAGGTGTTTGATTTAGTTCATACATAGCCTTGTCTCATAGGGGGAAAAGTGCTTTGCTGCCATCGTGTGGCATCTGTAAGTAATTACAAAGCTATTTTGATTGGTGCCAATTACTTATGAGAACATTAATGTCTTAAGACATATTTACTTTTTGGCCTGAGGCAGCTCATTTATTTTGTTACAACCTACAGCTTGTGACCAAAAGAATGAGGTCCCAGATACAAACGGTCGAAATGAGTTTCCTATGTATGTCTTGATAGCAAAGTTGTATTTTGTCTTTATCTTTCTTCAGTTGGACACTACTGTCAAGCTGCTGCTCCTCCCCGTTGAAAGGAGCCAGATGTGGTGGATGGATGGATGGTTACTTACAAGGTGTTAAAAAAAAGAAGTCTTGCTAGCAAAGTTGTATTTTGTCTTTATCTTTCTTCAGTTGGACACTACTGTACACTCTTGAATGTTTAGAAAGCCATCTGCAGTTTTAGAACTTATAAGTGGGATTTAATCGATAGAATAGTTTAATGAATAAGAATTGTTTAGAACATCATATTTTTTTCTTTTACGATACAGTATAATATTGAATCTTGTTATATGGGTCATTTCGTGACCTGTATTGATGAAAGAAGAAAGTAAATTAAAGGAATCAAGTAGCGTAGAAACGACATTTAAGTCGCTGATTTACACTTATAAGAAATATTAGTGTGTTAATACAGTAAAAAGATGTATTTTCATTACAAACAAGTGTGTTGGATTGAGAAGTCAATATTTGAAATGTTGAAAAAAGTGGTGAAACACCTGCATTAAATAAGAGATTTGCTGTAATGGTTATTTTGTTTGTATGTGGTGTGTTTGATAAAACATCCATCCATATTTGGATTTCATACTGTAACGCGCGATGGCTGATCGGCCATGGACGGCGCAGCTGGACAGCAAAAACTGGAGAGCAACAAAGGAACTGGATGTCCACAGGCTCACTTTATTAGAAGAAAACAATGTGATGGTGCGTCCCAAGAAGATGACATCACGGTCATCATGGGCAGGCACTCCATCACAGCGCCCACATCTTCAAAGATGACGCCGTTGAAGGTGCCCGATATGGTCGTCCTCTGGGTCTTGCCATTGTGGTACGTGCGGGTGAGGAGGGCCTTGTATGGTACGTCGGCCGTCGCCTTATGAATCGCCATTTGCACCTTGCATGAGTGTTGTGATGGCACCTTCCACTCCGTCGACAACGAGTGGGCGACAGTCTCACAGTGCTGAACTTGAGGAACCACCACCTTTTTAATGTTTTTTTTAATATATATATATATATATTTGTATATAACATATTCTGGGAAGAGAGCAGCACACATATTTCTCATTTGTTTCTGCTTTCTACCTGCACATACAGATAAATATTTTTGTTCCTGTGATACACATCGCTGGACCTGTTGCATAAAATTTATTTTAACACACCTGCTCCCTATTCACATCTGAGACATTTTAACACAAGTCGTATGACACTGGGGAGAAAAAATGACAAATTGTGCTTAATGAAGGCTGTTTTACTTACGGGTGTAGTCACTTTTGTTGCCAAGGGGTTGAGCTATTAATTGATTCTACAATAAGTTGTTGGCATTTGTTGTAAACCCGTTCTTTACTGTTAATTCTACAATTATTTACAGTGTACATTCTAAAGTGAACCTGTTTTGGTCCCGTTATGAATCCATTACACACAAAGCTCATTGTTATCATTGTGCCTCAGCGGTTCTGTTATTATTGTTGACCGACTCTCTTCACAAGGCTTACGTGAATGACAGACAAATTAATTTACAAGCAAATATTCAAAAAATCTTTTCTTGATTTGATTCCAAAGAAGAGGCCTGTCTGATCTTTCACAAGGGACCAATTATCTTTCCAAAATCATCCAGAGAGGAAGATTTAATAAGGCTTTGTGTATGTGTGTGTGTTTTTTTTTTTTTTTGAATTTCCTTTTTTGTCATTTCTAAAATATAATGATCAACTACAGATGAAAAGTTGATAAAAATGTGTTGTTTGGACCTAGCGGCAACTTTGAAGAATAAACAGTTTTTTCAAGGTGAGCGTGAAACCCACTAAAAAAGGGATATATTACCTTCAGAACTGCTTTACGTGACTGCTCACTCCAACACTAAATTATTTTGGTCTGCTCAGAATGCGGACATATGTGGTTTAATAAAGAAAAGTAAATTCAATTGATGTCAAGTAGTAAATGTTCAGTATCCTTTTCTGAAGTACTTGTTGACTTTGCAGGTTGTCACATAAACTGCTAAGCTGATGAGGAAAAACTGCTTCTGCTGCTCCATCTGCACAAATGTCATCAATACTTGACCCTTTGAGTCCTGATAGTGGACAAGGAAGTGTTCTGCGGCATGGAAAACTGAATATGGCATCTCCAAGTGCTTCATGGCAACTGGTGAGCTGACGCACCAAAAGGATTGATCACACTCACAATCACAATCACACCTATAGACAATTTGGAGTGTTCAATTAACCTGCCATGCATGTCTTTGGAATGTGGGAGGAAACCGGAGTACCCGGATGAAACCCACAAGCACGGGGAGAACATGCAAACTCCACCCAGGAAGGCCAAAGCCCGGACTCGATCTCACGTCCTCTGCACTGGGAGGCAAACGTGCTAACTAGTCAGCCACCATGCCGCTCCCAAATAGAAATATAAACAAATATATTTATATATACACAGATAAATAAAAGTAAAAATAAATACAAAAATAAAAACAAGCTAGTACAAATATAAAAATAAATGTGGAAATAAGTACAAAAATAAATATATAACTAGAATCAAATATCAAATAATTAATAAAACCACTCTGCTCTCATATTTATTTCATGCTGTAGACAATGTCAGCATGAAATGCATAAGGAAATATTATTTAAATGAGAGGGCGGTACTAAGTGTGTTTTGTTTTGAACCATTCGCCTATTGGTTGATCGACATGCCAGTCTATGTCAGACTCTCCCTATGCCACAGCAAAAATAACCAAATTCAATAAATAAATGAAAAATAAATGTGGAATGCCCCCCCCCCCCCCAAAAAAACTATTAAAAAAAAAATCTTTATATGATGGAAGTTTGCATACAGGCTTCCGGTATTGAAGTGAATTACTGTATTAAGAATTTATGTAATAGATGAATCATTAAACAGAAGTATGACACCCAAAGTTATGTGATACATATCTTAGAATCTGCCGAGTTTAGAAGATACACATAACTCTTCAGGTTACTAGTAGCCCATTCTGATTAACAGCTTAGAACAAAAACATTTAACATGTTTAACATTTAGTCTTCACATTTTATGACTATTGAAACACAGCCCAAGGCAGGATTTTCATCATCAGCAGGGTGTAAGAGATACAGAAAGATTTGAAGACTCACCAAAAGGCAGAAAAGTAGACGTCATCCTTGGAAATGTTCTTTGATCAGACACCTATTATGACTTTTGCCCATCATCTTGGCATACTTGGCTGAAAAAGAAAACAAATTGTGGGTTTGAAATTAATGGATAATACATTGCATTTGAAAGTGTGAAAACATGGAGAATAGATTTGAGAGTAGCTCATCTTCAATAAATCAGCTGCAGATTAATTTTCTTAGCTTCTACCTTTAACATCAATAAAACTACTCAGCATGCCAACGTGTAAATTAACAAGTAATTCCTGACATAAAAATGAGAAGCAGTAAAGCACGTTAGGGTTCATTTGTTGCGAAACAGCAGCATCTGGTGGACGACTGAAAAAATACACCAACAGTTATTTTGTTTTATTAAATTACACGTTATTGATTAAATGTCCATTAAAACCACAGGTACCTGAATTAATATATATCTGGCAGTAACTATGACTATTTTTAAATGACTTCCAATTATTTAGGAATACATTTTACAGCACGTTTAATTACAAAAACATTCATACAACCAACCATTTAACATTTTGTTTTGAGAAAAGTGCAAATAAATAAACAAATATATTTTTGCAGTTACTACGATTAATGTGAAATGTTTATCATTTTATTAAATACATGCTGGTCGAACGCTGGTTAGTTGGCATAGGCTACTCAATACACTCCATTCCAGTAGTTGACTGTAGGGCACATAAACATATTTTGCTAACCGTCATAAAAATACACGAAGAAGACGACTCACCGATTGCAGATGTAAACATTGGGAGAAGAAGTTGTTTCTTCTAGTGGAGAAAAGTCATTTGGTTGTTTCCAAATTTCGCTTGAACAGAGAAAATCAGTTTTACGGTGAATGAGGAGTCCCGGGTTGAGATGTTTTTTACTCATGCCGAATGTTGAGCAGACCAAAGTTGACAGTCAGCAGTGTTTGGTCAAATCGTTAGCCAACAGTCCGGGCGGCAAATGGCAGTCATTCAGCCACGACGGTGAGATAAGTCATGGCTTGGGATGGGTTTAGTTGATTTATTCCTCAAGTCATTTTAGTCATGATCTGTGTTTTGGTTCTGTTTTCCTTGTGTTTCCCTTGTCTCTTCAAGCATTGTCATGTCCACCTGTGTCTGCCTGCCCTTCCTCGCCTGTCAACCAATCAGTGCCCTCAGCCACTTGTGTCTTGCCCGGGTGTGTCTTGTTATGTCAATCAGTGTTTGTGTATTTAGCCTCCTGCTTCCTGTAAGTCCTTGTCGGTCCATTGTCTTATGAACCCCGTTGCCATGCCTTGCTGTGCCACCGCGTCTTGCCAACATCTTGCCTCGTTTGCGTTTGATCATGGACGTTGTTTTCTTATTCTGACTCTGCTCCTGGTTCTCCTCCCCGTTTTGTAGGGATGGCAGAAATGGAACATTGAAACGATCAAATCATTTGGAACAATTGATTCACAAAAATAATCGATCTTTTGGAACATTCGAAAAAGCTCCCTACAGCGACATCTGTTGGCCAATTGTAAAATATTCCATTCAAACAGTAGAGCAGTGTTGCCAGCTCCCCAGTAAAGGAATTAACAATTACCTAATACCTAATTTACACAACTGGCAATCGGCATTTACTGTAATTGTAATGGACGCCATAAGAGAGAGAAATAATATTATGGGAAACAAAAAACTGAATAACCCCCACACCATCAAAATAAGTATAAAGTACAAATGAGCTTTTTGTTGCTTGGTTTGTTTTTTATTTTTCCTTTGAAACAGATCATTTCTCAACATGACATACAACAACATCAATTATTTGATGAAACCCACAGTACTATACTATCAGATTTAATCAAAAACTTGTAGGCTACATTTCAAAGACAGTTTGTTCTTTGTTTTGTTTTTTTGTTTTTGGCGACAGGGCATTTTAAGCTTTGACAGAAAGTATTAGAAAGGAATAAAGAATGACCTGCACAAAACATGTCATCTGGACCAGGAATTGAACCTGCAACGGACTATCATCAGTCCATTGTGCGGCTACATTACCACTGAACCAACCGCCGCGTTCAAAACTGTTGACATTTTATGATGTAGGGAGATGAATCAGCAGAAAGAGCAATTTCACATACGAAGTATATTTAGGTTGGATTTTTTTCATATTCAAGACATTTTAATATAGTGCAATGGTGGGATATTATTCAATTTTAGAAAGGGGATAACATGATGTTCACTTGCTAAAACAATGTGACGTTTGGAGGCGTAATGGAACACGAAAGGCAACTGTCACGTAACAACCTGATTCTGAGACAGATTTAGGAACGCGATTCGAATCACAAGTTCCGCCTGTGTTCCGGTACGTACCAAAACACAGTTTTGATTTTGTTATTACTACCGTTTTGATCTAATTAAACAATTTAGACTTCATACCTCTGCCTTGTCGCTCTGTTTCTCTCCATCTGGGTCCACCTTCCTTCCACCTCACAACGTAGACCTGACAGAATAGTCCAAAAGTTTAAAAATATTTTGGGTTCAAAGAAAACTACTTTTACAACCATATTTACACATAATTACATTCTTATACCTATGACAACAACCAACCAAACTGTTATGGCATTAATACTTTATTCACCTAAATTAAAATTCTTGAACAGGTACTGTTTTACACAGTCTCTTTATTGTTCTCATCTTGGCCATGTGAGTGAATCTCAGTTGAAAAACTGACCACTGATATGAACCCAAAATGGTCGCCAATGCAATAGTGTATGAGAAATAAGTCCTGGGTTGAATGTTCCACTGATGTGTTGAGCATCACTGTCCCCTCAAATTAGTTACAAAAGTTAGTATGAGCTTCATAAATCACCACAGTGTAGTTAAATGTGACTATTAAAATCTTCAAACAAAATTGGCCTGTTAGCTAAACCTTTGTTATTGTTGTTTGGAAGCTGGCAAGCTATCTTGCAATACAGTACATAGAATTTGGAAATATTCCACCTGCTCTAACTTCCAAGCGAGTGTTAAATGGGTTAAAAACACCAAGTCAATTCTGTAACTAGGAAAACACTTCATAATGACGATCTTCATATAATTCATAAAACAACTGATGTATTGCCATGCAAAACACATCAACATGCTGATAAACAATGCCACACAACAACAACTTGGCCATGTCCTGATGACATCACACACATCCAGCCAATCAGCGCCCTGGCCACGCCCCGTCAAAGAGTTTCACCTCTTTCATGTTCAATGCCCTTTGAGTAACTGATCTTGTGTGCACTTACAGTACAGGTATATATTGTGCAGTTTGCAGTGCCACTCATACTCACTTCTGACTCTGCACCTGTACACAGCCAGCAAGCGAGCACAGAGAAAAGCACACGTCAACATGGTGAGTCAAAAATGTACATGCAATAATGCATAATGTTGCTTTTTGGGGAGCTAAGTTTTACTGTGTATACATTATGTATTTTTAAGTAAAACTGTATAATCAGAGCCATAGTATGTATGTTTTAAATGTCTTACTATGTGCTGTACAATGAATGTACTGTACATCATGTCATTTTGGAGAAACAGTCTTACTATATGTACAGTATATGTCATTTGTGTTTTAAAGAAAACCTCCCCAGTCCTTTAATTTCTTTAGAAAAGTAAATTATGTCATAGTGGAGTTCGATTGGCTTCTTTCGATTTTTAGAAACATTCTTATCATCGAAGAAAAACGGTTCATGTACGAACGAAGGCGTGAGCCAGTGGTAAGTCTAACGTTGTGAAAGTGCCCTGAATGCACCATGTTACTTGCGCTTTGTTATTCTGCTTTCCCCGACAGTGCTTTAAACTGTTTAATGACACCTTAGTTGGAGATTACTGTAAAACTAATCACTCAACAAAAATATTTGTACATTGTATATTTAAATACAAGACATGCTTCCTTTTAAATACAATCGCCAAATGCTAAAGTGCCAATGTATGGAACCATTGCTAACGGGAAATTAGCATCGACTTCCGGGAGTGATATTCCTTCAAATAACGAATATTCACACACAAATGCTGTAGGAGCACATACTTACAGATAATATAGCAATTCTCAGAGGCACATAGTATCCACAATCTGTGAAAAGCGAGTTGTATTATTTAATAAAGCTAAATCAAAAGTTTTTTTCTACTCTTCTTGGTTCATTGTAAGTGTGTACCCTAATCAATAACGGCACTATACGGCCCCCAGGAGGTCAACGCGCGCAGCACAGGAACCGCCATTATAAACAGTATTTTTATGTACTGTACAGTATTAATTTTGATAGCTATTATTTTAGTATATTCATATTTTACTTTGTTTCTGATTTATTTTCAGGTTGTTCTTTTACGTTAGAGTTACATTTTCAATTATTCAAGATATATACATGATATGGTACAAAATAGATACCCAAGGCCCCAGGTTAGCGCAGCTAACAAGTCTTGTGAAAATAAAAATTGAACAACAGAAGATAAAATAAATATCAGTAAGGGTAAGGACGATGTTTATTCATTTTGAATGGATGCAGCAGAATGAAAATGCAAGATGGAATTTCACATGAAATTTATTTACAAGATAATTTGTAGTTGACAAATATAAAAGAGTGTTTAAGAATAAAGTGTTCAACGTGCAGGGATGAATCGGCATGAGGCTATGATTGTAGTAGTGAGTTTTGTCTGTTGACAAACGTTTTTTATTAATCGTGATTTCAATATCAATCAAAATAATCTTGATTATTAATTTTCCACTAACGGGTGGATTTATATATATATATATATATATATATATATATATATATACACAGTACATACCATATGTATATTTTATACATCCTGTTTTGTTGTTTGCTCAGGATTTTAGTCATCTTGAAGACATAAAGACATATTTTGAGGATTGTAAGAGTGATTGGAGCCCACGCGAGCTGCACCTGGCCGAGCTGCTCTGCACCAAGACTTCGCAGCTCGAGAGGCACCGACAAAAGTACCTAAAGTGGCAGAAAAGAGCAGAGGAGCTTGAAGGGCGTCTGGAGACCTGGATGGAGACCATGTACATCCAGCTGGAACTCCCCAACCAAGACCACCACAACACCGAGATCCTCGTTGAAGGCTTCGAGAACCAATACGTCAACCTAACGGTTAGCTCCTCTCCTCCTTTCTTCTATTGGTTAATTTATGGGCAGCGCTGTGTTCTATGTGATTCGCCTCTATAAAACATGTTTACATGTTAGCGTCATTTAGAGGGGAGGTCAAGTGCCTTTACTAGTCTATACGGTATTCTGATTAATACTGCCTTTGTGGAATATGAATTAAGCCTGAAAGTCCATCTGGTTTTATCTGTTGCACGTGCCTGCCATTTTGCCACTAGCTGTCGACTGAAAATGACATTACAGCACCTAAGGGCGCAGGTGGCGACCATCACGACCCACTTGATTTCTGGGTTTGGTCATGTGATGTTCGAAAGCTGAGCCCTTAGGTAGTGTGATGTAATTTCAAGTCGACAGCAGGCGGCGGTACAAGTGTAATACATTTTGATAGGATTGATGAATTGTTAAATTGACAGTTGGTGTCTCTCTTTCATTTGAAGAGTGACGGCATGAAGACATGGAGAAGAAAACAAGAGAAAGAAGATGGCGAAAAAGAAAGGAACAATAAGAAGGAGCGTGCCGCCGAAGAGAAGAAAGAAAGGAAGGAAAAGAAGGAGCGTGAGGCCAAAGAGAAAAAAGAAAGGAAAGAGCACGAGAGGAAACTAAAGAAGGAAAAGAAGGAGTGCGAGGAGAAGGAGAGGAAAGAGAGGAAGGAGCAAGAGAGGAAAGAAAAGAAGCAAAAGGAGCATGAGAAGAAAGAGAGGAAGCAGCAAGAGAGGAAAGAGAAGAAAGTCATGCAAAATGTGTGTGAAAAGAAAGATGAAGAAAAAGGAGAAAAGGAGGCTGAAAAGAAAAGAGAGAAGAAAAAGGTGACTTTCTGCGAGTGGGTGACGGTTTAAACGTTTAGTCGGGTGACCAATCCCTGTCGGTGTCAATGATTTGATCCCTTTGCACTTTCTATTATTTTTTCTCATTAAATATTTTTTATGGATTGTAAATAATAAAATATTTCTACAATAAAAATTTTGCAGACAGTATTTATTTATGTTTATTTACAGAAAATAATATTAGTAACATAATTTTTGTGCATTTTTTTATTCAATAATTGGTTCTTATGTATTGCAATTATTTTTTTTAAATGACTGACAAGTAAGATATAATAAAAGATGACTGATGAAATGTCAGTTAAGCCACAGCAAAAATTAAACCCTGAAATAATTAACATATTTGGCAGTTATTTAGCTAGTTATTAATGGTAAATTATTATACATTTTTAAAGAACAATATAGTACAGCTGGGAGAAAACTGCAACAAATGTGAAACCTTTCTGTTACATGGCTTAGAACATTAATGACATCACATCTGATGTTTTGTCATCAATGTGGATGGACATGTTGTAATTTAAATCTTTCGTGTATCAACAAATACTGCCGTTTCATCAAAAATGGATTAGGTAAACATATTTTCAATTAAAGGCTTTTTTTAAAAACTAAATGTACCTTAGATTAACATTTTTCAACAAAGATCATAACGGTATGATCTACTGTATATTATTTAGTACGGCCAGGTTATAAGACCCAAATGTAGAAATGGGATAAACAAACATAAACATTGCTACAGACCCTTCCCGACCGTGTGATGTCACATCTGTGTGTCGCGTGCACAGGCAGCCATGCTGGAGGACCGACGGTTGGCGCGAGTGAGCTACAAGATGTCAGGACCAGCGTGATACACCTTTATTTTGAAGTTCTTTCCTGTCTCGAGTTAGATGGCATGTTGGATTGTGCAGATGTTATTCATCTGTTTTGAGGCCTTTCCAGGAGGGTCGAACAACCGTCCCGTCTGAAGGTGAACTTTTGCAGCAGGTTTTGGGGTACAAAGAACCCGTGACCCGAACAAAAATTTGCAGGTTTGTTAAATCTCACACTTAAAGAGCTGTAAACAAAGGCAAAGTACAGTTGACAAGTTTCGCTGGCATCAGGCCGAATCCTCATGAATCACAATTTGGTGGTGACCATCGATTGGGAAAGAGAAGTTCTGAATAGACGGAAGGAGAGATTTGGGTCCTATGATGAGGAGTTCTGTCTTATTGCTGTTTAGTTTTAGGAAGTTTTTGTCCATCCAAGTTTTACAGTTGGTTATGGTGGAGAGGATGACGTGGGTAATGGATTTAGTGGAGATGTATAGTTGAGTGTCGCCGGCATAATAATGAAACTGTAGTCCATGGTGGCGAATGATTTAACCGAGGGGGAGCATGTAAATGGTAAACAGGAGGGGGCTGAGTACAGAACCTTGGGGGACTCCATAAATGACGGGGGAGGTGTAGGATTTGGAATTGTTGGTAAAAACGAAATGCTGACGGTCGGAGAGGTAGGAGATGAACCAGAGGAGTGCTGTTCTCGTGATGCCAATAGAATGTAAACGTTGATGGAGGATGGAGTAATTAATTGTGTCGAATGCTGCTGAAAGATCAAGGAGGAGGAGGATGGAGATGGAACCGGAATCAGCGGCGAGAAGGAGGTCGTTGGAGACTTTGAGGAGGGCTATGTTTCGGTGCTAGAGGCTCTGCCGCCCGTACAGCGCGCATAACAGGCTTTTGATGACGTATGAATCGGATGCGTGCGAATGAGCGTTCACAGTGCAGATGCATCGCATACATATCCGATTTATATCCACATATGAAAGAGGCACAGGTCGGGTGTAAAAAAAAAAAATCGGAATTGTACCGTTTACACTGCATGAAAATAATCAGACACTTGTGAAAAAAGTCGGAATTGAGCTGCAGTGTGAACGCAGCCTAAGACTTACGGCGCATCTGGCTAAAGTATTTTTGTTAATATGTCATTTTAATATAATGTAACTGAATAAACTTTTTTTCTATTATATTCTTTTGTTTTCATACCAAGAGATTAGGCATTCTTAGACTCAATATTTAGTATTCTCAAGATGCTCAAGTGGCTGTCATTATTATTGTAGTTTGTTTTGATAGTTAATTAAGAATTACACCGTAATTTTGCATGTGACGTCACAGCCCTCAAAGGCTGAGAAGCTTCAACGTGCACCGCGACGAATTTAAGCAACACCATTAATCAACAAATTGTGTTTTTGTCCAGTTAAAGTGACAATGGACGTCCTCACGTAAATATCGTGACGTGTCACATGCGTAAAACACGAATATATGACATGGTCGCTAATAACAAAGACACTCACCAGGAATGATTGCGTCCCATTTCAAAGGTGAAATTACGCCCTAATGACCATTTGCATCAACGTCACGTGATCACGTGACTGCCCTATGACGGAGGGCGGAAGGAAATGATTGTTGAATGGAAGTGGACGTGACCCAGAACGACTTAGTGACTTTGTGACTGTTATTTTACAAATTAAAAGTTATTATTGCCCATGGAGCCATGGAGTCTACTACTTCAACCAAAGTTCGCCTGTCAGTCAAAGTAGCACATTTAGTTTGGACTCATAGAGCGCGATATTTACTTAAGTTGGAGATCGCTAGTTTGAAAACAGCCCCTTACCTTCTGTTGCCTGCTATTTTTACCAAGTTAATCAAATCGCCGACTTTGCCGAAATTCACAGCGCACGACCTATATCATTATGTAGTCAATGCCGTCTCTCCTCCTTACACCGAGGATGATTTAAAAGCTTGTCGCTGGCTAAGTCTCTGAGACGAGATGCTACGCTCACATCCGGGGGACAATATACCTTGTAATGCAAAGGTAAAACTTGTTTATCATGCTAACTGACTTATTTTTACACAGTTCGTTCTATATTGAAACACTATGATTTTATGTTACTATGTTTACTAGCATGGAACAAATGACTATTGTAGTGGCAAGTTATGCTGTAATTTCATGAATATGACTATATGAATATGTGAGCACCCGCCACAAACTCCTCCACCGCGCCTACCTTCTAAATGATCTTAAAAAAAAAACTATTGACGATTCCTAAAATAGCTGTTTAGAAAATGATGCAATACATAATCAAGAAATGCTGATTCTATCATTTTTAAAGTATTCAAATGCAATCATTGAGCACTTTTTTTTCCTCTTTTTTTTCTCTAAAGCACATTGAGCACATTATAGATGAGCTTATTAACGATGGGTAACACATTTATGATTGATGATGATTTATGATTTATTTATTAAGAAACATGCTTTATAAATGATTAACTCACTATTAACCTAATGCTTAACTGATGCTTAGGACAGTCAGTTAGTGTCAATCTGTGGAACAACTGTTCTGAAAGTTTGTTTGTTTGTTTGTTTGTTTGTTTTTTTAGTTTTTGATTTTGACCATGTTGAATTTTTTATTTGCCAATGAACTCAATACAAATTTCCATTCATTCATTCATTCGTTCATTCATTCATTCACTCATTCACTCATTCACTCATTCACACATTCACACATTCACACATTCACACATTGTGCTAACTGTAGCCTAAATGTACACAACCATTTGCACAGATCCACTCAGGCAATTGAGACATGTACTAAGACATTGGCAATTTGATGAAAGCAATGAGAAATGCCATTCAGTTGAGACCGATTGTAAGGTGGTTTTGGGATTTGTCCATGGTATTTTGAAAATGTCACCTTAGTTTCAAGAAATGTGCCAAAACTGTAATAACATGGGACGAGAGCAGCACACATCTTTCTCATTTGTTTCTGCTTTCTACCTGCACATACAGGTAAACATTTTTATTTCTGCGGTATACATTGCTGGACCTGTAACATAATACTAAATTTAAAGCACCTGCTCCCTATTTAAATCTGAGACATTTGACAGTTTTTCTCCATATGTTTGGCATATTTTTTGAAACTAAGGTGACATTTTCAAAATACCATAGACAAATGCCAAGACTACCTTACAATTGGTCTCAACCGAATGGCATTTCTCATTGCTTTTATCAAAGTGCCATAATAAAAATTCTTTATTTCAGGATATACCCCTTGAGATGCAACATCTCATTTTGCATGGGGATCCCAAAGTGGCTTAATCAAATAACTGCAAAATTGTGAGGAGTGTACTCACTTGTGTGAGATACTTTAAATCTAATTTCAAAATCTAACCCAGGCTTGAAACCCTAACTTCACGATAAGTTGAACCCATCTATAATCTTTTTGGAATACTACTTTCGATGGCACACACAATGAAGCGACAAGTGTTGTCAAAGCTTTATTGTGGAAGAGTATTCGAACTGACATCACTGAATGAATCAATCAATCAATCAATCAAACTTTATTTATATAGTGCTATGTTAAAATGCAACTCAAAGTGCTGAGCAATTAAAACATCCATTGATGTGTTGACACACTGCAAAAACTCCTTAATATTAGATCAAATACACTTGTTTTTAATGTAAACAAGTGAAATTATCAGTGCGATAAGATACAGTAATTTACTAACTTTGATTTCTTGGAATAAGAAAAATGTGTAGATCCATACTAAAGTAAAACTTCTCTGCCATGTGCAATAGATGGCACCTCTGGAGTTGATAACATCTTAGAGCTGTGGCGTCAGCAATACAGTAGATTGTTCAACTGTTTTTCGCATGAGTCTTATGATCTGTTTGATGTTGACCATGCAGACGTAATTAAGCCAGATGAAATCCACAAAGCTGTTACTAAACTGGCTGATAATAAAGCATGTGGGCAGGATAGGGTTACAGCTGAACATCTAAAGTTCGCAAGTGCTAGGTTAGCACCTGTGCTCTCCATCTGCCTTACAGCTTTTCTCCTAGACGGATAGCTCTGGCCTGCATTGTGTCAAAAGTTCTGGAAACAATCCTCTTGGACAGGATATCCCATTTAATCAAATCTACAGATAATCAGTTTGGGTTTAAGGCTATGATGGGCACAGACATGTGTGTTTATGCATTCATCTTGTGAATGGAATCTTGTGAAGCTTGTGAATCATTTACTGTATGCTGACGATGTAGTTGTGTTTAGCCCGAGCTCTGCTGGCCTACAGCAGCTTATTAACATCTGTGCAGACTATGGTGAGCTGTTTGACATCAAGTACAACACGACTAAGAGTGTGATTATGATTTGTAGAACTAAGGAGGACAAGCACATGAACTTTCCTGATTTTTATTTGTTAAATGTGAAATTAAATGTAACGTATAAGGTGAAATATCTTGGACACATCATCACTGCCCATATGGCAGATGATGATGATATCTACAGGCAGTGTAGGATATTGTATGCCCAGGCTAATACACTGCTGAGCAAGTTTGGTACATGTTCTGATGATGTAAAGTTGTTCCTGTTTAAATCATTTTGTACACCTTTGTATACAGCTCACCTTTGGCATAGTTATAAAAAAAAGCTAGTATGTATAGGTGGTCTATAATGATATTTCTGCGAGTGCTTTTAAGAAGGCCACGATGGACTAGTGCAACTGAGATGTTTGTCTCTGCGCGAGTGAACACTTTGCAAGCTGTACTAAGAACTTTAATTTGTAGTTTTATTGGTAGACTGAAAAAGTCTCAAAATGAAATTTTGGTGTCACTCCACTTCAGGTGATGGGTATGGGATGTTTCATAGGTTTCAGGTGAATTAATGAGTACAAACAAAAAGAATGGCAAAAATAGGGTTAAATACCCTTTGTGTCTAAATAATGTCAAAAAGAGAATTTAATAATTAAAATGACTCAAATAAAATGTATTAAAGTCAAAAACCAAGAATTCCTCAAACCCAATAATAATGCCAAAAAGCAGTAAATCTACTAATATTAGAAAAAGTCTTGAGTAATAAGAGGAGGGATTCTATTATATACTTTCAGTTTGTATACTAAGACAAAGGTCTTATAACTGAATAAAGTGTTTTAATTTACCAGTTAATTCTTCCAAATTAGCAAATCTTAGTTTAAAATTTACTAAATTTGATAATCAAACTTTAGACTACATTAAAGTAATAATCCTATCTTTAAATTCTTCTGACAACTCAGAGAAAATATTTTATATCAGATAAAAGTAGGTCTCTATTTCTGATAATCCCTTATAAGACAATTTTCAAACTAAAGTTATTTAAATTCTTACTTTAATTAAATAAAGTATTTAAATGTATAAGTTAATTCTCCTAATCACTAATAAGACAAAGATTGTTAAAAATAATAATTCTAACTTTATTTCACAAAGTGACAATTCAAAAATTGTCTGAATAAAATCGTTTGTATAGACTACTCTGAATGTCTAGTATGCAGTTTCTCTTTCACTCTAAAACTATCATAAAATAAGCTAGACCCAACTCAAAGTAAGAAGAAATAACTAGGAGAGAATTTTTATTTATTTTTATTAACTATTTAGAAATAATACAACTGCTCGATATTACACAGACATCACTTCTCTGGGCAATTTCACAGCGCGAGCCTGATGCAACTCTTGCAGAGATTACTTATCTAAAACCCACCTACTGCAAAAAGAAAAAAGAAAAAACACACAATATGGACGAAAGTCAGTAATTCTTTAGGACTAAATATTCGTACTTACTGGATTGCAAGGGAAAATAATAATAAAATCCATTAAGTGAGGGCAAAATAAACTTCCAGTGAAATAATCCATTATAGGTGGAAAAAAGTGAGTGGCCGGTTCTTGTTTTCCACGTAGATCTGAAAATTTTAAGACAGATGACTTCCCCATTCACCCCACTGCTCGAGAGTGGTTCCCCTTCTGTCTTATTTCTAAATTTAGCTGTATTCAATATAAGACGAGTATTTTTCCTTTTTTAGTCCTGCGTTCTTACACAGTTGCTGTTTAGAGACGATAACTGTCTTTTTCAAAGCACTATCACGAACGGGCCTCTACGTCATCTCCCCAATACATCAGCGTGCTCAAGGGTAGTCCCCCTTTGCTGCATTTGTCTTTCTAAACTAAAAAGTTTTAAAACTCAACTCACTTATAACAATATAACTACTCCACTGTTTGGATTAAATCACTTAAAGTTTCACACAAATGCCCTTTATATCAACAATTTCATGTCACATACCATTTTGTTTAATAAAAAAAAAAATTTGGTATAAAATATCACACCTATATGGTACTGGTTATAACTATGTGTTTAAATTGTAAGATAAATGTATGTACACACATGTCATTAGCCCTTTAATCTCACTAGTTAATGACAGGCCTACTGCGTTTCATGGCTTATAATAGAGAATAGCCATTCTTCAATTTTAACACACAAACGAAAAGTTTGTAGACATCTAATCCTTCTTAATAAGAGCAAGCTGTTTCTGTTTAATACTGTGGTGCCAATAAGTTTACCGAGTACACTTTTGGCATCAGCCATAAGCAAATATAAAACGTAATCTATATCAATAAACTCAAATGCTTTGATTAAATATGTGTGAGAATCATTTATCTCCTAACTCATTCACTGCCTTGACAGTTATAGACGTCAAAAATTCATTTGAACAATTTTTATGAGTTTAACATTTTTTTTCCATTTTTATTAACAAGAGTATGAAAACCTTTTTTTGTACATTTAGAACAGATATAACATTTGTGATTAATCGTGAGTTAACTAGTGAAGTCATGCGATTAATTACATTTACAAATTTTAATCGCCTGATGCCCCTAATTTTTAATAATCTTTTCTTTTTCTTTTTTCTTTTTTTTAATGTTTTTTTTTTAAGAAAAGATTATTAAAAATTAGGGGCGCCGGGCGGCTGTCATTTAAAAAAAATAATTAATCGCATGACTTCACTAGTTAACTTACAATTAATCACAAATTTTATATCTGTTCTAATACAAAAAAAATTCTAGGTTTTCATACTTTTGTTGACAAAAGTGGGAAAAAATGTTGAACTAATAGAAATATTCATCCATTTTCTTAACCGCTTGTCTTCACAAGGGTCGCGCTGAAGCCTATCCCAGCCGGCATCGGGCAGTAGGCAGGTGTATGCCCTGAACTGGTTGCCAGCCTATGGACAATTTAGAGTGTTCAATTAACCTACCATGCATGTCTTTGGAATGTGGGAGTAAACCAGAGCACCCGGAGAAAACCCACGCAAGCACGGGGAGAACATGCAAACTCCACCCAGGAAGGCCGAAGCCCGGACTCGATCTCACGTCCTCAGGACTGGGAGGCGTTCGTGCTAACCAGTCACCCACCGTATTTTAGTTAGTTTTTTTTAAATCACATCAGGCGATTACATTTTTTAATTGTTATTAATCGCATCACTTCAATAGTTAACTCACGATTAATCACAAATTTGATATTTGTTATAAATGTACAATAAAAAAATGTCTAGGTTTTCATACTCTTGTTAACAAAAGAAGAAAAAAAATGTTTAAACTAATTGCAATAGTTAAAATGAATTTTTGACATCTATAGCTGTCAATGGCAGTGAATGAGTTAATAATCTTTGAAATTCTGCTCTTGCATACTATATTATTCTCAAAACAAGATCAATAAGACTTTATGGCTTGATATAAGAGTTTAAGGCTAGGTTAGATAGCTGATTTTTGCAGTGGCATGTGATGATCACGGTCATCATGGGCAGGGCTCTGCGTTGTACACGGGCCGGCACCACTGCATCTTAGCGTAAGTGTCTTCAACGACGCCGTTGAAGGTGCCCGATATGGTCGTCTTCCTGGTCTTGCCGTTGCGGTACTTGCGGGTGAGGAGGGCCTTGTACGGTATGTCGATCGTCGTCTTCCGTATCTCCATTCGCATCTCGCATGAGTGGTTGGGTGGCACCTCCCCATTCACGGTCACCGAGCGGGAGATGGTCTCCACGTGGGTGGTCTTGCTGGAGAACTGGAAGGTCATCTCACTGCTCAAATTCAGGTTGCCTGACGACAGTAGCGGGACATTGGCCGTGATGCTGCTCTTGGCGCCAATCTTGATAGTCCGGCCGATGTTCCATGTGTTCTCAATCTTGATAGTCTCGGTGATAGTCAGCGTCTTGGTCACCTTCTGTGAAATTTCACATGGGGAATCGTCAAAGTACTGTTTTCCAAATTGAACATGTTCCACAGTTAATCATGACAAGAGTAATTCAATGACAATCGGTGAAAGATTTACAGCAATTTTCTGGAGACTTTTTCGTAAATTTTATACGGAAAGTTAAACCACGGAATTTTAAGACTGTAATACAAGATCAAAAATTCCATGGGAATTCCTGGGAATTTATAGTGAGTCACATATTTAATGGAAAAGTATCAAAATCAAGTGAAGGGGTGGATAATTTCCAGTAAATTTCTGGAAAGATAATTTTTTTGTAAATATCTTTAGATGTTTGAAAGTCAGAATTTTTAAACACTGTATTGCAAATGGGAAATGTTCAATTGGAACTCCTGGGAATTTATAGTATTGAATGGGGATTTGATGGTTATTTGAAGCTGCTCAATGTAGAAAGTTACCCAAAAATGTCTTTACAATTCTTATTTAGATAAATAATACAATACAATATTTAGGAACTATTTTGGATAACTAGTTGACTTGTAACACAGATACAATTCTGAAGAAGGCCAATCAGAGATTGTTCTTTTTGATGAAGTTGAGGATTTCTCACTTGTGAAAATGTTCTATTCGTCATTCGTTGAATCCTTACTCACATTTGCAATAATTTGTTGGTTTTGCAATCTCAGCCTGGTTAATAAAAACAAGCTAGCGGGTGTTGTCAAGCAGTGTAGAAAGATAACTGGGATTGATGTTATTGGTCTCAGCCAGGTCTACCAAACTTGATTTAATTGAAGGGCTATGGGCATCCTGGCAGAACCCCAGCACCCCCCCCCTTTTTTTTTTTACAGAGTTTCAATTATTGCCATCAGGAAGAAGGTTGGCCTTGTCTAAGAAGGCAAAGTCCAATCAATACCAGAGATCATTTGTACCATCAGGTGTTAAATTTTTTAAATCACTTATGAGTTGTATTCCTTGTATCATGATGACATTTGTGACTTGTTTTTTATTGTTTGTTTTTTGTTTGAAAAAAACAAAAACTAAATAAAAAACAGAATTTTTTTACATTATCTGCAAGTTAAAAGTATGATAGAGAAACAAATTCCAACACTTCGGCGTACTCTCCAACCGCCTGTTTTAGCTAAAGATATTACAAAGCTTTCTCCGACAAAAAAAACTCTCAAAAATATATGTTACTTTCGTATACTGATAAAATGTATTTACCGAGCATGAAATAGGAGACAGACTTGTCTATAGCGCCGGAATCTGACTTTTGGATTCAAGTTTGTGAAAACGTATTTAAAATAGCAAAACACGAAAATTTACTACAACTTATCTAACATAAAATTATTTAAAGAACATACATTACTCAATATATGATGAAGAAAATGGGACTCTCAGACTCCGACATTTGTCTCCAGTGTTTACAAAACACTACAGACACTTATTTTCATGCTTTATGGTTATGTACTCCGGTTATGTATTTCTGGACTAAAGTCTTAGAAAAACTCTCCGCTATCTTGGACTGTAGGATACCTTTATCTCCAAACTTGTGTTTGCTAGGTGACCTAACAACAACTGACTTACCACGTTAACAATTTTAATCTACACTTGCAGCTCTTATCGCTAAAAGAAATATTCTTGTTAACTGGAAAAATTAGCAATCTCTGAATATCGACCAATGGTCTAATCTCCTTATAAATCACATTTTAATGGAAAAAAATCTCTGCTTCGAATAAAAACCAAACATAAAAATTTATACAAACATGGTCTACGTGTATAGAATCTTTTAATCTAAATCTGGTTACTTCATTCTGCCTGTTAGTCTTATTCTGCCTGGTGGGCGGGTGCGCCTCCTGCCCCCGCCGGGTTGGTCGCTCCTCTTTAACTCACTGCACTAGTTTTGCACAATACACTTTGTTAATAGACACATATGTTTAATAGGTTTTAGGTGAATTAATGAGCACACACTCACACGCACGCACATATGCACGCACACACCCGCATGCACATACTCACACACATTAAAAAAAAAGAGAGAGAGAGAGAGAGCAATGATGATGTCATGTCGAATTGGTAAGATTACCAAATGAAATGATACTGAATGAACTGAAATACTGAGCTCTAAAAAATACAAGTAAAAGTAAATAAATTTCCAGTGAATATCTGAAAAACTCCCACAGAAAGTTAAACCATGGGATTTTTAATGTTTATATGTCTGCGATTGGCTGACAACCAGGTCAAGGTGTACCCGGCCTACTGCCCAAAGACGGGTCTGTGACCCTCGTGAGGTTAAGCGGTTCAGATGGATGGATGGATTAGAAATGTGAACAAATTCCATGGGAATTCCTGGGAATAGTAATCAGTTTGGAAGTGATGGCTATTTAATGGAAAAGTAAAACATTCAAACAAAGGGGTGGAAAAAATCCACTCTGTAAGTATCAAGAAAGTCTGAAAATTTAGATGGAGAACTGTGGAAATATTGTTTTCTTAATTGAAAACATCCGAAAGGAAATTATGGGAGTTTTTTTTAGGGAAGTTGGGAGTAATTTAGGAAAATTTCCAGTGCGTTTTTAACAACGTTATGTCAAGTTTTCATACATTTTCATGGCTCAAGAAGTTTTGAGTTTTTGTATTCCAAAATGGAAACTTTCCAATTGAATTTGTAGGGAACTCACAGAGACTTGAGCGTCATTTAATGCAAAAATATACAATCAAAGGGATGCAAAAGTGCTAGTAAATGTCTGGAAAATTTCCATTGGAAGTTTTGCTGTACTATTTTGAAACCTCGTGTTACAAATTTGAAAAATTCCACGACCATTCTTGGATTTGATAGAAATTGAGAATTGACTACCTCGCACCACTCATTGATCATATTGGTGATGTGAATGGTCTGGGGCGAGTTCTCGAAGATGGCCGCACGGTCCAGGTCGTAGCGGACGTTAGAGATGTGCTGGTCGTACGCGTCCTGGTTGACGGTCAGGATTTGGTAGCTATTGTACTTGTACTCGTAGCCCTTCCATGGCAAGTAGAAGACGTCCCAATTCGGCACCGCCTTGCCAAGGCCGTATTTGTTCCTGCCCACGTAGGTGTTGCTATAGTAGCACCACCCCACACCGTTCAGCGGCCCAGAGCCGTATGAGCCTTCCTTCCACTCCAGGATCTCAAAGTTGTCAATGTTGGTCAGGATGTAGAAATTGGTGGTCTTCTTGTGCTCGATTCCCCCAGAGGGGAAGTGGCAGTAGGGTCCCAGGGCGGGGTTGTAGAAGCCCGGTATGCAATTGTACATGCACACATAGTCGGTGCGCCTTGTGTAGGGGATGTAGAAGCCCAATGCACCAACGGGCAGTGACCCTTCCCACTTCTCCCACTTCACGGGATCTGCGGGGGAAAGCGAAATGGTTATGAGGAGACTCAATTGCCAGGACCTGACATGATACAGTTTGTGCTCAAAGGACATGTGTGAGCCAGGTCATTCGTAGATAATGTTATACAAATGAAAACAAAGTAAAATATGTTGATTTTAATAATAAAATAATCATTCATTCTCCTGTTTTACTTTGATTATTTATAAATACTAGACGTACAATTTCTGGAGAAATTGCGTGTGAATGCTGAAAGCTGAATGCTATTATTTGAATGCATATGGAATGTTTTGGAATGCTTATGAAGAATACTGAAATAATAGTTATGTGAACATTGCAACTTATCAGTTAGTTGTATGATAAATAAATAAATAAATGAATAAATAAATGAAAACTTGAACCGCAATGAATCTAAGCTGGGATTCAAACCATGATCTCCCATTTAATTTTCAAATGCTCCGTCACACTACCAACTGAGCCACAGGTGACTGGATAAAGCCACTGAAATGTTGTGTAATGGTACTGAAGAATGTCTTGCTGAATGCCAGTAAATGTATAGTTGAAAATGAATAGGGATTTAGTGGGTTTAAAATGTTGAATAACACTAAAACTGAATCTAAGGAATGAGAAATGGGTGTTAAATAATTAGACAATGATTATTATATGAAAAAAAGTTTGGACTAAAATGTGCTCCAAGCAGGATTCAAACTTAGATCTTCCACCCGTTTGGCATGTGCGTTAACCACATCACTATTGTGGACTATGTAAATGTATTTATTAATGCAGTATAAAACTGCTGTTGAATTTGCTGAATGCCAAGTTGAATGAGTGAGTTTTTTCATTGAAAATATGGAATCATATATTTTAAAAAACAACTTAATAATGTGAAATGATATTTTATTCAATAGATGTTGTATAATTAGACAATGGCCATTTCTGAAAATGAAATATTTCTCCAACCGGGATTTGAATCACCTTCTTACATGCCTCTGACAGTCAGGGTAGACAAGGGCGGCACTGCCACACCAGTGCCCTCTGCTGTTCTTTGCTTTCCACTGCATGTGAACAGTAAAATAAATAAATAAATAAATAAATAAATGATACATTAATTATGTTCCATTTTACTTCTATGCTTTTCAGTGATTTTCTTTCTCAAGCTAATAATTTCCATGATTGTATCATTAAAATAGCTGAATTTACACATTTCCTGTTCAAATGCATGGGAAGAGCAGCTGCGAGAATCACGTGAGTCATCGCTCCCTTCTTGCTTCAACTGAGCACGCACACATGCAGGTAGTGAATGCAGGCAAGGTGTCACACGAGATATAAGTGTTTCATCATTACAATGCACTTTACCAACTGCTCCACCGAGCAGTAGCAGATGGAAATGCATGTAAGGGAGTGGCTTAAAGTTGAATGACTGTCCCATTGGAAATGAATGGGGAAAATGTTATATTAAATGTTTAATTGTGTGAAAACTGTACATAAGTGGAATGAGAAAAATGAGTTCTCGGTTGGCATGAATTTTTGAAACAAGTTGAAATTGGAACTTTAAAAATTGAATGTTGTATGTGGAAGATGACCCAGGACGAACATGTGAGGAGAACATAAAAAGAAAAAGAAAAAAATCAAAATAACATGTGTGAATGCTTTCACATAAATAACCATTTATTTAATAGAGAATGCAATGTTTTTAAATAAAAAAATATATATAATTTTGAATCATATAATTCATAATATTTGACTAATTTGTAAATAACAAGAATGTAATATATACAAATTTAAGTCATAAGAATGACTTCAGAAAAAAAATCAAAAGTTAGTTTTTTTTTAAATAACTAGCTAAGTTTAAAAAATATTCTTATATATTTGATTGAATCATAAAAAAAATAATCAGTTATTGAGATAAAAAAAATGGATGGATGGACACGTTTAATATACAAAAAAAAAAGGTTAATAATCGTGTTATAATCTTATTATTTTCACTTTATTTAACTAAATGTTTAACCAATTATTTAATAAATCATATAATATCTCCATACATGCAGGGTACAATATGATTCAAGGTTTATTTATTAAAGTGGAAATACAGTACAGGCCAAAAGATTCTCACTAAAGGCTTCAAAACTAAGTATGAACACATGTGGAGTTATGTACTTAACAAAAAAAGGGTAAATAACTGAAAACATATTTTAGATTCTAGTTTCTTCAAATAGCCACCTTTTGCTCTGATTACTGCTTTGCACACTCTTGGCATTCTCACCTCTGGGAACTCCTTCAATAGTGTTGGAAAACAATTTCAGGAGACTACTTTGAAGCTCATCGAGGGAATGCCAATAGCATGCAGAAAAAAATCACCAGGGCAAAGAGTGACTATTTTGAAGAATCTACAATGTAAATAGTCATGAAAATAAAGAAAATGCATTGCGTGAGAAGGTGTGTCCAAACTTTTGGCTTGTACTGCATATATGAATGACACAATATATATACACACTGTAAAACAAGCACGCACCCATCTAACACATGAGACAACATACAACCCAATTACAATAATCAAATAACTCACATTCTGACACACAGTCACACACAATGTAGCACACGATGTAACACAGGAAGTAACACAGCGTCCATTCACCTGTCAAGACCTGAGCTCTCCCTGGGATGAAGCCGGCACAGAACCCGCCCACCAGCACGCACAGAAACAGCAGCATCCTCATCTGGTCATCAAACACCACAGTCAACATTTTCACATATTCAGGGCTGGATTATAGACAATATAGCAGGACAACTGCTGTACATGCTACTAGTGGGCAGAACTGTGCACTAATTGACTGAATCCAACTGTGTGCTGCTAGTAGCACTGATAACATTAAAAAGTATACCTGTTAACATCTTGCTCTTCACTTGTAGTACTCTCAAATGTATGTTAAATAGTACACTGTTTGGCTTCGCTAACACTAGTAACATGAGTTACAAGTGTGTTCTAGTTGTTCTACTAGTCTGTCCTAGTTGTTCTACTCGTGTGCCCCAGTCGTATGACTAGTGTGCTGAGTGGTGAGTGTGGTTGTTTTACTGTGTCCTTGTCATTTCACTAGTGTCCTAGTTGTTTCACCATAGCCTTGTTGTAGTTCTACTCGTGTGCCCTAGGCATCCTACTACTGTGTTGTGCTTGTTCTACTAGTGTACCTTAGATTTCTATTAGTCCCGCTACTAGTGTGCCCAAGTCGTCTACTGGTGTGTCCTAACCATTCTGCTCGTGTGCCCTAGTCATTCTACTAGTGCATCCTAGTTATTCATTAGGTCCATACTATCACACACACTGACCTCACAAGTAAGACAATTCAGAACACTAGTAGAATGCCTGTCTTGCTAATTTTGTGTGTGTGTCCTTAAATCTACTCATTAACATCTAGAACTTCACTAGTAGTACTAGTAGCACGCAGATGTCTACTAGTGCACAGTTTTGTTACCAGTATGTCAAGTTGCAGCTAGTGCGCTTTCCATGACGCCTACAGTGTTAGTAGCATTGCACAGTAGTTTACTCGTAAGGCTATTGTGTACTCGTCGGCTAAAAGTGGCACAAATAGTGGAAAAACATTACTAGAAGACAGTTCTAATGTGCTGAATTGTCTCACTAGTGAGGACAAAAAGAGAACAGGAACTATGCAGATATGTGCAAATAGGTGCTCGATATTGATGATGCATGAATCTGTGGTGGTTTATTGTGTTACTGTTAATTCAACAGAGCAGCAATTAAACAGTGCATTATAAACTAGATGGAACTGAACCATTTCAACAGTGACATTTTAATCTGATAACAATCAATTCATGTTTCAGACATTTAACATTATAAGGAGTTGATGATGACGACGATCAATTAATGATTGGTTCTGACTGATGAAAGAAGACTCACCCTGACTGTATGCTCCTCTGGACTGAATCCTCCTCTTCTGTCCACGCCTGATCTTTTTTCGCTTTACACCACCACCATAAAGACAAACACAATTTTAGCCACACACTGTAACACTTATAAGCAGGCCTGGCCTGGCCCAACAGGAGGACTTTCCAGGTTGGCCGCCAGGGGGTGCTGTTCATTTTGGGGTGTGGGTTTAATTCAAAATCAGCTAATAAAATGCTTTTGGTAGACCTATAACCAGGCCCAGAGTGACTCAGCAGGAGTGGCCCGAATTTTCCTGCTTGATTGGCCTGAATTATGGACCGTTCAGTAGTGCATGAGAAGTAAGTGTGAAGCAAAACTTAATATGCCTTGATTTTGTTTTAATAGGTGGAAAAGCACTACCATGTTTAGTAAATTGAGAAAAAATAGTGTTAAATAAATTTTACATAATGGTGTTAAGTAAATTCAACATAATGAGAATTGATCATTTAGCAAAATGTTAGTCATCCAACATTCATCCAATTTAAATGAAATAGTTGTGTGGGACCGGTTGACATAACCGTGTTATTTAAATCTGATGAAGCATTTCTCTCTCACTCACTGTCACTCACTGTCTCCTCCACCTCCTTCCCCCTCCCCCAAGACCCCCACCCACCCTTGCGTGCTCAATAGCATGTTTGGCTTGTGGCTGATCATTTCATTACTATTAATTTAAAATGGTGGTATATGTAATTGTTGGGAATAGCAGGTGACGTTGAGACAGAGAAAAAAAAGTAAAGCCATGCAACCAGATTTGGGGATAATAATAATAATAATAAAACCATAGTAATTAAGGAATACATTAAAAACAAAAAGATGAAGATAAAAATGACTAGTTTTTAAATGTGACTGAATTTAACATTTGCATTTTGTGAACCCTGCCCTTGCATCAGAGCACAACCTCCCAGCCCCGCAGGAGCCACTGGCCGGAGACGCCGACCAAGGAGCTCGGAGCGACGCCCACCGACACGGCCGACGCCCCAAGGCGTGCGCAGCAGAAGGGGGCACAGTAGGCCCACACGGCGCCCCCACCGGCCCACAGCCCCCACGATCTATCCCCACCACCAAGGAATGCGTAATGTGCCTATGCCCATTTACAAGATGCATTGTGTGATACTAGTGAAGTCAGTTAAGAGGAGCGACCAGCGGGACTGCACGCAACCAGGCGGAGGGAGGGGTGTCACCAGTGTCATAACTGGCATCGTCTATGACTTGTATGACATCCATTGGCCTGTAACCCATACAATGTAATATAAAACAGTGTAATGCACATATCAAATCAAGCTGCATGTTATTGTTAACACACAACATAACGCACATGTAACACACAATGAAACACAGCGTTCCTAAACGAGGCCCCCACAGATGGCCCCTGAAACCTCGTCAGGGAAAACAATTTGTTGTTTGCTATAGTAACACTTATTGTGTGGCACTCAAAGTATAAAAACATTACTAGTAAGACAGTTGTAACACTTACAGAGGAGTTATTTTTCCCTGGTCCTTGTAATGTTTGCAGGTGATGATGTATGCAAATTCCAAGTTCCAATACACTAAATTCGTCTTTCAGTATTGAATACAACAACTTAGTACATAAACTATGGTCAAGTAGAAACAACAGGTGGGTGGTACCGGCGTCTCCCGTGGGATCAGGAAGTCAGGCATCCCATCCTCAGGAGCGAATGGGTTATAAATCAGTGGCAGCCCCTCCTTCCCAGGAAGAGCTGCCCATCCTCAAACCTACGTGTCCTTATGTGATTGCATTATTATTGAGTGTCATCAGTGTTATCAAGACAGTTAATGTGATGTGTGTGGGTGTGCGTCATTCCCTCATTATTTCACTTACAAAAAGCTAACATTTCACATCAGAGAAGCAAGCCATCTATAAGGCTGAAAAATCCAAACAACCCCATCATAGAGATAGCAAAAACATGAGGTGTGGCCAAATCAACTGTTTGGTGCAATCTTAATAGAAAACGCACTGGTGAGCTCAATAACACCAACAGACTTTGAAGACGGTGGAAAACAAGTTTGGTGGATGAAAGACAAATCTTTCACCTTGTCAAGACAAACTCCTCCACAACAGCTGGTCAAATTAAAGAACACTCTGGGTCCAAGTCAACAATTAAGAAAAGACTTGTGTAAGACATAGATGTAGGAATTACAACATATTTTACACTATGTGTGCTTACACTTTTTAAGAGCCCAAAAGTAATTGGACAAACTAACACATCCCTAAATCAGATTCCATACTTTGTTGCGAATTCTTTGCAACATGAAGTCTCCATTTCTTGTAAAATATTTTCAAGGATTAAATTCATGCCTTGAAATGCAGTACTTTCATCATGGCGAGAGAGAGTAAGTCTGTGTTAGAGATAAACCAATATATTTTCTCACGGCCAATAACCAACATTTGGAGCTGATATTTATTTACAATTAAAGGGAAAAATATTGGTGTCAAAAGAAATTTAAAAAAATACAAACTTCAACCCTTTACTTTGTTTAAATGCACTTAATTATATGTTTATTAAATGGCTTTTCATATGTGAAACATGCTAGTTTAAGTGGGTTTTTTTTATGTTTTAATGTTCAACTTTCCTTTTAAAGGTACAGTGTGTGTTATTTAGTAGCGTCTAGTGGTGAACTACTAGAATGCATTCGAAGCACGTGCATTTTGATGCTACGGTGCCTCAGAGAGACCACAATTTGTAAGCCTACCACCAATTACTACCAATTGTTATTTGACGCGAGCGAGCGAGTGACGAGTGACTGGGCAAGCAGAAGTTAGCCGGAGTGGTTAATAAAAGCAACGAGCTAGTAAAAGCTATGTATGTAACTAAGTTCTTCTGCTTCGTGTATCCTTAGCATAAAGATGGTGGTGAACCATGACCTATGTAATGCAAATGGTTATTACTACATCAACGATTATGGTATATAAAAATGTATGTTGATGTGATGAAACATATTTTTTTTTTGCATATTAGTGAAATTAATACTGGGTTTTCAAAATGAATTAACTTTTCGTTCACCACTTGATGGTGCTAAATTTTACACACCGTCACTTTAAATTGATTTTTTTTTTTTTTTTTTTAAAAAGGGAGATGCCGCTGTGCTTCAATATACCAAATATCGGCGCCGACGATCAACCTTGATGCTGTCAGAGGGGAGAAATGTTGCAAAAAATGATACATGTTATGAGGTTAGTTACTTATGACGACGTGTGTGTGATAATGTGGCCTGTTGCTATGCAGTTGCTTTGTGCCTATCTTAGTTTGCTCAGTCACTCCTATTTTTTCTATAGTGATTTTGTCATACAGGCCTTTACTCTGTCATATAGAATTGTGCATTTCCCTTGTCTAGAGTTACTGAATGAGACTTTTGTCAGGATGCTGGGGTTCATTAGCCGAGAAGTCAGTTCAAGATTTTGGAGTCAAGAATTTCCCGTCCAAGGTTTTTACTTCAAGGAAAGCTGCATCCAGCCCAGCTCGCCGCTCTTGTTATTTTGTATTTTTCTTGAGAATGACTGTTTGCCAACAGCTGTATCCCGTTCTCTGCGCGTGGGTCCTAAATCCGCACCTCACGTGACAATACATGCCCAGAAACACATTGTTTAAAGAAGTTATGATGTTCTCTGTAAGGTTTTATTTTGTGTGTGAAAGTTTTATCTAGCTTTGTTGAGAACATGTATTTGAATCAAAATGTAACTTAGACACGCTCGTACGACAATCAGAATCTTAAGGTATTAAAGTGAGCTGCACAGTTGTGTGACAATCCAAGACCTTAGTGCCCTCGGGAGTGGCTCCAATCCATGGATTTCTTTAATCACTTCAAGGTAATTATTCAGGAATAGACTGACTGAGCCCCGATGGGGGGAGGACGATGTGGTAGCAGGGCGGGACGCTTTCTGTCATCGGACCACAGCTCCTCTGTGATATATGCTCTGCGGGAACACTCTTAGACACATTATAATGGGCACCGTGGAATGAATGGATTATAATGCAACAGAGCAGAGGGCCTCTAAATATTACCACAACCTTTTATATTTTACCCTTCTGCTCGTCTTCAAACTTTATTCTTTTATGTCCGCAGAATAGTTTCAAAGCAGATAGCGTACCCTCCACCTGGAATTTGGAGGTGATGTCAGGCTCCAATTACATTTACAAAGTTGATCTGAATGAGCTTGAAACCAGAAATAGACCAGTCTAATTTTATTGGAGAGAAGAATGTGAGGGGTAGAACTCAACGAGGTCATTAACTATACGATGAGTCACTTTTCTATCCTTTTTTTTTTTAAATAACAAGGTGCACTTATTTTAGGCGGTTG
Source organism: Leptonotus elevatus (assembly GCF_054856555.1). NCBI lineage: Eukaryota > Metazoa > Chordata > Actinopteri > Syngnathiformes > Syngnathidae > Leptonotus > Leptonotus elevatus. The sequence goes on from NC_141259.1 coordinate 4,581,603, forward strand.
GCCGAGGGCCGACTTTGTGCATTTGAACGATCCCCAACGAGGGAGGACTTCATTTTTTGGTTAAAATCAGCTTCATTTTTCAACAAAGTAAACAAAAATTGTTGGCACTCTTATCTCTTGCTTCCTTGTGCAAAATTTAAATAATTATCAACACACAGTATGGAATAAATAATAGTATATACTAGGGGTGGGTGATATGGCCTAAACATTATATCACGATATTTCAAAGAAATTTGCAGTGACGATATTTTTGACGATATTGGTAATAATTACTGAACAATAGATTTGTGATTGGTGCTTTGGAATAATAAAACTCTGATCAGCACAATATTTAAGCCACCTTTTTTCCACAATTGAAATGTAAACAAAGTGCAAATATAGCAACCGTAATGGAATGAAATTAAAATTAAAAATACAGGCCAGGTAGTGTTTACCCTGCGAGGTCTAATTGTAACATAACTGCACATAAAGCACATTTACTTAGCAAATATAAAGAAAACACAAACCTTCAGAAGTCAGTGACAAATTGCACGAGTCAAGAAAGTCGATTATTTTCTCCTGTGTTGTTACTAATCTATTTATTTTAAAAAAGCGTCCTTTATGATGATAAGTCTAATTTCGATGTTTGTTGTGTCACAGAGCGTTATATGATGTAATGTCTTAGATCTTCCTTTGTGATGTTGAGCCCTTCATCAGTTGTGTCAGTATTCTGCTTAGTGAATTTTATTTCTGTTAAACTCAGCGAAACTTTCTTCAATAAAAGCGCAAAATGGCTGCGGTGGAGAAAATGAGCCTTGAGGATGGAAACAATGAAAAACTTGGGCAAAGGTGCCATCCACTTAAGGTTCCACTTAAGGTGAGTTTGTCTATCATTTTTACTATTTAGATTTGATTAATTTAAATGTTGTAGTTTTGGAATGTTGTATAGGAGGATCCTTTGTTGACATTTTTGCGCGGATGGTTGAGTGGCAAAAAAACTGGCTGGCTGTATGCACACCACGTAGACGAAGAAATTGCCGCTATCTAATCACTTTAACGGCGGAAGGGAGGAGGAGGTTTACGGAAAAGCTCAATGTATGTCTTGGCAACAAAACTGAAACTATTGAAAGCCCGTATGAGACGTGGGATGATGACAACATTTGGTCCGACTCACCTGTTTCCCGGCCACACATCTGCTTCGGGGACATTTACTCTCATTTAATACAAAGCCCTGTGCAAAGATGGGTAATTATGCTGCATTCGAGGGTGGTCGGAAGTCGGATATGTCAGACTTGTTTTTTTTCCCAGTCCCTGAAAGCGTTTGAAGCGAAAGTAAACAACCAAAATGGCGGATAGTGATAAGTTGTTTTTTATTTTGGTCCTCAAAACTAATTTTGACCTCCAGCAAACTTACCTTCTTGCAATTTTGCTTCATTTGTTGTTTTTATATTAATTCATAATCATTCCATGTAGTTCTCCGTATAATTTTATGCAGGGAGATAGCGGCATACCGTCACATCATACGTTGTTACGTGAAGTTATGTCTAATATTTATGAATGAAGAAAGCTATTTAGTTTTATACTCTAGTAAATTGTGTTTTACTATTCACGGTCTGTGTTTCCAAAGAGTTCGCCAATTGTATAGTGACGTCACTTGTAGTCCGTCGCTGAAGTCGGGGTCCTTTTTTTTCCCCGACTTCAAGGGGGCAATCCCGTACACACTTCCTGGTGTGAACTCGGAAAGGTCCGACTTCCAACCATTGTCAAATGCGGCATTATTTTTCATTGAAGTGTTCTTTGTGGGGCCGATGGAAAGGAGGCGCAAGAGGTCTATCGCGTTAGTTAGGTTTGTGGAAGTACTTCATTCCATATGTGAAAATGTTGACTGTGGTGTTTGATGACCAGGTAACGGTGCTGTTGTTGCTGTGCTTGCTTGTGGGCAGCACCATTGCCGGCGTCATCGTATGGAAAGGTAAACACCAGTGTTACTTCTTGCGTTACATTGTGTTGTGTCATTTGTTACATGGGTGTTTTGTGTTGTTAAAATTACGGATGTTCGGTACTTATGATACAGAAAATTTATACTAAAAAAAAAGCTTTGTTTTAAAAAGATTATATATCCCAATTATAGCAAATTTCCTTAAAATTGCTTGAAATGAATGACAATTATTTTATTTTGTTTCAATTTGCTCAAAATGTCATTTTGCATAGATCACAAATAGATAAATACAATGAAACAAATAATCCAGAGCCAGGGGGGAAAAAGTCCCAATCAAAATAAGATGTGCTTGTACAACTTATTTTTAAGGAATACAGTGAAGTGCAAAGAATAACTGACCTATGCGTGTCCCTTGAGCACAAAAGCCTACGCAGACTCTCGCATTTCCTCATCCGTTTTCTCCCGCAGAATCCATTCCCAACTGGGTTCTGGCTCCAGGCGCCGCTCTGGCCACTCCGTCTGACCTGAAGTGGGAGAAGTGGGAAGGGTTACTGCCCGAAGGTGCAGTGGGCGTCTACATCCACTACACAGGGCGCACCGACTATGTGTGCATGTGCAATTGCGTACCGGGCTTCTACAACCCCGCCCTGGGACCCTACTGTCACTACCCCTCTGGGACTGTCGAGCACAAGGGCACCGATTTTGACATCCTGACCAACATTGACAACTTTGAGATCCTGGAGTGGAAGGAAGGCTCATACGGCTCGGTGCCGCTGAACAGTGTGGAGACGTGCCTCGGTTACGAGACCAACTACGTGGGCAGGAACAAATACGGCCTTGGCAAGGTGGTGCCGAGGCATGAGGCCTTCTTCCTGCCATGGAAGGGCTACGAGTACTGGTACAAGAGCTACCAAATCCTGACCATCAACCAGGACGCGTACGAGCAGCACATCTCCAACGTCCGCTACGACCTGGACCGTGCGGCCATCTTCGAGAACTCGCCCCAGACCATTGACATCACCGATATCATCAATGAGCGGTGCAAGGTAATCCATTCTCAATTTCTATCAAATCCAAGAATGGTCGTGGAATTTTTCGAAATTTTCCTGGCACTTTTCCACCCCTTTGAGTGAATCTTTTTGCATTAAATTACCCTCAAGCCCTTGTGAATTCCCCAAAAATTCAAATGGAAAGTTTCAATTTTGGAATATTAAAACTCAAAACTTACCGAGCCTAACTTTCCTTGGGAATTTATGAAAACTTGACATCATTTTATCAAAAATACACTGGAAATTTTCCACACATTATTTTGAATGTGGCCACTAAATTATTCCCAGTTTCAGCAAAAAAAGGATGTGTTCAATTCAGAAATTATTATTTCCACAGTTCTCCATCTAGAATTTCAGACTTTTTGAAACTGAGTGGATTTTTTTCCACCCCTTTGCTTTAATGTTTAACATTTCCATTAAATAGCCATCACTTCCAAACTTCCAAACCATTGCCAGTAATCCATCTAACCTTCCATCAATTTTCCGAACCGCTTAACCTCACGAGGATCGCAGACGTGCTAAAGCCTATCCCAGCTGTCTTTGAGCAGTCAGCGGGGGGTACACCCTGACCTGGTTGCCAGCCAATCGCAGGGCACACACACAGTTGTGTAAAATTCCATAGCTCAACTTTTCATGGAAAATTTCCAGGAATTTGTTGGAAATTTACGGCCCCTTTGATTGAAAGTTCAACTTATCCATTAAATTGCCCTCAAAATCTGTGAATTCCTTTAAATTCCTGTGGAAAGTTTACATTTTGTAAGACAAGTGTTTCCTGAAGCCATTCCCGGAAATTAACAGAAAATGTATTGAAAAATGTCCAGCCTTTTCATTTGAATGCGATACCTTTACATAAAAGCTGTTAAATGCGGAAAATTACATTTGGAATCTCTACTGCCATTTGTGGCCGAAAAATGAAACTGCACACTCCCTTGTTCTTGTAGCAGTACACATTGTGAAGAGCTAAGGTGATATCTGCCAATTACAAGATGTCTGAGTGAATAATGGTAAAATAGGCTATTGTAAAGGTATTTTGGGGTAATTTTCTACATTGATCATTTTTAAATAACCATCAATTTCCAATTTGCAATACAGTGTTACAAATTTCAAACTTTCAAATATATAAAGAAATTTACAATAAAAAAAACTTTATACTGTAAATGTTCCACCCCTTCACTTGATTTTGACACATTTCCATTAATATGTGACTGACAATTCTCTATTAATCACTATAAAGTGCCAGGAATTCCAGAGGAATTTTTGATTTTGTAATAGTCATTCAAAATTCCACGGTTAAACTTCCTATGGAAATTTATGAAAAACTCCAGAAATTTGCTGTCAATCTTTCATCAATTTGCTTGAATATGATAACCTTTCTATTGAATTACTGTCAAATCTCTAATGTCCATGATTCCCTGTGGAACATGTCCAATTTGGAATAAAGTACTTGGACGATTCCCAAAGTGAAATTTCACATCAACTTCCTGCAAACTGACAATGTCCCTTGCAGGAGGTGACCACGGTGGTGACCATCACCAAGTCTACCAAGAAGGAGACCACGTGGAACATCGGCCGAGCCACCAAGGTGGGCGTCGTGAGCAGCATCACGGCCAGTATCCCGCTAGCGGGGTCAGTCAGTGTGCGTTTGAGCAGCGAGATGGCCAGTATTCCGCTAATGGGGTCGGGCGGTCTGCATCTGACTGATGAGATGACGCTGCAGTTCTCCAGCGGGACCACCCTGAGGGAGACCGTCCCCCACTCGTTGTGGACGGAGTGGAAGGTGCCATCACAACACTCATGCAAGGTGCAAATGGCGATTCATAAGGCGACGGCCGACGTACCATACGAGGCCCTCCTCACCCGCACGTACCACAACGGCAAGACCAAGAGGACGACCATATCGGGCACCTTCAATGGCGTCATCTTTGAAGATGTGGGCGCTGTGATGGAGTGCCTGCCCTTGGACAACGCAGAGCCCTGCCCATGATGACCGTGATGTCATCTTCTTGGGATGTACCATCACATTGTTTTCTTTTAATAAAGTGAGCCTGTGGACGTCCAGTTCCTTTGTTGCTCTCCAGTTTTTGCTGTCCAGCTGCGCCGTCCATGGCCGATCAGCCACCGCGCGTTACAGTATGAAATCAAAATATGGATGGATGTTTTGTCAAACACACCACATACAAACAAAATAACCATTACAGCAAATCTCTTATTTAATGCAGGTGTTTCACCACTTTTTTCAACATTTCAAATATTGACTTCTCAATCCAACACACTTGTTTGTAATGAAAATACATCTTTTTACTGTATTAACACACTAATATTTCTTATAAGTGTAAATCAGCGACTTAAATGTCTTGTTTCTACGCTACTTGATTCCTTTAATTTACTCTTCTGTCATCAATACAGGTCACGAAATGACTCATATAACAAGATTCAATATTATACTGTATCGTAACAGAAAACACTATGACATTCTAAATTCTTATTCATTAAACAATTCTATCGATTAAATCCCACTTATAAGTTATAAAACTGCAGATGGCTTTCTAGAACATTCAAGAGTGTACAGTAGTGTCCAACTGAAGAAAGATAGAGACAAAATACAACTTTGCTATCAAGACTTTTTTTTTTCAACACCTTGTAAGTAACCATCCATGTTTTTTTTTTCCTGGGTACGGGGGGTCCCCGGGGTTGTGGGGGCGACTGGGTTGTGGTTGATGGGAGGCGGGGGGCCTGGCGGGCCTGCCGTGCCCCGTCCTGCTGCATTGGGTTGAGGGTGCGGGCCGTGTTGGGGTGGGGGGCGCTCCTGCTCCTGGGTTTGCTCTCCGGCCGGTGGCCCCTGCGGTACCCGGGGGCTGTCCCTTGGCGTTGCCGTGGCCTGGAGGGTCCTGAGGTGTTGTGCTTGCTCTGTCCTGGCCGGGGTCGACGGCTCCCCTCTTTGGTAGAGGTTTTCCACCACACCACACACCAGAGATCCACCACACCAGCATCCATCGAAATTCAAACACAATCTGCTTCTTCCTCTGGTCGTTGAATCTGTAGAGGCTGATGTCTGTGGATCTCGTTCTGCTTCATCTATCCTTCCTTCCTTTCCTCAGTCTCTCCTTTGGTCTCTTGAGGTCTCCCTAATTTGTTGGAATTTAGATGTTTCTGGGGTTGGTAAAAGACTCTGGTTGGTAACCCGGTGGGTAGTAGGTAATGTCTGGTCGGTGCTGGATTTCACTTTCCTTTCTTTTCTTTGATCCTTCCTCGGGTCTCCTGACAACCTCACGACTATAGCTGGATTCTGAAGTATTCGGTTTAGGTGAACGGTATGGGATTTTTACTAGGTTTTAGGTGAACTAATGAGTACACACTCACACGCGCGCACACATGCACACACACGCGCGCGCACATACCCACATACAAAATAAAAAAATAAAAATAAAAATTTTAAAAGAGAGAGAGCAACGATGATGACATGTCAAATCTGTAAAATTACCGAATGAACAATACTGAGATCTGATGCAAAATTCCATCCACGTTCTTCGCGGTCGAGTGACTGGCAGCTGCTTTAGCAGAGAAGCCCAGACTTCCCTCTCCCTAGCCACTTCTTCCAACTCTTCTGTGGGTATCCCAAAGCAATCCCAGCCCAGCAGCGTGTGCGTTGGGTCATGCCCATAACATCTCACCGGGGCGGCATCCAGAAGGCATCCGTTCCAGATGCCCGAGCCACCACATCGGGCTCCTTTCAACATGGAGGAGCAGCAGCTTGACCCCGGCCCCTCACAGATGACCGAGCTTCTCACCCTTTAAGGGAGATTCCGGACACCCTTACATAGGAAACTCATTTCGACCGTTTGTATATCCGGGACCTCATTCTTTTGGTCACAAGCTGTAGGTTGTAACCAAATAAACGAGCTGCCTCAGGCCAAAAAGTAAATATGTCTTAAGACATTAATATTCTCATAAGTAATTGACACCATTCAAAATAGCTTTGTAGTTACTTACAGATGCCACACGATGGCAGCAAAGCACCCCCCCTATTAGACAAGGCTATGTATTAACTAAATCAAGCACCTTCATTGGCCCAAAGATGCCACAAAATGGCGCCAAAGCAATATTGTTATATTAGACATGACTTTCAGCTAATAGAAATAGTTCAAATGAATTTTTTACGTCTATAGCCGTCAATGGCAGTGAATGATTTAAATGTTCTTAGGACACAAAAACCTGTTTTTTGGGCATCCCATGCGCTGCTCTGTCACTTGAAGACACCAGTCTTCAAATGTTTGTCTTAAGACTTCTTGATGTACAAAAATGACTTGAGACGTCTTGAGTTTGGTTATTACGACATTTTAGGACATCTTAAGACATTTACTTAGTATCTAAAACAAAAAAAAACACTGTCTGTCTGTCTATCTTACAATAAAATGATCCCTGTAAATATAAATGTCTATGCCCCACATTTATTTATTTCTTGTTTTATTCATTCATTTATTTTTTGCAAGTGTTTTTCATTAACGTTTATTGTATTCTATCTTTTTTAATATAGTGAGTGTACTGTGATAGACCTTTTTAATTCCTGTATGTTTAGAGCATATTTTAACAATAAAAGTCTGAACTGAGATTCTAATTTTAGCAATGGTTCATGTGACTAATTCAACTTTTACAAACAATACAGACAATGTACCAAATACAACAGAGTAGCTAATGTTTCATTGCTTAAAAAAAAGTTTTTAATTTTCTAAACGCATCTTAGGCAGGATATTATGCATCAACAGGTAATACATACAGTCACAAAGTGTGGGTGGGACAAGCACCCCAAGTGGTATGTGGACTCCCTCTAGTGGCATACAAAAAGCATCCTTGCCCAAGCATGGTGTGGTTCAGTTGTATTTCTTATCTTCTATCATTTGCATTTAACATTTGCGCAGTCTGTTTTAAAACATTGATGTGCAGTTTGTATTTTATTATTTCAATCACACACTAGTTTTTAATTCAAGTGTTAATGTTCAAAACTTACATTACCGTGAGAGCAGTAGAGAGTATTGATGTAAAAAGTTTGAGAACCACTATAATATCGAAAAGCAAGAAAACTTTGCATGAAAAAAAAGTTCAAAGTCAAAGTTAGATCGAACATTAAAATGGATTGTGAAGTCTCCACACTTCCACAAATGCAGAAGTATAATGAGAAATGTCCCTGCCACTGAAGGCCTTAACTTCATTTCTCATCTTGGGGATGAGCAGGATGCATCCCTGGGCAGCTTTAAGGGGATTTGTCCAGACACAATCAGTGAACAGTGTTGTTCTAGAATAGACGCTTTCCCATTCATATGGTTTTGCCATTCTTCGCAGGCGTAGCTCACTAATCCAGGCCAAACCTATTAGGCGACACTCCAGCACACAGGAAGAGATAGATTGACAGTTTGTATTGAAATCACTGAGCACTTCACTACGCATGCAAATTGCTTCAAAACATTGTGCATAGGGAACGAATGTGGGGGTTGCCTGCACATGTTTGACTTCGATGTTACACAAAATCAACACAGAATCAAATTTTGTGGGAGTTCTAAATGACTGTGTTTATTATGACGCTGCATAATATACTGAGTTGAAACCACTAGAGGGAGACACTTTTTTGTGTCTGTGCAAGGATTCAGAGAAACAAATCTCCAGCAAGTTGCAGCAGGTGAAAAAAGTTAAGTAATCAACAACAACAAAAACAAGAAGGTCGGTAACATTCAAAAGCAGCAGAATCACGTGATAAGACCTATTGTTATTTGATGAAATTGAACACAAGCAAATAAAAATAAAAATAATAAAAAGTAGCGGCATGTGTACAAAGTAAACCAAAGTAAATATTTGTACCTCAAGTTTTTGAGAACTGTAAAGCAGGGTAAATAATCAATAGTAGGGTGACCATACCCCCCCCCCCCCCCCCCCCAAAAAAGATGACACTTTCCCCGGCCTTAAAATTGTGGTACCAGTCGCAGTTATACAGTGTACTTCACCTCCTATTAGTCACGCAATGCCAACCGGACATTTTCATGAATTTATAAAAACCCCGGACGCCCGAACAGGACGTAAGAAAATGGTTTGACCTCCATACAATATAGTATATACCCAATATATCAGCCGAAAATTGGGATATTTAACTGCACGTTTAAATAAAGTAACTGCTCGCCAGAAAAGGTAAATATTTACTATACAAGGGACATAAAGTTGGGCCAATAAGAATATAAGTGCAACGTGCCAAATGCTGGTGTTGCTAATACAGTAATAAAGTTGAGCCAACATGAGAAAATGTTTGAAAAAGGGAGCAAATACGTTGTCAAACAAATACTGTTATTTTATTGTTGGGTCTGTTTTGAATCAATCAAAAACCACTTCCCATAATTGTTATATATTCTCATTAGTATTTTAATTTTAAGGGATTTAAACTGACAGTTGGATAGGGTGTACAAATGTGTCCTCTTTGGGAGGACAGTCCATTTTCTTACGTCCTGTTGGGGCGTCCACAATTTCAAGGCCGGGGCAAGTGTCCTCTTTTTTTGGAAATGGGAATATGCCACCCTACAGTTGGGCATTTTGAAGAACCACTTGCCAAAAATGGGATTGTCGTCAGTGCTTGCTCGATTGATAGAATGTGTTTATGGTTATAAATGTTGGAATAAAAACAACAATGGTACGTATTGTCAATATTTTCTATTTGAGGGCTGCAATGTGGGGTCAGTATAAGAAATGTTGGGAGAGAAAAAAAAGTGCAAATGTAGTAATCAAAATATGCAATTTTAGGGATATAAAGCAGGGCCAGTTGAGGGGCCAGTACTGTATAGAAATATTTTGATAACCTTTTTGTTTGTGTGTGTGTGTGGGGGGGGGGGGGGGTCATGTACAGTATAAAGCCTATATGACGTGTAACGATAAATATTTTAATAGATAGTCTGTTTACAAAAAGTAGTGGATGTTTACTGTCTACTGTTTATTTTATACGTGCCAGTTAATAGGCCTACGTCTTTTTATAATACACCTAATAAAAACTGACACAGACCACTCAACGTGTGAACTAGCATAGTAAATTATGATTTTGTTGATTCGAGGCTTTTCCAACTGAACATTTTGGGGTATTTTGGAAACAACTACAAGATCGTTCTTGTCCAAGGTGTGAATGCCCTGCCCATCGACGACACTTCGCAGCTTGTCAGCCTAACAAAACCTACAAATGGTTTTGAATGGCCCCCGAAATCTACTCACATGCTAAACAGCTTGCTTTTTTTTTTTGGGGTGTACTGTCGGTCGTCATCTTGCCAACGGGGTTTCTTCTAATCCAACTTGTTTTCTCGGTCTTGCTGGGAAGCAAGAGTTGGCACATTAGCACTACGTCAATTGGAACAAAAGATGTGCATTCCCGAAACTCTCCATTTTCTGTGGTGAATGACATCCTGCGAAGTACCCGAGAAGTCAAACTGTGAGTAACATGTTTGGAAACTAGAGCCTTGCAGTTATGCATGCAAGTTTTCGTTTTAAAATTTTGCATTTATATAATTTATTGAATGAGTGATCTGAGATTATTTTAACTGCAAATAATATCATAAAGTAATTGCTTTCAGGATTAATTTAGTAAAATGTTGGTAATTACAATAGTTTGCAAATGACAGAGTCCCTTTGTATATTGCCTGCAAAAAAAATTGTTGATTGCATGTAAGCCTCAATTGAAATTACCACTTGCAAAACAGCTCTCTATTATCCTCCTTTTAGAGTGCATTCAGTATAACTTAATACTGGTTGTAGTTTATTGGTGATAATTAGATGGATAAATTCAATTTTAATTAGTTTTTATGTTTATAATTTTAATACCTGTATCTTCCCTGGCAACGGTCGTGCATAAATCCTTTTCAAATACGCACCATCTCCAGAGCAAACTCTGCATCAATGCGTTAAAGTGGTAAACTGATATTATCATAAAGATACTTTACAGGTTTACTATCGTATACACAAGTCCCTCCCCAGCACCCCCACCCCCCGCGGCGATCAGTCATCCTGCTCTCAGATAACGCGTCATTCTCTTCTCGATTACGCAGCGGGATTTACATGAAACTGTTAATTGTTTGCTCTTCAAATAGCCAGCCTGGAGCCAGCAGTCTGCCACAAGTTAAGGACCGACTCTTTGACCGCCCACCCCCAACCAGCCCCCTTCTATCTCTCTACCTCTCCGTCCTCCTGTCCGAACGTGTTGGAACCATAAGCATGACAAAGCACTGGCCGGGCCACAACCTGATGGCACCACCCGCTTTCGCCCACCTCGCAGACCATCAGCTCGACTTGAGCTGGGATGTTAGGCAAAGTTGTCCGCCCGGCCACCCAGTCCGGCACTGGAGCAACCAGCAATCGGCTCAGATGGTTCTCCCCCAGCACCCGCCGCCGAGCTTGGAAAAGCCCGCAGTAGCGCACCCGCAGGAGCAAATGAGCGGCACGTTCATGGACAAACTCGGAGCACCGCAGCCGTCGTATGGGAACGCTCACGATGCCGAGCCGAAACAAGAAGCTGCTCCGCGGGGCGCGCGGAGCGGTGACCGGGACACGACCGGCGCAAAAGGCGGCAAGAAGAAGAATTATCAGCGGTACCCCAAACCACCGTACTCGTACCTTGCCATGATTGCCATGGTGATTCAACGCTCTCCAGAGAAGAAGCTGACTTTATCTGAGGTAAACAAGAATATAAACATGCATGTGTCGGCTAATTGTCGCTTTGGGTGTATTTTACGCACAGACCTGTTTCACTTTAGCAGGTCAATAACTTAATGACACACTAAAAGTGGAACTTTCTTCAAGAAAATAACATATCATTGTTGCCAATGCTATAAATGTAGTGTCAATATTGGACAGAAAACAGCAACGCTTGTTGACACTTGAGTGACTGCCAGCCATGCCATTATTGGGTTTGCTGTGATAAGCTTGCACCGCAGTGAAACCAGATGCTGATATGCATCATGATTAGATACAGGACAGTACATGAGCCTCAACACAATTTATTATTTTTGTTTATCAAGCATTATTGTCATATCTCTTGCAGTGATTCATGTTTGTTGGTCTGGTTTCAGATTCTGAAGGAGATCAGCACCCTTTTCCCATTCTTCAAGGGGAACTACAAAGGCTGGAGAGATTCTGTGCGACACAACCTGTCTTCATACAACTGCTTTGTTAAGGTTTGTATACTCATACTTTTGCAGTGAAAGAAGTTGAGTGTATACACCATTACCATTTATCATGAGTTATTTGAAGACCACCGTTTGAAATTGCAAACCGTTTAGTTGAATATTTCTTTCTAGGCCAATAACCAATATTTGGAGCTGATATTCCCTTTCGTTTGAAAATTCTAGCAAAAAGGCTCCCAGGGCCATCGGCATGTCTTATTAAACAGTTAAATGAAAACTGGAACAAGTGAATAGCGCCATATTCTTTTCTACAGTAAAAGTTTTTCCAAATTTCAAAATATCTGGAATGTTAATTTCAAACAAAAATGAGCAAACTTTTTCATGCAAAGGTACGGAGAGTTTCCAGGGTCAGCCGCGTCTCTTTATAAAGTTAGGTGAAAAGGGTTCAAATGACCTGTCTGTGCTTCTTTTTTTTTTAAGCTATGTTTAAAATTTCTTGCTGCTAGTTGGGAGTTATAAACGAGCCATTTTGTTTCACATGTTTATTGAAGAATTGAATAGTTAGGCAGTCGGGACTGATGATACCCTAACGGCCACAGCTGTCTCTTTTCACAAAGTTTTCAATTTGTCTTGTCAATGAAAATATACCAGCCTACTATACGCTTAATTTACAACGTAGTTGATTCATGACATTGAATCAGAATTACGGTTTGAGGAATTTTAAGCTTGTCTGTAGTGACTTTGTTCATGTGACTTTATAATGCTAATAGCTAAGCTAAGTGGTCACGTGGCAAAATAACGCTAACGGGAGTTGTCGGTCATGACAAAATAACTACTTCCATTTAAATAGTTTCCTCAATTTAACACATTTTTTAATTAATATTTTATTGGCCAACAGCTTTTTTAAAAACGTCCAATGCTAATATTGGTCAAAATGCTGAACATCAGTGTTGATTATCAGCTTGATTGATAAATGCTCTATCCCTACCCAAACTAAACTCTTTCTCAAAACTGACAATCAAAATGTATAAATGAGACAACTGATCTATACGGAATCCTCAAACTTGCCAGATACTGTATATATTGTTTTTAAAGTGGAAAAAAATATATACATGGAGCGCTTCTATTAGCAAATTTCTACTTGTTGCGACAACACTGATGGTCTTGAAACCTTAAACCAGTTTGAAGCTTTTTCGTGTTCGTGGTTATTGTGAGTAAATGTGAAACAGTGCCAGCCCAGCTGGGTTGTCAGGTTTGAATATTCATCATCCATTCCTCCTTGCACCCGCAGGTGTTAAAAGATCCCAGCAAGCCTCAGGGCAAAGGTAACTTCTGGGCCGTGGAGCTGAGCTGCGTTCCCATGGAGCTCTTAAAGAGGCAGAACACGGCCGTGTCCCGCCAGGATGAGACCATCTTCGCTCAGGATCTGGCCCCTTACATCCTGCAGGGTCACAAGCCAGAATCTGAGCCACCACTGCCGCCGCCCACTGACCCTGTGACAACTCTCCCCCCCATGCGGCCCAGGGATCTCTCCCCTCCCCAAGAGGACTTTTACCGACCCAAGCTGGACTCATCCTTCGCTATTGACTCTTTGCTCCACAGCCTTCGCCCCAATAGCGGTTCAGGGGTTGTCGACGTGGGCATGAGAGACTGTTGGGGCGAGACGGAGCGCCCCCAGTTATCGCCCCCGCCGCGTCCCCGCTACGCATCTTCTGCCCGTAGTGTTTCTGCCAGCTCTGCTAGCCCAGCTTCCACCTCCTCTTCATCCTCTGAGGACGACTGGAAGGGGGTCTCCTTTCATGGGAAGCGTCTCCCACCTGATGGTCAAGCGAGTTCAAGCGGTTATGAGGAATATAAACCTCCACTACATAAGTCAGCGCGACGGGATGCAATCGCAGCCCCTTGGGAGCTGCCAACTTCCTACGCCAAATACGTCCCGCCCAATGCAGTTGCCCCACCAAGCATGCGGTTCAACAGCGGGTCTCTAATGCCCCTACATGGTGGACTTCCTTTTTACAGCTATGGCAGCTCTCATGTGGCGCCAAGTCACTTTCTCAGCCACACTTACTGGCCAATCTTCCCCAGCGGGCGGGTTTCCGTTCAACCCCCTCCGCTCGTCATGGACTTGGACCACATGCTGCAGTCCGCGCCACCAAATAAGAGTGTGTTTGATGCACTACTGCCACCCAATCAAAACTCGCATCACCAAGCAGCCAGCCAGTACACGCTACAGAATGCGTCGTCCCTAAACCGGTACTCTCAGTATTGACTCCTTTATGCTATTGACTTTTTAAACCGTCACTTTATGGCATGCAATCCACAATTTACATTTGTTTGTGCAAAACTTCAAAGGGAAAGTCAACCCATTTTTTGTTTTTTTCTCATAGGTGATGTAGCATGACTCCTTCTTGTGATTGACTCCAAGTTAGCCTTGAAAGCTGCGATATGGAACTTTTTCTCTCTCCCAAAAAGAACTTTACAATAAGCTTTTTATTTGAAATGCCTTCTAATTAGTAGATCAACACCTTAGCTGTCCACAATGGGTACTCCTGCAAGCCTCTGGCCAATAGTTTTCAGACTGGATTCGGGTTAGAATTTCCCGCGTCCTGTCTGCGGATGTGACGTAATGTGCGTGGTGTGTATGTGAAGAACGGTATGTGCAGTTTCATTTTTCGTCAGCAGGTGGCAGTAGCGATTCAAAATGGAATATTCTAAGTTCAGTAGCTTTAAAGGGAAGGGCAACCCCAAAATGTTCTTGACAATATGTTGTATGCGCCTCCTTCAGTCTAAAAATAGCATTTTGATTAATATTGCGTTTGTGGAATATGAATTAAGCAGCAAAATCCACCAATTTTCAATCTATCTCAGGGTGGCCATTTTGTCACTTGTTGAATAAAAATGACATCACAATTGTTCAGCGCTCAGGCAACAGCCAATCAGGGCTCAGCTGTTTTCGGAGTTTGGTCATGTGACATTCGCAAGCTGAGCTGTATTTTCAGTTGACTGCAATTACAAAATAGCCGCCCCCTGAGATGGATAATAACAGGTGGATTTCTGATTAATACTGTGTTTGTGGAATATGAATTAAGCAGCAAAATCCACCTATTTTTTATCCATCTCAAGCGGCGGCAAATTTTGCCACTTGTTGAATAAAAATAACATCACAATTGCTCAGCGCTCAGGCAGCGGCCAATCAAGGGCTCAGCTGTTTTCAGAGTTTGTCATGTGACATTGACAAGCTGAACTGTGATTAGTCGTTATGAGACCTGAGCAACTGTGATGTCATTTTCAGTTGACAGCAATTACAATATGGCTGCCCCCTGAGATGGATAAAAACTGGTGGATTTTGCTGCTCAATTCATATTCCACAAGCGCAATATTAATCCGAATGCCGTGTTTAGATTAGTGGGGCCGCATAGAACAAATTACAGTAAAAACAACAACAACCTCTTTATTAAAAACAAACTACCTCATATTGTACAACCAAACATATCTACCTCATTCCTACAAGGAAAACAATTTGCATATTCCCACATACAGCATTATCACTGCACTGCCGGCCTTCCTTGGACTGTTTTTTTTATTAGTAAGATTGTTTTTATTGGACAGCTGAATGTGTTGTTTCCCGAATTTTACGATTGTTTGAAAGGAACTGGGCAGTAAATGGTGCATATGATAAAATCTCAGTGTTACAAACTCATTAAATACATTAAATTTATCCTGCTTTAATAGTGCATTGAAGGGCATGATATATTATAGACATTTACACTGCATTACTACTTGCACGGATCAATCATGCTAATTGTTTGTAGCAGTTGTAATGTCCTTTTAAATATTGCTCAGGTTCGTCTCTTTTTAAAACTGTCAGACTACCTCATGTTTTTATGCTGTCGAAAATGTGGACTTTGCACTGTGGGTTAATTTGCACTCTTTTGTAGTCATGTGATTGTCTATCAAAACAAACTGTCTACTTGTGAATATTTTTGTTTTTAAAAATATGTCATCCTTTTGCCTTGAGGTTGTCTCTGGGGCAGAAGTGTGTAAAGAATGTCATGGTGCTGAACAGGGTTGATAATAAAAGGCTGTTTTAGTCAAATTGTTCAGTGTTATTAAATTTGTAAATACTGTACTCTATGAAGTGGAATTATGATGATTTATGAGCAAAATCGATTAAAAATAAAAGTAAGACTTCAGCTTATCTTGCAAGAGATTTTATCTTTGTACTATACATAATTTAATTTAAAAAATTTAATATTTTTTAAAGCAGAAATATTGATGTCAGCATTTACAGAACATTCTTTTAATAGTTGCCTCATCTTAAATGAGTCATGTTTGGTGTCAATGAAGCCGCAGCTCTTGCAAGCTTTGAGCTGATAAACTAACGGAGATAATTCTGGGTAGGCTCAAAGGCTCTCCAATCTTTCATAGTACCACAGATGGTGTTTGAGCACAGGAATTGAGATCTATAAACACAAACGTTATCTTTGATCAACCGTCCGCGGGCTCCGAATTGGAATTTGCAGCGAGCGCAAAGAAACCATCTGATTTACATCCAAAATCCAGCAGCCGTCAACCTCCTGCTGCTTCCTCCGCAGTGGCCGCTATCTCTTTATCAGCGGCCTACGCATGCCTGCACTCCCTCACCATGCGTCCCCGTGCATCATTCCTCGCCCAAAAAAGGGAGGAGGGAAACAGCCCCCACCCCCACCACCACCACCAGCCCCACCCCCACCACCACCACCAGCCCCACCCAAATACAAGACAATGCTGGGCTGCACCTCAACAATCACTCGCAAATGTAAATGTACGACTTTGCCCTATTGTGCTTGGTTACAAAAGCAACCACAATATTTCGCAATTTAAACTCCAGTTCAGGAGAGGAAAAAAGTGTTCAATCATTTTGAGCTGTCTTAATTCTCATGGATATATTAGCCATTAGAATTTTGGTTAGTAAATGATAAAATAAATACATTTCTGTGAAACATCTGACTTTAATGTATCTCTTCTTGTCACAGTCCACCTTTGAACACATCTTATAATTCCATCAAATCACTCCACCTTTCCACTTGTGTTTACTTTGCTTCCACTCTGTCACACTCCCTCTTGTGCCATGCGGTAGTCAAAGACGCTGCCTCTCTCAGGGAAAGTCTCATTCAAGCGCTTGCGCTTTTTCTGTGGTCTTCTATTTGCTTCCTCCTCCTTGCCATACCCACCTCCACCAGGGGTGTATAGGCAGAACATGTCCTGTAGAGGGAAATAGACATGCAGAATAGAGTTAGCACATGGATTCCCCAATCACCCGGGGCCTGTCACAAGGTAAATTTTCTTGATCGACTATGGCAAAAAGGAATCAAATCAATTAATTTGGAATATTATTGTAATGGAGAATCCCTTTAAATGGTATAAACACCCGATTTAAATTATTCTTCAGACTTACGAGTTTAATTTGTTCTATCACGCTCTTAACTTAAAAAAAAAAGTATCTCAAATCAACTTTCCCCAATGAAAATAATGGAATTGTGATTAATCGGTTCCAGTCTTGTCCTCAAACAAATAAGAACAATCTTTGTGACTTTTGATAGAGGGAAACAGCATCTATAATACTGTATTTTATAAAAACACAATTAAATAAAATGTAAAAACAACAATAACAACAAAAAACTGCGTAATAATACAATTAACTCATTCACTCCTAGCCATTTTCACTGAGGCAACCCCCTTCACTCCTGGCTGAACTGGATTTGGACTGATTTTACATGGCCCACAGAATATTGTGTTCTATTGCTATAAAAACATTGAACCTATCAAAAGAAAGATTCAAGTCCTTCTTTCATCAGGAAAAAACATTATATTCCTAACTGTTTCCATTTTGCAGAAATTAGCATTAGAATATAATAGCTACGTTTCAGCATTATACACAAACTTGTTGAAAACACTGGGAAAAATAGCTTGTTTTCAACATGGCCCTGGTTGATCTCCTTTGCTCTGCTGCCACCTTCTAGCCGTTTTTGTAATAACTACCATTGCTTCAACCGTTTTGTGCAGTTGATAGGCTGCATCAAAGCCTTCTGTATGCTCTAGCATAAAAAAAAACCACAAGAAATTTCGAAATACATCTTTGGGACACTTAAAACATTTAAAATAGAGCAAATGAGTTAAACAGAACATAATTTCTTAAAATGGTTTTTGCATTATGATTTAAAACTGTAATCCAATTAATTGTGCTGCTCCTTCTGGTGTACCCGCCTTGGCCACCAGGAGGTAGTATAATTTTTTAAATACTATGCACTCACTTTGCTCTCGCTAGCTTTTACAAACTTCTCCCGCTAGCCGCTCGTTAGCCGCTCCAGCTAGTCCTTGCTAGCCACTCTTGCTCACTTCTCCCGCTACTTCTGTTCGCCGGGCTGCTTGCTTGCTCACTCACTCCAAATAGTAATTAGTAACTGGTGCTAGCCTTGCGAAGTGTGGTCTTTCTGAGGCGCCGTAGTGCGTGTGCTTTAAAATTGTTGCATTCTGTTAGTTTACCACCAGATGGCACTAAATAATAATCACTGTCTCTTTAAAGGATTAAAAAAAAAATACAACTATTGATGCTAACCATTAGCATAGCATGTAGATGGCGTTTTGCATTGTTTGTTAGCATTAAGCTAAATGTACTTACCTGTGTAGTTGTTCTAAAACCGCTTAAAGCCTATTTTTTGATGAACTGTTCACTATTTACCAAACTGCTATTTGTTGTGAAGTGAGTTGAAATTAGTTCACTGCCACCATACAGCGCGTACATAAATGGCTGCTTGTATATTGAAAAAAAAATGAATTTGGGTCAGTCATATCTCAGTGTACTAATAGACTGTATATCATAACAAAAGTTGTCTTTAAGTTCACATAGTATCTAATACAAGAGGGGGAATTATAAATCAGTATTAAAAGAGGTCATCTTGATATCTTACCCCAGGCTGAAGGCTCACGCTGGTCTTCGCACCCAGACTGAGCACTCTGCCATCAGCTCTGTGAAGCAGGTTCAGTCCCGGCGCACCAGCTTCACCCCCTGACATCAGAGAAAAAGAACATTGTCGAAAATGATTATGCAAATTAAAAACAAAGCCATTCTGAAGGCAGTAATGTTTACCCTCAAGGCCATAGGGGCGCGTGGATCGCCTCTCACTCAGTACAGAAAGGACCACTTTGTCCCTGAATAGGATCTTCCGAATCACACCGTCTCCTCCGCAATACTTCCCTGCACCTCCTGAAGCGGGTCGCAAAGAGAACTGCTCCAAAATCACTGGGTACCTAGTAGAGATGGGCAAAACAAGAAGTTAGCTACAATAAATAGCCTATGTATAAAGCTAGATTATTATGTGAAGCTAGATTACAACTCTGTTACTGCTCTGCCTATACAATTAAATACAATAGATAATATTTTAATTATTGTACTGAAATTAATCTTTTGTCTAACACAAATAAATAACAAAAAATCTGTCTGGAGCGCAAACCATTTGAACATTGTGATGAAGGAAACAGTGTGCTAGTGTTAGTAGTCCAATGTACTGAGGGCCCAGGAGCTAACAGAAAAATATTTTTATTATTTGTGTGTTTGTGTGTGTGTGTGTGTGTCATTTTTCAGACTTTTCTGCCTTTCTGTCAAATTTTGGACATTTTTGGCAATTTCACGGACATATTATAGTAATTTTCTGCCTCACTTAGTCCTTTTTTTTTATACATTTTCTTGGTCTTTTTTGCTATCAATTTTTTTGCCTTTTTTTTTTTAAATAGACTTTTTGGCAATTTTATTGTAATTTTTTACCTCTCTTTTTTTGGACATTTTATGGTTACTTACATTTTCTTTTCTGCCTTTTTAAAAATAAATTTTCTGACTTTTTGGGCAAATCCAAAGACATTATATGGTAATTTTCTGCCTTCTTATGTTTTTGGACAATTTATGTTTACTCTTTTAGTGTTTTCTTCTCTGCCTTTTCCTCTTCCTTTTTGGACATTTATGGTCACTTTTTGGTCATTTTTAGATAATTTAAAAAACTTTTTATACCCATTCTGCCTCTTTTTTTTCTGACAAATTAAAGTTTTGAACTCTGACATTTTTTGAATATTTAATCATTCTTTTTTTTTTTATCTATAATTAATTTAAAGAACATTTTATTTAAAAATTTAAATAAATATGTAAAAAAAATACTAATTTCTATTTTTTTGGGGGTGATCCACAGGTAGCCACAGGAGAGGGACTAAAGAGCCACATGTGGCTCCAGAGCCACAGGTTGCAGACCTCTGCTCTAACCAGATCTCTTACCTCTTTTCCAGAATCTCTGGGTCAGTAATGCGTGTGTTGGTCATGTGACTGTGAACGCCACTTCTCCCATTCCAGCTTGGCCCAGCCCCAGCACCACCAGCGACAGTCTCATAGTATCCAACTTTCTCGCTGCCGAACGAAACGTTGTTCATGCAACCCTGATAACAAAGACGTAGGTTGTCATACATTGGCCACTTTTTAAAATCAATGAGTGGCATCATCTTATCGCCGCCATTCTCACCTGAGAGGCGGCACAGACCTCAAAGGCTTTGAAAATGACGTCCACAACTCTCTGGGATGTGAGCACATTCCCACCAACAACAGCAGCATTCTGTGAAGGCTGCAGGATAGAACCTGGGGGGATGATGACTTTGACTGGGGCAAGACAGCCCTGAATGTGTATGGAGAGAAAAAACATTGAAGAGCTCATTTCATGGCAATAAGGCTCCACTCATACATCGGATGTCCCGGACCAATTAGATTAAGAGGGAAAAGCATCAGACCTGATTGAGGGGGATGTCTTGTCCCACCATGCAGCGCAGGCAGTAGATGAGGGCAGAGAGGGTAATCGCTCGCGGAGCATTGCAGTTCCCCCAAACCTCTGTGCCAGTCCCAGTGAAGTCAAACACAGCACTGCCCTGTAGTGGTTAAAGGATATTAATGCTAACATATTCCCTGTAAGGCAGATTTCATGACACTGTTTTATGTGAAAGCTTGTGTGTTTACATGGCAGCTTTTTAGAGTGTGAAAATGTAACAAAGAAAAAAAAGAAAAGAAAAAAAACAGATATAGTGTTGTCATTATTAAAATATCACCTTTTCTTAAAAAAAATAAAAATAAATAATAAAAAGAGAGCGATGAGGATGACATGTTGACTCAGGAAAGCTGCCGAATAAATAATACTGAGCTCTTAAATTTTTTAAAATTAATTTAAAATTATTATTATTTTTTTTAAAGATGATTACCTCTTCTTCATTTATCTGGACCCGCAGCCGAATTGGGGTGCCATCATCCATGAAATCCTCTGACTCCACCTCCAAGGAGCCAGTCTGTTGCCGACGACGACGTGCAAAGTCTCTTAGCATGTCCCTCACTGCCAACTCTGCATTACTCTGCAATATACACAGGCCATGCCATCACTGGTGATCTACTCTCTGTTGTTTGCTCTTGGAGCCATTGTTACCTGGATGTAGCCCATGTAGGCCTGAACTACTGCCAGTCCATAGCAGTCGATCAACTCCCCCACCAGCTGGCTGCCTCTGCGGTTGGCTGCTACCTGAGCGCGCAAGTCCGACAAGTTGTCGTGGAGGTTCCGAGTTCCAGACGACTCGGGGTATTGCGCCGGCGCCATCAGGGCCTCCGTTACAGCTAAGGAGAGGACAGCGAGAGCAACCAAGTAGCAAAACGGAAAAGAATTGTCGGAAGAACGTAGCATGTGGTTATTTTATCATTTATTATTTCATAAAGCATTTTAACCTACTAGCCTAGTCTGACCCTGTGCAGAATTTCAAATGTTTTGAAATGAATATAGAAAATACAATTATCTTATTTACAGCATTGAATGCTTAAAAAAAAAGTTATTGTCCTACCTTCTTCCTGGAAGACGCCGCCTGTTACCAGTTTGAAGGAAATGAAGACAGCGCCCTCTTGCTGCAGAGAGGTGGAGTGTGGGGGCATCGAGCCTGGAGTGATGCCTCCTATGTCAGCATGGTGCCCCCTGCTGGCTACAAAGAACACCGGCCCACTAACGCCTTTCTTAAACACCTGAAATTCAAGGAGGGAGTGTTGGCATCGGACGGGAAGAAGAATTTTTGTTTTGTTTTTTAAAAGAGAGAATCTGCGGGACATAAACTCACTGGAGTGATGACTGTGAGATCAGGAAGGTGACTGCCGCCGGCACATGGGTGGTTACTCAGAATCACATCTCCTTCTTTTAGTTTATCCTCAAGAGATTTGATCTGAACAGAAAACAAGAATTTACTACTTTGGGTAAAACTAGATCAATTGAACAGCAGGCAAAGCTTCCACACCTGGAACTGGACAGTCTCCTGCATGGCACCAAGATGGACAGGAATGTGGGGCGCGTTAGACACCAGACCACCATCTGGTCCAAACACAGCACAGGAGAAGTCGAGACGCTCCTTGATGTTGGTGGAGATGGAAGTTCTTTGCAGAACTCTGCCCATTTGTTCTACAGGGCCACAACATGTCAGAATTTGCATAATTGCAGAATTTTTTCGATACTGTTATCAGCCAACCTGCAATGCTCATGAAGCGATGGGAGAAGATGGAGAGCTGCACTGTGTTGAGTTCTGTACCCACTGCGCTGTGAGGGTCAGCACCAACCGTCATGCACACGTCACCCCTTTCTGTCAAACAGGCTTCACAGCAAGGCTCCACCAGGATAGTGCTGAGGAGGAAATACAAAACTATTCAAAATCTGATGGAATACAACACAAGAGGTCTATCAATAATCCTCCCATGACTATATATTAATATTATTATATTATATATATTGACTATATACTCATTATTGTTTATATTGTAGAAAGACAATGAATCTTGCTACTTATTTTTTGGTTACTTTATTAATTGAATGAAAGGGGCAAAATATTAGAAACAGCAATCAATCAGTATGATGCACTGCAAACCCTGGAAAAAAAACATATCTAAAATATCATTAATAACAAAATATTAGCTATCCAACATAATTCAAGTGTCCATGCCTGTTCTTGTCAATGATGATGGCTGGTCCCGGGATGGTGTGACCATAATTAAGTTCCTCCCACAGATACACAGCTGTGTCATGGTAACCATCCTCAAAGTAGCATTTGGTCATCTAGACAGAAGAGTAAAGATGACACATTGTCATTAAGCGCATTTCTAGACCACAAGCCTTCATGATTCATTATCTACCAAAGAGTGGGCAATGAAAAACTGAATATGATAAGCTGATTAAACCCTTACTGTGGAGCAAAAAAGTATGTTGTCACCAATTGCGCAGGTTCTCCAACTTAAAGAGGAAGTCAACCTTAAACATTTCTTGACAATAATATGTTTTATGTGACCTCACTAGTCTAAACATGACATTGTGATTAATATTACATTTATGGAATATGAGTTATGAGTTACGACCAATCACAGCTCACCTGTTTTCTGAAGCGGAGCTGTGATTGGTTGTTACCTCAGATCTGAGCAACTGTGATGTAAATTTTACCCGACAGCGAGTGACAAAATGGCCGCCCCTGAGATGGATAAAAACAACTGGGTTTTTAGGGTGAAAGAAAAGCATTTAAGGCATTTGTATTACTATCATTAGTCAAAACTAGGGATGCACGATAATATCGGTGGCCAATAATTATCGGCAATTATCGACTAATTTGACGTCAAACAGATCAAGCAGATAATAAAGAAATCCGCAGATAATTATCTGCAATTATCAACCAATTTAACGTTATACAGATAAACCAGAAAATAAAAAAAATCAGCCGATAATAATAGACTTGCCGCGTTGGTCCATCTGTTGTGGTTGTGGCTCAAGATGTGTCTCCCCCAAATGTTACCCTCACAGTTTTTTGTTGAATTTTTAAAACGTGACTGTTTTGTTTTGGCAAACTCAAAATTAGTTAACTGGTTGTCTTTAAAGCAGAGATATGAATAAAATTCAGCTTCCTGGTGCGTTACAAATGTTTTGATGTATTTGTACTCGAAAGTATATATTGGTTTATCGGTATCGGTTGAAAATACCATTATCGTGCATCCCTAGTCAAAACGGGTTAAAATTTGACCTGAGAATAAAGATAAACGTAAAAAATTTGTGTATGGAGCGTATGGATATTATTTGGGGGGGTATTCTGCAGTAACGTCCAAATACCGTAACAGGTTTGGCCTGACCACGTCCCTTCTTTGGTTTGTACATCAATTTGATGCCCGACTTGCCACATCCCCTCACTCTGATGTCATCTACCATGATGGGCCTGTCTGGGATGGTGAATCCAAACTCCTTTAAATACCTAGACGCAAACAAATCCTCAGCTGAGTATCCCATGGGCAGACATGGACAACCTCTTAGCGCACAAACCTTTGAGTAAAAGCACTGCGGAAGTCGCCAGCTTGCAAACTCTGTTCATTTCGGGGGTAACCGACTGCGGTCACCATGAGAGCGCAATCTGTGCCCTCGTAGCGCAGGTGGAGAAAAACCTCAGTGGTTATTTGTCCACTGAGAGGATACGGGAAAAAAAAGCTTT
The DNA here is from genome assembly GCF_054856555.1 of Leptonotus elevatus. Classification (NCBI taxonomy): domain Eukaryota; kingdom Metazoa; phylum Chordata; class Actinopteri; order Syngnathiformes; family Syngnathidae; genus Leptonotus; species Leptonotus elevatus. Next base: position 4,606,256 of record NC_141259.1, read on the forward strand.
AATGCTGCGAAGACATTTGTCACAGTGTCAGACAGAACTATGTTGCCAAACCTGTTGAATCCACGCACACGCAGTGTGTCGTGGCAGCGCTTTGAGAGCAGTTCCACTCTACGGTCAAGCTCGCTGAAAGAGCTGTGTTCATACTGCAGCGAGCACGGCTCCTGCACTTCTTCCACAACGTCCGCTAGAGCCAGACCGTAGGCTGACAGCACACCACTGTACCTGAATGAGCAAAAATATACATTGCACAATAAACAATTGACAACTATTGCAAGCTAAAAATGAACCTCACATGTGCAAGTGTTTTTAATTATATGGCTTTATGTGCTGAGTTTTTTTTCCAGGTTAATACTGTGCCCCCTTTAAGAGACAGAGCTTGAGCCTTGTTATTACTTGTGTATAAAGACGGTCTTCATCCCAAGGGCTCGTGCAATTGCGCAGGCATGCTGGCCACCGGCGCCCCCGAAACATGCCAACACATGCTGAGATGTGTCATGGCCCTTTGCCTAGAGTGCAGACATGATAGTTAACATTCAACGTATTTAGGCAGACTCAAATAAAAAAGTGTACATTGTTACTTCAGTACCTGCGTCAGGGCTCTGATTGGCCGACACATGGCCTCATTGGCCACGCGGATGAATCCCATGGCCACTTCTTCCAAGGTCATTTCAGATTGGCTTTTGGGCAAAGTACCATTGTTTGAGTGGTTTCTTCCATTTGCACCAGCCTGCAAAAAATATATATTAAAAACTATTTCATATATTACAGTTATTGCCGTAAACATTAGCACAATCTAATGTGACCCATTGCAAGATATAGTGGACCAAAAATCTAAAAATACAAAAATTAATAAAAGTTAAAATAAAATAATTTAAAAATGTAATATTTTTTTTTATATATATATAAATGGAAATAAAAACAAATAATAAATAAAAGAAAAAAACGAGACTCAAAAAATTTAACTATATAAATAAATGTGGAAATAAATACCAAAATCTATACAAAAATAAATACATAGATTTAAATATCAATCAATCAATAAAAAGGCTATGTTCTCATATGTATTTATTTCATGCTGCAGAGGCTGTCAGCATGAAATGCGCCATGAAATATTATTCAAATGAGTGTGCGGTCCTAAGCGTGTTTTGGGTTGGACTCTGCAGTTGCAAACCGCCTTTCGCTTGGTAGTGTTCTCTCAATCACACCAAAAAATGTCGGCGAACAAGTCTCGCCGGCTTGCAAGGACAGCTTAATAATATGAGAGCAGAGCATTTTTATTTATTGACATTTAATTCTATTAGTTTTGTATTTATTTCCACAATTATTTTTATATTTATTTTTATTTTTTGAATCTCACTTTTTTTTAAATCTGTATGTATTTATATATTTTTGTTGTTTGTATTTCCATTTATTTATTTTTTATTTATATTTTGAATTATATTTTTTATATCAGTTTTTATTTTCACTTTTATTTATTTATTTATTTTGTATTTTGGCATTTTTGGTCCTCCATACAAGACATGCAATAAAATTTAGTCTTTAGGAAGTTATAGTGCACAGTATTGATTGACACTACACTTACTATTATATTCCACTGGAAACAGCAATACAACATTTAACATTTTGTGACTGCAAATAGGTCCAATGAGGTGTTATCAAGATAAATAATAGTACTTGTGATTGATTAGAGGACAGGAAGTGGTTGATTTCTTTGGTGAGACAACGGAAATGCGTCATGGTCTCCTCCAGGGATAGAGGTTCGTTCTCGCCAGGACCAAATATCTTGGGAAAGAAGGAAGGGAGGAGGCGGCCGAGAGCTAGGTTAGCATCTGTCACAGTCAGAGGACCACCTGGGAAAATCAAAAAGGGATGTCATGTTACAACGTTTTACTAGTGTAATACACACAAGCAGTTTTTGTGTGAACTTGCTGGGTGTTCCAAAAAAAAAAAATATATATATATTTTGTAGTCCATTATAGTATTGAGTATTTTCTTATAGTAATTACTCAGATATCTATATTTCAAGTGATGCCATTTTTTTTAACACCCTGCATTTTAAGGTGTATGGATGAAGACACAAGTAAAGCAATGACAGTTATGTACATTACCTTTCCGATAGCAGGCTGGTCCTGGATGTGCACCAGCAGACTCTGGTCCAACCACAAACATCCCCGACCTGAAATGAGAAGACAAGACATCATGCCAATATTTACTGCACATACAGCTAACACAATCTCAGGAGACCCAATGCATGAGGTGTATCAATAATCAGTGGGTCAAACTCAAAGGTGGCAAACATCAATATAATCACACTCGGTAATTAAGTGGTTAAGTACAGAGACTTGTAGTACTTGTGTAAAAAAAAGAAAAAGAAAAAAAAGGCTCTGGTAAAAGAATTGTTTCAACTCCTTAAGCAAAAGTATTATGTATTATGGTAAGTACAAAAGCAAAAATATATATAAATATATTGTCAATTATATAGGATACCCATTTTGATAATTTTGCACAAAGAAAAAACAAAAAATGTTTTTGTTAATATTTCATATTATTATTTTATTTTTTTCCAACTTATAAGTTCCCAACATCTCAACCACAACTAACTTTACCTCTCTATACTAGCATTTTTTTTTTTACATTTTGAAACTCCGCCACTTTATATTTTGTTTGTTTCAGTGTCTTAATATATAATACTAGTGTAACTTCAACTTTGAAGACAAATTCCCTGTGTGTATAGACTTTGATTCACACGTTGTCATCCCTGAAGGTTGAAAAAAAGTCACGAGCCTATTTAATGTAGAGATATCTATTTTAAAATGTAAGCGCAATACAGACATCCAGGGGGAAAAAAAACGACTTAAGTCCAGTAACAAAGTACAAATATCGCACTTTGTTACTGGTCAAACGGTTGCTGTGACAGACCTGAAGAAGAGTCGCGACCCTCCGCCTGCCGCAACAGTGTTGATGTCGAGCTGAGGCGCCTGCAGGGTGACTCCAGCTGTGGTCGCCTCAAACACGTGCTCAAACTGGCCGGCGTAACGACTCACATCGGTAGACGTGCCTGTAGAAGTTAAGTATAGAATATGCGGGATTCTTTTGCAGCCATAAAAAGACATTATAACACAAATCTTCATATTGTACAAACAAAACAACACCAGAGACCTACCGCCCATATCAAAGCCAATCACAGGTCTCTTCTCCATCTGGCTGTAAGAAGTGACAGCGTAACCCACGACCCCGCCGGCTGGCCCAGACAAGACGGCGCGCGAGCCACAGAACTGCTGCATGGGAGTCAGACCACCGTCCGACTGCATGAACAGGACATCCACATCCTAATGACAGAAAGTAACACAAGATTAACCTGCTGAAATAATTACTATGCACTTTTCTAGGATAATGATCGACAATAACACTGAATTCAACCAGCATACCTTCAAAGCATCCTTAAATCCAGAGGTGAAGCCTTTAAGATACTCCCGGATTTTGGGTGTGAGGTAGGCATCAGCGCAGACGGTGTAACCTCGAGGGACCGCCCTGACCATGGGCATGACCTCGGAGGATAGAGACACCTGGGTGAAGCCCAGCTGACGAGCCAGGGCACCCACGGCTTTCTCGTGGTCGGACCACCTGAGGAATAAAGAGGGGAAATTGTGACAGAGCTACAACATACAGCAAAAGGACAACAGCATCGTCACATGGGACATATCTATTTATAATTCATTTAAGGGTTTTCCATTTGGACTTATTTTAAGCACCCAGGCTCACATTGCATGAGAGTCTGGCATTAACATTTCTCCAACAACTGAGTTTCAAATTAAAAATAAATAAATGTGAAAATAAAAACAGATATAAAAAATAAATGAATAAATATATATATACCTGACATTTTTTGTATTTAATTTATGAATTATATTTTTACATCTGTTTTTATTTTCACTTTCATTCATTTATTTTGCCATTTTTGGTCCTCCATAGTTTCATGACTTGGGATGTAAAATAAAATAAAAAACATTTTTGTGAATATACAGTTACAGCTAAGTGTCATCAGTATCTAGATTTTAACCCCTATTGTTTGATCTTTTTGGGCTCAGAGGTAGGAAGTTTTATTTTTTTAACATTATTTTTTTAAACATGTAGACTTAGGCTGCATTCCAGAAAAATGGGAAGTCAGATTTATCCCACTCGGATTGTACCAGTTGCGACCTCAAAGCGCTCCAGGCAATTGTAAACAACAAAGATGGCTGATTGTGATACTTTTTTTGTTTTGTTAGACAAAACACATTTAGTGTTCTCCAGCAAAACCACTTTCATTATTTGCTGTATAAATAAGGGAATGTCATATTTTATAAGCATTGCATACATTTCATTAAAAAAAATCATTGAGGGAAATCACAGAAAATCATTTATGTTTTGGGTTTTTTATTGGACGGTTAGATAAATAAAAAAAATCTGACTTTGCGACTCTGACCTCACAGTTTGAGTGGCATTCCAGTGCACATTTCGGGAAACTCCGACTTCCCACTTTCATGGAATGCACCATTAGGCAAAGAGTATACAACATGCAGCTGCACTGACGTGTAGGAATGAAGCAGAAGCACAGCCAGACTGCTGATTCCACGTGACAGAACCTCTTTCAGGTCCTTCTCCACACGTTCCAGATCAAGCTCCTGCCATACTTCCAGACTATCCCCGGTGCTGCCTGGGGATAGACACCGATAAAAGAAAACACATTCAAATGAGTCACATGATCATCTGTACACACACCAATAAACACCATGGGATTCCTGAAACTTGTTCTGCTAGGATATATGTTCAGGTGAACTACTTTGGTGCCAAATTACTCACACTTATTTGACTTGGTCGGGGTTACAAAAACAAACATCGGTACTATTAATTACTAATTGATAATTGTGCCCCATGGATTACATTTGGATGACTCTCAAAAACAGAATTCTAAAATGAAAACATTGTAAAAGTGAACTTGCAGGGAGTTTTGTTTGTACACCTGTGACAACACGCTTGGGATCCTTCCTGGGTAGCTGGCAGCCATCTTGTTTCAGGACAACGCGCTCGTCTACCTCGATAACCTCCTCATTCAGCACTTCAGGCACTGATACCTCCTGTGATTGCACATATGAACATTATATAATGCGTTATGTAAAACTGGACAAAGTGCAGAAAACAATTAAGGACACTGGACACGTATAGAGTGGTGAAGATAAACCGATAAGAATGGTCGTGTAATAGTAAGTTCTTTGTTCAGAGTACAACATATACACATTCCACAAGCACAGACAACTTCTGTTTAGCCTTCAAGACGGACCCTAATGGATAAGCAACCACATAACCATTAATGGCTCACTGGTCAGAGGGCAAACTCTAAGACAGTTCTTTGTAAGATGACAAAACAACCTTGTTTATCCCCAAGGTTTCCAAAGTACCAGATATAACCTGCAAGGTGCTGTTTTTGTTGCAGGGTGAGGATTACCAACCAAGTCAAACAGCTTCGGCCGGGCCTGAGTTCCAATGTGCAGCAAGTCTTTGAAGCCTTTAGTGACCAGCAGAGCCGTCCTCTCCCCTTCTCGCTCAAGCAACGCGTTGGTGGCCACAGTGGTGCCCATTCGAATCCAGCCGATCCGAGACGTGTCGACGGGTTGGTCGCGAGGAAAGGCGCATCCCGTTTCCTGCCGGCGAAGACGCAGATATAACGCAAATTCAGTTCCAATACATCACATTGTAATAAAAAAAAAAAAGGCATCTGTGATATTTTAATTTAATAATTATTTTTTCTACAGTATAATAATGTTTTTAATGATCTGCAATAATGATTAGCTGGGAAATCCAATAATAGAAGAGTACAAAAAACAACTATATCAGTGTTTTGATCAGGGATGTAACAATAACGACAATATTAAAACTGCCACAATATTGTTGTGGTCGTGTCACAATATTAAAAGCAGCACATTTGTTAAAAAGGTCATGTTTTCCATTTGTGCAGTTCTAACGTCCTCTAGTTGTTAGTTTATCAGTGCAGTCAAATTTTAATTAGACATGTTTTGGCCACCTACGATTAAGACCCACACTAATCACCAGATGAAGGGGAACGTAACCTTTGAATTCCTTCATAAATGACAAATTAACAAGTAAGTATACCTCCATATTTAGCATTATTAAGAGATTGTAGGCCATTTATATGCATTGACATTGATGTTAATGTTATCTGTACGATTTTAACTATATGTATAACTATTACCACAGCTAATTAGCATTGTATAAAATACATTTAAAATGATGGGCCAAGCCTGTTCATTTGACATACACAAAAACACAATACAGTAGTGCTTTTTTTTTTCTCAACGCGAGCATATATATATATATATATATATATATATATATATATATATATATATATATATATATATATACATACATACATACATACATACATACATACAATCTCATTAGTTTTTATACAGTATCGTGCACTTTTTTCACAGACCACCTCACAAAATTGTGATAATTACTGTATCATGAGGTTCATGTCGTGATATGGTATTGTGACGTTTGAATATCGTTACATCCCTAGTTTTAATCAACACTGCCTGAGAGGTATTCTTTTAAAAACATGTTCATTATTGTCATTGTAGCTCCCACTACACATGTTCAGACATCAAGATTACCTCCTCCAAGACTCTGCGGATGCCTTCAGTGGGAGCGTCTTTGTAGTTCTGGGGGTCACGGGAGAGCAGTTTGAGGACCCTTTCTCGGCCATCTGGTAGGCGAGCGAACACGTCCGTGAAGGTTCCTCCTCGGTCGATGGCAAAGTCAAACTTTCCTCCAGTGTGGGCCATGGTGAGCAGTGATACTGAGACAGACACCTTTGTGAATGCATGTGCTCTGCTCGTTCAGTACCTGATTTATTTATTAATTATTATTATTATTTTTAACAGTTTTCATGTGTTTAAATCAGCTAGTAGTAGAAGGTATTATAAACTTGGGCACGTTACTTATAAATGATGCTAGACATTTGAGCACTACTTTGCACGGTGCACCTTAGGAGACAACTGTAAATGAGCTACAGTTTGAGACACACATTGCATCACATTTATGCTCATATGACACGTGTACAAACGGGAGTGTTGCATTAACACTATTGTACATTGTAGTGCTCAGTAAATGACTTGGACATCTGTCTTCATGCAACGTCACAAAACTATATGCACAAGGCTTGCAACCCGACTGTGGTGCAAGTGGTCTACTTCGGTTGTGTTTACGTGTGCGATGCGTACCGTGCATCCGATTAAAAACGATACGAATTAACTCACCCGTCAGCCAGCTCAGTCGTTCTGTCAAGTCTAGTCTTCAGTGTCCTAAAGTCAAGGAACCACCGTTTGCGTGTTCTTCTAACCAGCAACACTGTGACTCACACACGATTATTTAGAGCTCCGCCCCCATGCACTCGCGGAGGTAAATCATTATTTATTTATTTATTTAAATAATGAGTATGAGACAAGGTAACAAGCAAAGCGCAGTCGCCCAAACACGTGGTACAATCTTCAGACTTATGTTGTGGACGTACCGTTACAAAGAGCACTAAAACACAATTACTGTCACACGCCTTCATAAACATTCAATGAGACACACAGAAATAAGTAAATATCAATTTCCCGAACCGCTTATTTTAACATTCAAAAGTAAATTCGAACCATTAGTGGTACGTTAGAGCCAGCACGGCTTTCTCAGGTAGTTTCAACACTATACGGAAAAAAATGACATACGTTTGCAACCTAAATTCTGGTGATTTATTCCATAAATTTAGTTAATTTATTCAAAACAGCTTTCGTTCTACTTCCTGTAAAAAGGGGAGTTTGGTGATTTGTCCAATCAAATTTCAGCTAACGTGCAATCAGACAGGAAGTTGTAGGATAGATTTCAAAATAAAAGAGATAGTGCCGGACAGGAAGTGTTGAGGCGGCTTTGGAAAAAAAAGCGAAAACAATAGTAAACAAACTAAAAAAACGCATGCACGATGTATTGTTTTTGTCGTAACTTTACACAGTTGTGTCATGAGATAAATGTATTATTGTGCTCGTCTGCTTTTCTTGGAGGCATACGCCTGACACTTTGCTAATATGACTGTCAACATAATTGGTTCTAGTGTAATTTTATAACTGCTGTGATTAGATTATGCAGGTATACCATGTGTTGTAGTTAATCTCACTAGATTGTATTTGTTATTAGTAAGGGGTTTGTTGCATATAGTAGGTGATTATTTAAAGCAGGCATAGACTGAGCGATAATATATTATAAAAAGATCTCCCACAAAAGGTTATCGTTTAAAGGGTATTTAATGAGCATTAAGGCACACCAGACAACACACCGAAGACATTTGATTACATATTAAGATAGTGCAGTATTTAACATGGCTTGTCAGTGCAGGATAGTCTTCCTTTTTTTTTTTTTAGGGGGCATCCTGTCTAGGGGGGGGGGGGGGTCTAAGTACCTAATGTTTACATCATGAAAGTCAAACCATGCATTAAAAAATATGGAAATAGGATTTGGATGGAGTCATTAGCTTATACAACATGTGTTTACAGGTGACACGTTTCCCTATTAATTTTAGACCGCTAATCAATATTCTACTCACTCATTACAGGATGTTGCGCACCGTAACTGTATCTGTTTTTCTATCAACTGCTACATTATTTCAAATGTAGAGAGAAATTCAGTATCCATTCAGCAGGCACAAAATAAGATAATGAAACAAAGCACACATGCTTATAAAAACTATAAAAGACTATTAAATTGTAAGAAAAAAAATCTACATTGCACGGGCACAAAGATGATCCTCCTGATTCAAGGGTTTGTGCAAGTAAAAGGCCACTTTGGTGTATTGCATCTATGTTCAGCATGTCAAAGTCACACATTTGGAAGGCTACATTTGCAGAGGAATCCTTTTCAAAGGCACCACACGCATGAATCGTCACTTTGTCATCATTGGGACTTTGTTATGTTGCGGGATTGGATTTTAATTTGACATCGTGACTGTCAAAAAGCTAGACAGTGATTGTCAGGAACCATCAAGAAATCTTTTGCCTTTCTTGTGCCTTTTATGGTACAATCTTTCACAGTCTGCTCTGGGCTTTAAACTTATTCTACTAACTAATACTTTGTCAGACAATACTTGGTTTCTAGGTCATTTCACACAAAACCACTTATGCACAACTCAGTGACAGTTTTGACATTCTGGATGGCATTTTTTTTGGTTGAAGTTGCAGCGGCATCCTCCTGTAGTGTCACCAGGACCCTTGAAAACAATCAATACAAAATAAATACATATTGTTTAATTTGCTTTGCACATTTACTAGATTTATTAGGGTCATAATCTTTAACCAAATAATGTCACAGATTACAGTGTGTCAACCAGTTGAACACTATAGTAGTGCAATTACCTAAGGGGTAATTCAACCCAAACATTTTCTTTACAACAAATTGTTGTATGGGCACCCACTAGTCTAAACATTCGGATTAATATTTAGTTTGTGGGATATGATTTAAGCAGCAAAATGCTCCCGTTTTTTATCCATCTCAGGGGGCGGCCATTTTGCCACTTGCTGAGGATGACATCACAGTTGCTCAGGGCACAGGCAATGGCCAATCACGGCTCACCTGATTTCTGATTAGCTATGTTAGCATGTTACAACATTGTCCGTAGTGTTGAAAGGTTTCATGGTGGTGACAGCTTGAGCCTGGAACCAATCAATTCACTTTGACTTTTCAGCCTCGATACGATTAATTCATTTGGACTTTCTATGGAAAATGGATTGATGAAAATTGCAATGTAAACAACCTAAAGTCAACAAGTGTCTTGAAACATGTTGTGTTGAACTTTGGAAGCTCCACTGTACATAGTTGATCAGAACAACTTACCTTTGGCCCCCAGCGTCGACCTCTGGTGACCCAGCAGATTTCAGTGTGACAGACAGTGCAGCGCAGCCAATCACATCCATCCTTCTTTTGCACAATGATGCCACACTGGGGACAGTGCATCGCCTCCCCAGATTGCACCAGGGTCTGTTTGTGAAAACCAAGATATGAAATGCGTTATATCAATTAGAATATAGATACATGCTGACGATGCTATACATTTAGCTCACTTGAAGTAGATGTGTTGTGCTCCGTGCAGCAGAGTCATTGATAGCGCGGACTGCAAGATCATCTTGGTATTGCTTACAGTTTTTTCCCTCATGAATAGCCTGAGGAAGCAATCATCAATATTATTTTATTGTTGTGCATAATGTGCCATATTTAATCTTACCCTGCAAATGAGGCAGTTTTGCTTCTTGCATACGGGGCAGTGATACACATTGACCGTGTCTTCGTACACACACCAGCCCGGGCAATCTGCAGTGGCACAGTGGTAGCTTCCCTCACATCGGGACTCTGCCACGGACAGACTTTTCTGCAGCCAACGTTGATACTCCTCTGGTGCAACCAACTTCCAAATGGAAGGAAGAAAAATGTTAAAAGAATAGAAATGCAGAAATACACCTCCAAAGTGTCTTTGTTTTACTCACAGCTTTGATCTCTCGCTCCTGCAAGGAGCATGTGCAGGCATACGTGTCATCTCTGTAGGGACATGACACTTCCGGCTGCTCACTCAGCATAATGACGGAGCGCAAGCAGTCTCTAGGAAAACACACACAATATTCAGTTCTAGAAAAATGTTTTCCGAGTGTCTATGCATAGAATCTCTCAGACTCTTTACTTGCAGAAGCAGTGGAGACATTCCCTGAGCAGTGTACCCTCTCCTGGTTCAAGTTCTACATAGCAGATCCTGCAGTCCAGAGGCTCAGGATTGGGTACCAAGTCCTGGCTGTCCATCATCACTAGTTGGGCAAAATTTTGCTGACGTTCCTCTTCCCTTGCCTGGGACAAGGAGGGTTTTCATTAGCCATCATATCATACATTATTGGCAAAACTTAGAAACACAGATGCTCATATACAGTAGGTATATAGTATACACATTTTTGTGGCATAGCCTGTCAGTTCTAAAACAAAGGAATTTACCTTGTTGTTCCAATACAATAGTGTTATATTCCCAGATAAAGAATGTTCTCCTACCCGCTGGTACTTTGTAATTGCATCCTTCTCCTCCTGGAGCCATCTAAGTTCCATTGAGTCTGGTTCGTACTCGCCCGGAACATCGTAGGTTTCAGGGCGGTTCGTGCTGCAGATCTCGCAGCCGGGCCGCGTCGGTTTGTTGATGTACGTACAAGAAGGACACGGCCAACCCTGAAGGAATACATGCACACTTTTATTATTTATTTTTATTCCTCAATCCGAGGCCAACTTTCTAATAAATGCTTCTGCTCAGGAAGCAATGTATTACAGTACATTGCCTTCAAAGCAGAAATGCCACCTGTAAAGCTGATAAGTTTAAAGTGAGACACATGCCCTGGGTACTATTGGGGGATATATTTCCCAGCCCTGGGTTGCCCGACCCTTATGGGCTCGTCGCACAAATCCACTACTTCCTGAACTCAATACCACCCCTTCGCTTCCTGTCTTTCATGATTAGACAAACTGATTAATCCAGGTGTACCTGACGACAATGGCCAGAGTGAGAGTGGTGCTGAGTTCAGGAAGTAGTGGATTTGGGCAAAGAGCCCATTGAGCCAATGAAAATATTTTACATTGGGAAAAATATGTGACAACACATCAAGCAAAAGTTGGCAGTGAACTTTTTCCACTATTAATGTAACCTATCTGCACAACCAGTAGGGAAACATAAATAAATAAATTGTGGTTATCAGGTGGAAAAAAATCTTTTGTAATACACTATAATGCAAAATTAAAATGAAACTGATTAGTTGAATAATCTATTGAATAATCGATAGATTAATCGATTAGAAAAAATATTCGATAGTGACAGCACTAGTCATATTCCAAATTCATAAACATTGGAAGAAGGGAATACACAGCTTAATTGAATTTAAACATTGTGCCATATTGGAAGAGCATTTAATTGTTAATTTGTCACACTATATGACACAGGCAAATATTGGCAAACCTACCAAAGGACACTCTTCCCCCCTTTCACCAGAAAAAAAGACAACTTCTCTCTCTGGATTTTTCCTGATCTTCTGTAATCAAATATAGAACACCAATTGGTTTAACCAAAAACACAAATTTCTGACCAAATAGAGGAAAAAAAGTTTGTTTGTTTTTGTCAAAAGACATGTCAATATTTAATGCTTTTGCTTGCTTTTGTGCCTCCTCAAACTATAACACAACAAAAACAAGACCTACATTTGAATTATTTAACACAGTGCAGTTGAGTACTTAATGGTACACAATGGTTGGGTATTATTGTTGTTGCAATGTCAAAAAACAAAACAAAAAAACTAACGGTTCTTGTAGTGGACTTCATTCGATTGTGTTTGTGTACTTAAAATTGTGTCCATTGACTGCATCTTTCCAGTGTGTTACCTGAAAGACGGGTGCGTTTATGGTCAACTCTTCATATAGTTGAGGCAACTCCACATTGGAGACATTGACTTCTTGCTCACTGAGGTTTCTTCTCTGGGACTCTATGCAGACAAATTTGGAAAATCTCTACACTTGATTTGCCTGGTATGACTGGTGCAAAATCAGAAGCGTCACTCACCACTGTCGCCATTATTTAATCTGGGTGGCAAGGTGTGAAAGGGCCTCTGTTCTTGAAATGCGTTATTGTTATGATTAGAGAGTGAGCGCAAAGCTGCACATGGAAGTGAACTGTGAAGGAGTGCGCTCTCCTGGTCCTGCTGGAGGAGTTGGTGTGTCAGGTGAGCGTGGCACGCTGACAAAAGGTACAAAAACGCTGTGTCGCCATCCTGACGAACGCCGTAAGAGGCCAGGGAGCGCTGGTTCGTGCACAGGCACTGGCCAATCACCCAACGCTGCACCCATGGGTGAAAGCCGTACTCGAGGAACATCTGAGGTGTTGGATGGAAAACAATCACAGGCAAAAATGATCTTAAAATTCTACCAACAAGGGAATGAATACAAGATGGGACACAAACCTGCTGTTTCAAAGCTGCGGTCGTCATCACAGGAGAAACTTTCATAGTGATGCAACATGATGACGACGAATCCTCAACTACAACTGTCAAACTGTTTTGAGATAACGGGCAACATTTGAGAAACTACCACTCAACTTTACAAGTTGGCAGGTCTGCTCTATTTAAGAGAAAAAAAACAACCTACTTGATTTCAGCGTCTTCACGTTGTCTTTTAGAGGGCTGGATCTTCAGTGCAGCCTTTTGATTAGAAAGATTTGCAGCAAAGATGGATGCCGCCTTCATGTCACCGACCTCGATGGCTCTAGTCAGCTCCATGCAAGCCTCTTCTATAGATGTTGACATACAAGTCCACACAAAAAAAAAATAAAATGAAATTGGCAAAAATCCAGACAAATGGATGATGAAGCCGTTGCCATACATCCAATGAGTCAATGCATGAATGATCGAATGAGCACATGAATAATAAAGAGATGATCAGTTATAAGTAAGATTTAAAATGTTCCACACGCACCTAACTTCTGCAAAGATGAGTTGCCCTGGAATTGAAGACACTCTGTGTCACCATCTTCTGAGGCTGCTGCTGAGTGAGAGCAGAAAAAAACAATAATTACACAGAATAATAAAATCTGTGTATCTAGATATGCACCGCATCGGCCCCGTGCCAGAAATTTGAGAAGTTATAAGAAAATCAGGGTTGACCATATAAAACGTTCAGTGTGCTGTACTTCTTTGTCCTTTATGTCTTTTTCTGGACGAATCAGAGACCTTCGAGACACCTGGGAACTGTTTTAAATTGTGAAAAACATGCATTATATGTAAATTATTCCTGACTGAGGGCTCTTATGTAGAAACAATTATGGTACAAGTTCCTGTACGCCACCGTTGTAGCAGTGGGCCATTTGCCAGCTTTCTTTTGCTGTAGTGATGTTTTCTTCTTCTTTTTTTAAACATATTTTTTTCTTTTCTCTCTCAACGGAGCCTAGGAGTAAGGTGGATGTGTAAATGGAATTTCACTTAAAGTGTTTTTCTACATCAGTCAAAGGAGGTTTAGTATCTTGCTCAATGGTCACAACAAAGGCTGAGGATCAAACCAACAACCCTCAGACTTTGAGATGACCACTCTACCACCTGAGCCATGCTGCCCTATGTCTCATTAAAACTTGTGAAAGTTAAAATGATCAAACAAAATGCGATTGTAATTTGCAGTGCAAGTTGTGGATGTAAAAATGTACAGGTCGCTGACCTCTGTGCGCTTCTCTCAGTGATGTCATCATTACAGTGGCCCACTGCTGAGCCTCCTGCTCACAGCGAAAGTTGAAGCTGATGCGATCATGCGGAGGCGCTGCCAGACTCAGCTCGTGGCATTTTGGCGTTTTCACCTTATAGGTCACAGATCTCAAATCATACTTGGTGATAGTCTGGAGAGAGAGAGAAAATAATAATTAATAACAGTAAGAATAAGACTCACAATGTCTGATCCAACAAGGTGCCATATAACTCGCCTTTATCTCTATAGCCTGGTTGGTTTGTTTTATTTTCTATTCAGTCAAAGCTGCCACACCCAAACATATCTTATATTGTTCTCTTTTGGGAATTGTTGTTCGTCATGCCTTTTACAGTAAAAGATCAAAGAATTTAGCTCAAGAATCAACTTCACATGAGCAAAACATTGTCATACTTTATTGCGATGTTAAATACTGGCTGAATAACAAATCAAGAGTTTACTGGTATGACATAGGATAATAAAAAGTAAGACTTTTGAAAATTTTATATAACCAGTGCTTAAAAAACTTGGGCCCAAATAGGACTCCAAACACTTGACAGGCTCCAGTAGGTTCAAAGCCAGAAAGCTGCTTTGAAAATGGCCCTAAAGTTAATTGCAAACCTGCATTTCATTGCGAATAAAGCGTGAGACTTTAATAACGTGTTAGAAGACCATTGCTACAATAATTTTGCTCGTGACCAGAATTAATGAAGAGCATAATTCGAGTACTTTTTTTCATTTTTCTTTACTCGACCCATTCAAGCCAAATGTCACATCAAATAAATCCCACTGTGACGTCATACAGTGAACTCACCACGCAATGACCATTGCTACTGCAATCTTGGAGCGACAGACGGAATTCCCCGGACTTCTCCGGGTCCATACTGAGCTGAAGGCGAACAGACTCCCCACCAGTGCCTGGAAGACGAAGCGGTCGAATACCAGAATGGCACAACGATACCCGAACCGACATGAGGACGGTTTGACAGTCGGGTTCGGCTTGCGACGCTCCATACTCGAGACACGAAGGAAGCGCGCGCTCTTCCGTCGCGACACTGGCTATCCAACCGCCCGAACTCAGTGACATAGTGTCAACGGACGCATTTAGAAAAGAGACACTGACAGACAGGGGTCCGGTTTTGTTCCGCTTCAAACGCTGTTCGAAGTATGTTTGTAACACAGTAGCTCCTGACGTATCTACCTCACCGACAAAGCAGGAAGCAAGTGCGCAGGCTGTCAAATGTCAGTTACTCGACCTCCAAATGGTTTCCCCTTTGCTATTTACTGTAGTTCCTTTTGCAACATAAAGACGTTTGAACTTTCGCTGAGGAACAATAAATCATTTCTTCAAGAAGCGCTGGCTCCTACTCGACTTTCACGTTCTACTTCTGATCCGTCTTCTTCGGCTTGTTTACCGGCGAGACAAGGCAATGGGTGTACAACTATACACTACCTCTTACTGGCGTGGTGTGTTACTGCATTTTAAAGTCATCCTCTTCGACACAATACAGCTCACATTTTGATTGCTGTGTAATGTGGCAAAAGATTATGTGTGAACCACGAATAAAATTGCACATGGGTTGTGCTGTGATAGTTTCATATGGCATTTTTAAACGACCATTGTATCTTCTTAAAATGGAAATATTATGGAAGTATTTTATTTTATTTTAATTTCAGCCCCTAGCAACTTTCTAACACTGAGTTTATCCCTCATGACCTGTAGCTAGGCCGGGCAAGGATCCACAGCCACTTTTAAGGCAGCGTGAAAAGATTTTCCACTGCATAAAGACACTGTCTGGTAAACAGGATTTTGCATGGGGAATTTGTGTCCACTAGTCTGCAATGGCACCAGTATAATTCATTGTAACGTGACCCCACCATTTAGCATGCACCAGTGGACCAAAGTCCATCATGTAGTGTGATGCCATAATTATACCACATGGACTTTTCAATGAATCAAATAGTAACAGTCATCTACCTCCAGTTGGTTCCAGCTATGCAACACAGAATTAACCAACAAGCTGTTAAGTGGTCACTAAACACCATACTAATGTTACTCATAGTGCTATTAAAATACAACATGACACAATAACAAGTACGTGAGACACACACAACTACAACTACTATTAGAGAAAAACAGTAATTAACAATTGGGATGTTGATGATGCCAGTCATCACAACATGCCTATAGGGGCATTTGTCAATGTTGCTGTAAATATTAGTACTGCTGTACTTGTGCATCATTTGGTTGGTTGTACCCATGTCAAGATTTTTATTATTATTTAGGCTTTTGATGATAATTTGGTGGAATGAGGGACCTCTGTTACAATGAATACTCTGTAACGTTAAGATAATTTTGCTTATCATGAAAGCAAGCCGTTGTGCTTAAGTTTCTCTAATTTGGGCAATGCAGTATTTGTGTTGTTTTGTTCTCTGCTACCTTAATATTTATTCTTTGCTGTAGCTGTATTCTTATAATGCTATTGTAATTGCTAATGTATGCAATGCTATTTTAATTCGTTTATAATTCTATATATTTTCAAAAATATACACAAGGGCCACTCAGATGTGACACGACTGTCTCTGGGCCCTGCAGTATGTTGATAAGGTTTAGATCATGTTGAATAGCAAATACATTTTTCTTAGATGACAGGAAAATTTAAGTTTTTGTCTTAATTTGATTGCCTGCGTGATCTTCCACTTCTTTTTTGCCATTCCTGGTTCTTTTTCCTGTGTGACTGTGGTGAGGCTGGCTACCACTTGAGAAATGTATAGCCAGAACCTCTTCAATAATGAAAGGCTGAAGAAAATAAACTACTATTTTTTATTTTAAATAATTTTTTTAATCACACTTGTTCAATTGCCAAGTGCACCAATCCAATAATTCAAATGTATGTCTTTCTGTGTAGCTAACATTCAAATACCGGCTTATCCAGGCATGTACAAGGGAAAATTAAAACTAAATATGTTGACATAATAATAAATGACAGCAAAAAACATTTACCTTTTGGTGGCCTAGGAATTTTGTGTTGCGTGTCTCAGGCTCGTGACAACATTGGGCGAAACATAATTCTGAAGCGACATCTAGTGGACGAAGGGTGGCACTAAGTGTGTGTTCACTGTTACAGGAACATTTCATGATAAAATTGACGATTTTTCAAGTCTTCTTCGTATCCTGTCACCCAGTCCTTGTCATGTATTTTTCAAATCTTGCAATGAAGAGAAAGTTTGACGATAAGAACAGCCAATTTCAAGAAAAACAAGAAACATTTTATTTTTAACACAGGCCTATGCCTTGAATGCACAGAGGGAGCGGTACTCAACTACACCAGGGAGACGTGTCAATAATCTTGTTCACGTTTTGAGTAAACGTTCATGTTCTGAACTGTTATCAATAAAGATTAAGAAGATTGATTTAGAGAAGAAACATAAAAAAAAAAATACTTGACACACCCAGACTATCTCCAGCGGCCCCCACATTTGAATTTAAGCCGTTCTACAGTGAAAGGATGAATTGTGTTTAGCATACTCACCACAGGGGGGCAGCAAAGTTTGAAAAAAAAAAAAGTCAAGGCAAGTTATTCTTCCCTGTTTAATGATAAAAAAGGTTTTTTTTTTTTTAATTATAACCAATATGTTGCTTTGATTAATTACTACTGCTAAAATATTTCCCTTGATTTTATTGTGTGTTAAACACCGTTTATGCAGTTAATTCTAAATTAATCAATTAGTGTTTTTCAGATTCCATGATCCATGTAGAATTTGAACCCACATTTTTTTTAGCTTACCAAGTGATGCCATATCCAAAAGCCACACGAATATATATATATATATATATATATATATATATATATATATATATATATATATATATATATATATTCATTTGTTAAGCTTAGTGAATGCTTACTCACCGTTAACCACTTTTACTTTTTTCCCCCCAGGTAAGCGGGTGATCCAAACATGGAAAGACCAAGCCCACGCCATGTTTCTGCTACAATTTATAAGGCGATTAACTAAATATACTGTAGCAGGTACAAGGAATGAATTAGAGAACGCAGGTTTGGTTGTGAATCACTCGCCCAAGCTGGTCTTTCTCAATCAATAGCACATTTCTCAATGGCTTGAAGCAGCACAATGGTAGGATGCTACCAGGCAAGTCGTGACATTCTAATTCACTTTTTTTTTTAATAATCCATTTGTAGAGTAGCCTACCCTACATATTTTAACAAAAGAAGAAAAAGGACTTGTGATGTAAAAATCTCACATGGCAGTAGTCGTCATGATGTGGTTCCATGCTGTGACTTTCCCAGGTCTCATCTGCGGTGCCATTCACAGAGGTGAGGTGAAGTTATTCAATCAAGTGCTGATGACACCGTGTTGTTTCTCAAGAGGTGAACCAGACAGAATCAGATTCTTCATAGAGTCGTTTTTAGTCTCCTTATGCTAAGAAATGCTAATGATTTCAAAGTTAAGTTAGGAAAAAGTTACACATTGAGGTATTAGCAGTATTTTTTGTTATTTCTTTTTCCAACATGCATGACGACTGATTTGGGTATTGTCGGCCTTCACATGGCCAAAGGTGTTTTGGTTCAAAAAATTGATTAAAGGAATTTCCATTCACACTCCGATCAGAACACCGATTGTGTCCTGCCTTGCCCCTTAGCAATCAAAAAGATTGATGAAAGGTCCATGAAAAAGACGCCCACCGCAGTTGTGGATCACAGTCTGACAGATGTACTTGAAAGAGCTGGGTTTCCCCATGTTGACTAATTTAAAGTTGTCTTCACGTCATCAACTTGCTGATGGACGCCTCTGCTGCGTGACAGACGGCAAGACGGCTCGAAAAGGACATGTCCATTTGCAAAGGGCTTCCAGGAGTGGGAAGGTAAGGGCATGGGGAGGGGGGTGGGTGAGACGTGTCCTCTGCGTGCGTGCGCGTGTTTATTCATCACCCCACAGGCACATGAGAAGCACAGATATATAAGATGCAACACACCTGCTTACGGTAGCTCAAACAACGACAGACCTCGCCAGGTGACCTCAGCCTCTTACCAAAGTTTAGGGTAAGCTTTTGTTCTTATTGCACTTTTAAATAATTTAAAAAAACATAAAAAAAATATTATTGTTACATAATCTACTGAGCTTTATCGAGATAATTTACATCATGTTTTGTATTTGATTTACTGTTTTATTCCCACAGCCTGAAAAAAAGAGAATTTTATTCCTTCTCACCCTTATTTTTAACGATCGGTAGGTATTATTGAAAGGATGTTAGCATGAAATCTTGATAAGAAAAATACTTATTGTGTATTATGGTAAATCAATGTTTAAAAAAACAAATTTCTTTAATAGTATTGTAATTACTATCAATTTCATAACCAATTTTAAACTGGATGTGTTCAAAATGTGTCATTATGGAAAATCGGTATTAATTTAGATTTGCCTTTGAAATTATCAGCCAACATCTTCCAGCTGTGTTATACTGTTATACTTATACTGTTTACCAAGTTTGGTTCCCTTGGAACATTTTACATTTAAAATGATGTGGTGTCAAGTGCATGATTAAATCAGTAGACCTTCTCCCCACCTGTTTGAGCATGTGAGGTGTGTGTATAAAGTGACTGACCAGCCCCTTTCTTGCAGTGCTTTCGACTGACTCCTCAGCATGTTGCCCGGGAGAGTGAGCAACGTCCAGGTGAGGAGCGGGCTGCCAGCATCTCTGGCTCTTTGCCTCCTCGTCCTGCTCCTCCTGTTCTCCTCCTGCAGCGCACACAGCACCACAGTGGAGCACGACTTCCACATTGTGCACAACGTGGACAACAGAAGTAAGTGGGAGTTGAATTTCATAATGTATTTGATTAATAGCATTTGCTAAATAGAAAAGGTAGTTCATTTACATATTTTAATGCCATATAAAGTAGTTTAATAATAAGGATTATAATCGACTGAAACACACTAAAATGTGTATTCAATATTATTTGTTTATTTATTAAATTTAGACTTTAATTTAAATTATAATAGATTTTTTTTTATACATTTAATGTAATTTTTATTTTATATTTTATTTATAATTGTAATAATATAAAGTAGTTTAATAATGATTATAATCCACTGAAACAAACAAAAATGTGATTCATTATTTGTTAATTGTATTTGTTTTTAAATTACATTTAGAATGTAATTAATTATGGGACTGCTGCAAAGCAAAGCAGGCACATATTACTATCCTAGAAAAGCAGTTATTATTATTATTATTTTTTAATTATTATTCCTTGGATTTTACCGCAAAAATGCGGCCCGTACCGTTGAACGCACCGGCACAAATGAGGTATCAAATGATGCGGCTCGATCTGACTCGCTGCGGCATGACTTTTCTTGGAATTCCGAGTTACCATGGTTGGTAATTTCCCCAAATTCCCGAAAAAAAGTCCCATTGGAATGAATGGAGAAAGGAAAAAAAAGTCTACAAATCAACAAATCTTTTTCCAAATGATATGATTTTTAGTTCATTTTGTTGCAATTTTCCCCATCTTTAGCTCAGTGTCAATTTTTTTTTTAGGGATGTAAGCTCTCCCTCCTGTGCGGGTTCAAAGAGAGTGAGCAAAATTGATGTGTATTGCGTCTGCCAGAGTGGAGCAATCAACGTCAGAGTGAGGAGAGAAAAAAATTATTTCGAAAAATCTCACTACAACTTGTCACCGTGGCCACAATCTTTGCTCACTAAACATCAAATTCAGACATTTTGTAGTCACAACGGTCTTCTTTCAGACAAACACACCTTTGTTTGGCAAAGGTGTCATTTAGTACCTTTTATTTCCCTTCAAGCGAGGAAAAGTCACACTTTTCTGTCCATTCAACCCATGTTATTTTGGTCTCCTTTTCCTCCTCAATTTTTTAAAATCCCAAGTTTTCAACCTGCTCTAATTAGGTTATTTTTCATCCCATAGAAAAAATTAGAACATGCTCGCGTTCCCCAAACCCTTGCCATTCTAACGAGCTATTTCTGTAAACTGCATCTTGAACAGTTAATTCGTGAGAGCCTTTTGTTCGAGTTGTGCGCTTTCTCATACAACTCAGTTGAATGTGTGTGCATGATGTGTCCAACAAGTTAAAGTCAAATGTGTGTGCGTGAATGCACATGTTTCTTAAATAGACAGTAAGGAACTTTTAGTTTATGTTGATTGTGGTTAACATTTCTTGACCGATTCCAGTCGTTCTAATTTTAAACTGTTCAGCTAATTTCCCCCCCCAAAAAAAAAAAAAAAAAATCACAAATAAAAACACTTAAAAAAAAAAAAAGAATGTAATGGAATGCACTGCTATTTAAATAGTGCTTTTTTTTTTTTTTAGCTATACTGCCTGGTCTTTCACGTCTGCATAGCAACTGCCTCAGCCAGTCAGGGCTGCCTGTCATCTCTCTCACTGTTGAGCTCAATTCACCCCCTTTTTTTCTATGTGTACTCAAGGCTTGGCCTATGTACCACTACTACTATTGCAAATACTATTACTACTACTACTTTGGACATATGATTAGGTACGCCTAGGATTCTTGTCCCCCCGCCCCATCCAGGGCAGCAGCCATCTTGGCCAATTGATTAGGTATGCCCAGGATTCTCACCACTCCGCCCACCCAGGGCAACAACCATCTTGGCCAATTGATTAGGTATGCCCAAGATTCTTGCCCCCTTGCCTTAAACTTTGATACTGAAACTGACTTTAAATCACTTTTTGAATTTCACAATGAATTTAATGTAAAATGACCCTCCCGTAACTCTGCTCTTCATTATATGATCTTCGTAATCATATGCACCTGCTTGTCATCCAGGTCCAGAGATTGACCCCTTCTGGTACGTGGGCCGCGGCGTGAGACCCATCGGGCGCTTCGGGAAGCGACAAAGCCGCGTTGAGGCGATGGCTGACGTGCGCATGGAGCCGGTTGTCAGGATGCTGGAGATGCTCTTCGACAGTCTGCGGAACAAGGAGAACCTTGGCAAGGTGCTGCATGGAGAGAATGAGGACTGGTTACCATGACAACATGCATCTTTCCTTTGCATCAACCAACAAACTCTGAGGCTTTGCTTTATACAACACTCATTCTGTGTTTCAATTCTACATGGTGATTGTTATTAAAATCAACCTGCAAAAATGTGTTGTGTATATACGGAAATGCTGTTTATATTGATGAATAAATATGAACTTATCCAAAGAGTGTTTCAACTTGCAAATTTAATTTCATTCATTATACATCTTTCTCCAAGTGCCCAGTGGCACACATAGGTGTATTATTTATATATATACACTTTTTTTGCATGGTAATATTTTCCCCAACATGGCAAATGGACTGCAACAAACAACAGCACATAAAGTGAATGTGGCACTGTGCACGGTAAACTTCAACCTCGTCAGTCACACTGGAGTTAAACAGGAAGTGATGCTTTACCAATTTAATTATTAACGTTGGATGCAGTTTCCTGTGTGAAGTCATGAGCATCATACTATAATAGTTCAACTATGATTGGGCAATATACACATTTTATATCATATCCATTTTTTCCATACATATACATACTGTATATTAAATTCTGAGATTTTTTTTTGTTTTGTTACAAAAATACAGGACGTTGATAATTGGACCCTTGCAGCTGTGCTTCTCATGACATTGTACATCACAAACATGCTTTTATATACTGTATCAACACTCCGAGAATGGCAAAAGATAACAGGATGTGCAAATAAACAAAACATGTAAAGGTTGCAAGGAAGTATCGCTTTCTTGTTTTTTCAGTTTCTATCAGCCAGTCAGGATATCAACCCTGCACTCCTGTGGTTTGCTAATGGCTATTATGAGGGGGGGATAACAAATAAAAAATAAAGCAGTATTCTCACATTTAATAAGAATCATGATAATCTTATCTCTTTTGTTGTCATCAGTTTTAAATGCAGACATGGACAGAAAGCACTTGGAGTAATGTCTCACAGGAATCACTGAGGATAAAATAAAGCTTTGTCATTTGCGATAATGTGCATAAAAAATGTTCTGTAAGTACAAAAATAAATTGCTTGTAACAAAAATTGTGGTTTCATGACACTGAAAAAAACAGCCCATTAAAATCCGTGTGACACAAAAGTTTGGACAGGAAAATATCCGTTGCTCAAACAAAAGGCCACCAAGTTGGAAAGTAAGAGAGAAAATGAGAGCAGGAGAAGAGAATACTGCAGTGAATGGGTGGCTCGTGTTTCACTTTCACACTAAAGATGAATGTCGGACCATCTCCGTTTAATCACTTTTGATTTGAATAATGTATTTTACGGCTAGCATTTAATTAATCTTGAACATTTCGGTAAAGACCATTTCTCTCATTTGCATTCTAGTAGAACATGAGATGAGAAAATATGATATGATGATGCTAGTAAAGATATGACATTAATAGACATTTGGAACTCTTGCTTAGCTTTCAGCACAATGTGGAAACAATACAAAATTATGCATGAATTCAAAAATATATATAAACCAATATGATGGTTCAATAATGCACTAATCGTCACAGGTGTCATTATTATAATTTGTTGGCTTCATTCTAAGACAGCTAGCTACTGGCTAGAAATCTCATCTAAAGTTCTACAAGTTTGCAGACTTTTTTTTCTGCTAGACGGCAGGATAAAGAATGTTGACACTGAGAAGTCAGAAATTTCCAACCTCTGACTTAGAAAAGCGATTTAGAACAACAATCAAAGCTGGAGCAAATCGAAATGTGATGCCACACAATTATGCAAATAACTGCTCCACCCATATTTGTGAACCACTATTCTCGGATTCACTTACTCGCAGGTGTTTTTGCTAACCTAATTTGCTGACTAACTCACATATTTGTATTATTTTGCTGCCATCTTGTGGTGTCTTAGTGCCACTGAACAATGTTTAAGTAAGGGGAGGAGCTTCATTTAGACAGGTCAATGAGTGCTTTGAGTCCATTTTGTGGTTCATGCATCTGATAGGTAATGATTAAACCTTTTTAGGGGTGGGCAATCACATCACGGATTTTAACTATTTGTGGCAGGCCTCTGTGCCTATCGCCTGAATAGTGAGACAATACTGCAAAGCAAGGGTGTCCAAACGTCTCCTTTGAGGGTCGCATATAGAAAAATCGAAGGATGCAAGGGCCACTTTGACATTGTTCGATTCTATTAAACACGCTAAAACCAATTAATCAAGCATTATGTATATTAGATTTATTTTAAAACAATTTATTTTTGTATTATTCTTAGCACCTGTTGAAGATAAGGCAAACAGTTTTGGGATTTTCCATGATTTTGGGGTGGCCCATAGCCCTGCAACCAACTAGAATAGATCCACCCCTGCCCTTAACAGATCTCTACATTCAGAACCAAAGCAGGTGTAATATGATGACCATTTATTAAACAGTGTTTGCTTGAGGAACTTACAAACAAATTAGACTCTGACAGGCAGCAGAAAGAGGAGGAAATACTTTTTTGCTTCTGAAACGGAAACATCTAAATTGATGAAAATTAAAAAAAGAGACATTTATTACTATTTTAGCTGTAGTTTCTTTGCATATCTAAAAAAGCTCTAAAAGTCTAATTTACGATTTATAGTAGTTGTCAAGTGTGTTGCAACCCGCCACTTTTTCTAACACCAGCACCCAATACGTTTGCAGGGCATGTCAAAAACAATTTTTTTTTTTTTTTTTTTTTACATATGCTGTGGGGCTGTGAGAAAATGGACGGTGGGCCACAAATGGCCACCGGGATGTAGTTTGGACACCACTGCTATAAAATATGAATTCATATATATATTTATATAAGCGTCAAGCGTTGGATATTTCCTACTTCCCAGCAGTCTGGAATGATCTTAAAACAACAATCCTGAATGGGAATTACAATCATTCATGAAATCTCAAAGGGGGCTTAACAGTTGGATCACGGGTGACATTCCAGCCCCAACTGTGCATAAATCTCTCATAATTATGACTTTATTGTCCATCCTTATCACGGTAGAAATGAAAGTTGTATATTTGTACACAGATTTTTTTTGTAGCTGTTTTAAGGCAGAGACTGTCCACTCATCTTTGCTGTCTGCATCCTGTCAATGGCGTTGAAAGGGCTGAGTGCTTTGTGGGCCGCAACAGGGCAGGTGGAGGCTCCTGTTTGGTGTGGAGCTGGAGGCGGGCGCTGGATCAAGGCACTGGATGAGTGGGGTGGTAGGGGGGCCCTTGTCCACAGGGCTCTGAAGTGTGGCCCTGAGGGACTTGTGCTGCTGCTCCTCATCGACATCGCTATGGTTGAAAGATTTCCACCGACTGCTCTGGCTCCATCTTATCTGAAATGTGACAATGCAGAAAAAAGAGAGGAAGAAACATCATTTACAGATAAATATCAAATAATTAGTTAATGAATGAGCTTTTTGTGTAGAAGTTGTGTAAAAATGTAACCAAATCAAATCAAATCAAACGGTAATCAAAATAATACATGGCGGAGGTAATTAATCTAAAATCAGCCATGTGACTAAGATGTCTTGGTCACTGCTTGTTTCATGCAACTAGCTAAAAAAAACAACAAATATGATTCAGAGCTGCATATGAGATGATGTTGGTTATTAGAAAAAAAAACTGGGGAAAAAAGCCATTCAATGGTATTAAAAGGCAATGACGACTTGTTGGTTGATAAAACAGCCTTGGTCTCTTGTTGTGCAAGTTTCCATTTGGATGCTTTACATCTAATGGAGCTTTTCAACTAATTAGTCCACTGGCCAGCAGATGCATTCACTTTTACTTCCATTCAGCAAGCAAGCTTTTGTCTTTGCACAATAAGGGAAATGTGTGATATCAAGCAGAAGTGAATAAAGTGCCTCTCCCCGTCACACAATGATCGAAGATACACATTTGAACCCACACATGCATGCACACTCGCACGTATGCACTTTAAGATTTTTTTCCCCCTATGATTATGTCTTTTAAACTGAGATAAAGGGCATATTTGTCAATTACAAGATAAGAAAACATTTTTGGAATGAGATTTTCTAAAAGATTCTTTACAATACTTTACCAAAAATTAGGGATGCTCGATACCACTTTTTTTTTTCCAGACCGATACCAGTGCAATCAACTCTTGAGTAGTCACTGACACAGACACCAAGTATCAATGCTAATATTACTTTTAATACATAAATTTGCCCCAAAAACAATGACAGACAATTTTAAAGATATACCTATTTATCACAATATAGCATTTCCCTTAACTCTTTGACTGCCAAGCATTTTCAGAAAAGAGAACATGTGGGTGCCAGCTGATTTAGAGCATTTTGACTGATCTTTCAAGGTCCACAGAAAATGTTGTGTTTGGACTATGGAAACACAGATACTACCAAATGAAAGATTGAACTCTCATCTTTAATCAGAAAAAAACGTTTGTTTCTACCTTATTCCGTTCTTCAGTAATCAACAATAGAAAATAGGTTAGTTTCACCCAAATGCTCAGATTTGGACCAAAATCAAGCTTTTTGTGAAACAATATTAATTCATGCACTCTCGTGAATTTGACACCTTTTTTTCCCATGAATGATGCCACAAACATCTAAACAGTGCTTTACTTCTGTAAAACACTACCACCAACAATGAAAAAGTGTTTTTTGATGGCAAAATACATTTATTTACATTCAACAGTGTAACAATTTGACAAAACAATTTGGCAAACTATTTACAAATGTGTGCAACTGTGGTACTATTTACAATTGTGTGGATGTTTCAACTACACAGTTTTTCTTTTTGTGAGGTATATTGTGTAAAACTCTGCGTGCAAGGGGACGCAGCAGGATTTGCACCACAGATTAGTTTCACTGCGATTGCCCCTTCGCGTGCACTTTATTGCCGGCCTTTTTTTTCCGGGGAGTAGCAAGTATATACTGCAGTGTGTGTTTGGCCATGTTGTCATCAAGTCTACTCTCAGGATCATGATACGGTGACCTGGTGTTACGTCTGGCTTCCTCATGTCCTTCGGTTCCTATACCGGGTGGTAAGAGATGTTCTGATCCATCTTATCCACTCCATTCATGGTGGCATCGTAGTCCAGAACCAGTGTCTTCTCCGTGATCAGACTGTACCCACTCCTCCGATGAATATGCATTGGACTCGGGGTACTCTTCATCGTCCGATTGAACGTCCGCCTGTGCAGAAGTGCTCGGTTGTGCACCACGTTTTCCGGTGTTAGCATCGCTAGCCGGTGAGGCTTTACGACGTGATCGAAGCCGCCGCGTCAACGCTTCCAACTTCGGCGTCAACCTCGGAGTCACCATCATCATCATCAATGTGCTCTTTAGCACTGGTCGATGTTTTTCGTCTTTGAAAAAAATGCTCAAGCGTGAGCTGCTTGCAACCGGTCGCCATTTTCGCTTCCTCAGCCATTCTCCCCTCAACACTCTAAGCTCCACCTCACGTCTTCTACTACTGACTCCTACCCGATCTTGTCCAAAGAGAGTCATCGCTGCCATCTAGTGCCCATAAATAGTCATTATACTAACTCGATCTGCTTGATACTTTGAGCACAGCTGGCCAAGGCCTTCCTCCACCCGTTTCCATTAAAAAACATAGTTAACGTCTTTTAATGTTTTTGGCGGCACTCATTTGGATTTTACTAAACGTTATTGAACGTTTTTGGCGGTCAGAGTTAATATTGCATGAAATTTAATTATTCTTCTAATCTTATTTGTAGTTACTGATTTTAAAAAACTGCCACAAGAGGGTGTTTCGAGAAACGATACCTTGAAATAAGGCCTGGTATCAGCCCGATAGACGCCTGGTATCGGTACTCGCCCATCCCTAGAAATTATTTTGACTAATTATTGGTTGCTCATACCGTAAATAAGAAAGATAGAAAAATAAATAAAGAAAAAGAAAGAAAAAAGTATAAGAAACACAGAAATGTGTGTTACCGTAAAAGCATTTTTTTTTAATGAATAAAATATTCAAAATTAAATAGAAAATGTTCAAAAAAAACGTTTGGGGAATACGTTGTTGCAAATCAAACCTCCAGGAGCATGTTACATAATAATACATAATAATCAAGTAATTGTTTGGAACCACGTTTAACTTAAAATTGTCCAAATGCTCTGATTTCAGCCTCGACAGTAATTATTCTGATTTCTGTAGTCCTTCATGAAAGCACGCTGATTATCGTTTGTGTTTAATCAAAATAGGACATTTGCAAATATCTGTATTTATTTTGGAAAACAATGACCGAACCACTAACTGAATCAGTTAGAAAAATGTTGGCGATTACAATCCCCCTTTTTAATCACTAAACAATACAAAATAAACAATCATTGGTAAATTAACATTAATCAGGGTGTAAAATGCATTTATAATACACCTTAATGCAAAATAAAAATCTGATTATTATCTTAATTGAGTGAATAATCCATACAATATCTGATTCTAAAAAAAAGTAATAGTGACAGCACTAATTGAAACACAAACCACTTTATTGGTACCTTTTAGTGGAGGGGCTGGCAGCTTCCTCCTCTGATGGCGTGATGAGTCCAGGGTTTGTGGCTGCATTGTCAGGAAAACAACAGACGTCATCACGAGACGTATATAGACATACTGTATGGCTTTGTGATTAGATACCTTCGCTGTTGGCTTGAACTTGGAGAAATGATTGCAAACAGTCACATTTAACCCTGCAGTTTTAAGAGCTGATATCCTGGCCTCAATGTTGGATATCTGAAAGTGGACATGAAATGAAAGATACTTGAATAACTTGATGAATGATAACTTGAACTGCGGCTAGGGTATGCTGGTGCCAAGTCCAAATGTGAAGAATCGTATGTTTGAACATGGCATTCATTCAAGACTTCCAATAACAGAACACTGCTGGAGTGGAGTGGGCCGTTTCTATTTGGCCTAGTGCTCCGCTAAATGTGGTGAGCAAGAAAGACGCTTATCATTTTATGATTTCCCAATCTCAATCTCCTTCATACCTGCATTTCAGATTGTTGGACCTGAGCAGCAGCAGTAGCCACCTGGTCTTCCAGGAAAGCCAGTTCTGTATCTGTGGTCCCACTGCTGATATTGCGGGCACACTGCTCCAAGTCCCCAAGCGCCCCCTCTAGGCCATACACAGCACCAGCAGCCAGGTAAACCTTCAAGGTGAGAACCAATGAGGTCCAATTAGATTTGGACAAACAACTTCAAGGAGGTGAGACAAAGCATTTAGAGTTACATTCTCCTCCATCTTGGTGAGCCTCTGGTCCAGTTTGCGGGTCTCAGAGTTTTTGGAGATGGTGGTCACGCTTTGAGGTTCTGTGGGCGTGCAGCCGTCCCCTCCTGCCTCACTGATCAGCTCCTCGGTGGCGTTCAAAACCTTCAACACCTCTGTGGTGATGCTGCAGAGAGAAGCCGCCGAGTACTTCTGCTTCATTTGAGAAACACATACACAATATCAGCATTTTATAATCAGCTCAGCCACAGGCTAGCCACAAAAACACTCAAAATTAAGTTTTCAGGTATAAAGCAAGATCTGGCAGGCTGCACCAGTAGAGCATCTAGTATATATGGTTTACATAATGAACTAATTTGCTCCCAAAAACATATAAAAACGTTCTATTTTAAATATTGCCATTGTCCCAATATGAAGAAGTCGCTTAACACAATGGTAGTTGATGATGAAATTTAGCTATATTCTAATGCCAATTGCTGCAAAATGGAAACACATACAAATTTGTTTCCTGACGAAAGAAAATACTCTAATCTTTCTTTTGGTAGGTTCCATGTTTTTATAGCAATAGAACACAATATTCTGTGGGCCTTGCAAAATTATTTAAAATCCAGTAAAACAGCCGGGAGCAAAGGAGGTTACTTCAGTACAAATGGATGGAAGTGAATGAGTTAACTATATTTATCATTTTGTATGTATCTGGGGCTAAAAACTGTAGCAGGCCATAATGCAATAAATGGATCAATTATTGCCAACAACCTCTCCAACACTCACAAGAAAAAAAACTACCATAGTTCTCTGGTGTTCAAACTATCAATATCCACAAGATCCATTTCAGTAAGGACACTGTCGTGCTTGATCAAACCCAGAAAAACAAACACCAAACATGAAAGAGAAGGGAGACAGATTTTTTCTCAATATGAAATGAATCACTGGCTGAAGCTTTAATCAGTATATGTATTGATCACTCTCAGCGTGACAAAAGGCACAGCTTGAGCTGCTAAAGTGAAGGGAGGATGCAGAGAAGCACAGAATGAGGTTTCCTAAGTTTAGGAAAAGCATAATTTTTTCTAATGAATGTGATTAGTGTTGATAACTTGCCCTTTATGTACTATGTTGGCTTTGCTCAGCCTGCTTTACTCTTGTATTATTGGCAACTGCAGACCGCGGTCTTTGTAGTTTCAATTTAAGTGCATTGATGTCATCCCTGCAGCGCACTTTCAAGTTAGTCCATTTCAGAGATCTCTCCTTTCTAAGAGGATAAGATCTCTAATATTTTCAGCAGCCATCCCTTAGATTTCAGGCCAAGTAAGGGCAATTCCAACAAACCTGGTGTACGCTGCTTCATGGTTCCCGCAGGCTGTGAGTTGTTGGCTTGACCGCTGTATTGACTTATTTTTTTTATTTTTTTATGCTTTTCCACCGTTAATTTTACATTTTGCATGCAGTTCAGTCATTTGTACCCTTGTTACCTTCTGTAATTTTGGGCTGATCCTTATGAATATTTAAGCTACTTTTGAAAAACATTTTTTTTTTAATGATTTTGTTGAAGCGCCTGGTGCTAATCAGGGTTTGACATTAAGCCTTTTGGTGGCCCTGTGGGGGTGATTGAATGTGCACAGCATGGGTAAAAAGAGCAAAGAAAATGGACACATTTATTTTTATTAATATTATTTATTTATCTATTTATTCATTTTAATTTTTAAAATATGAATATTAGCTATTTAAAAAAATCTTCAATTACAAGTGGCGTGGTTAGGCCAGCATCAGTGAACTTCAGTGGCTCGACAAAGCCCGTTAATGTCGAACCTTGCTAATGCAGACCCAAGTGGCTTTAATGGGTGAAAGAGGTAGAAATAATCAATTTAAAA
Organism: Leptonotus elevatus; assembly: GCF_054856555.1. Lineage (NCBI taxonomy): Eukaryota > Metazoa > Chordata > Actinopteri > Syngnathiformes > Syngnathidae > Leptonotus > Leptonotus elevatus. Next base: position 4,637,686 of record NC_141259.1, read on the forward strand.
ATGTGTCCCTGAGTTAAAAAAAAAAAAAAGCCAAAGACATTGTCATTGATTGATTCCCCCTTTCCATTACACTCTGAGCAGTCATCACAAGTTGTTGAGTTATAAATATAGAAAACATGATCCATATTACACATATTGTGAGAGACTACTCTCATGTGTGGCCTTGGTATAAGTCTGACACTGCTCACGCAACACCAGCATAGGACGAGTGTACGAGTGAGTCATCTATTAGTCCTCCTTTGTACCAATCAATAGCCACAATATTAGGTACAATTGCACAATTTAATGAGACCTTTAGGATTATGGTATTAAAATCGAGATAATAAATACATCTGAAAGACTAAAAAGTATGCACAACAAGAACTTTAAATCTTAAATAGCTAAAGGAAAGTAATAATTCAGAAGTAATCCAAAATATGAGAATATTTTGTTGTATACAACTATAAACTATCAGCATAATTATGATTTTAGTTTTAAATCAATAGTGCTTTGATTGTGTTAATGACAAGTGAACATGCATTTATGAATAAGATCTTTTATTTTTATTTTACCTGATGTTATTGTTGGACTAAGGAATTTCTGTTCTGTTCAATCAATCAATGAATTATTAGATATTGTTAGCTTTGTAAACACAGGCAGTGTTCCCATAAGTAACATAAATGGGCTACTTGTTTTTGTTTTTTATATTTTAAAAGAGTCTTTGCAGACTTAAAAACATTTTTTTATAAAATAAAGGCATTTAAAAAAAAATCTGATTTACATGTCATGGCAAAACTTAACATTTAGAATATACATTGTTTATAAATATAACAATTACATTTGGGGGACTTCCTGCATTCACACAATCTGGTGGGGCTTTTCTTTAAGCTTGAATCATGCACACTGTATGTCTATCTATCCATCTATCCGTCCATGATCGTACTTTTGAAGCTAAATAACAATTTGTCGACAGCACGCATAGTGCAATAACCCTTAAATATCTTTATCTTCAGCTAACATAAAAAAGTGACCGTATTAGTCCATCTTGAAAACACGAATGTCTCCCCCTCCTCCATTGTTTTATATGCGAGTAAACACGCAAGTTGTCAATGTGTTGAAAACGTGACATGACGCATAAATGACGTCACGCTCCCAGACTTGAATGTTAAGTTGAAAGCTCCCCTCTGTGCCTCACTATTCAAGCAGAAGCCATTTACTGAAATTGCTATGTTGTTGATAAAATGGTTCATCTTAAAAAACTTTCAAGGTCACTTTCTTGTCAAATTATTAAGTATCACATTTTAATGTTTTGTGACTATGCAAAGTAACTGTAGTCTGATTACTTGACTGGGAAAAGTAACGCTTTAGATTAGTCATTACTTTAAATTATGCACATTTTGGAGTAACTCTTTACTGGCATCATTGAAGACAGCATTTGATAGGACTTTTACTGGATATTGTGATAAACTATTGTGAGAATTAATGAAGCAGTCATAATCATATGGTATTTAATTAACTTTTGATAGAAATAATTTGATCATGTTCTTTGAGGAAAATAATGCGCACAACATAGTGGAGAGGCTGCCACATTGTATAGCTTGTGATGGTTATGTTATTTCTCTCAGGTACAGATGAGAACCATAACACTCTGGACCACTCCGTCTCCCCCTCCCCATGTGAACTACAGGACTACATTTGAGGTAACGCTGAGTCATTGCCGCCTGAAAAAAAAAATCAGTGACGCATAGAGTGAATGAGATTCACGTATTTAAGTGTGCTCAGAAAGAGGAATACATATGGTTTATCAAGAAAACTGCATCCAAGCGAGTTTTTTGTTTAACTGTTTGTATTAAAGCAAGCTTGTAATAGCTCCCGAAACGTATTTGTTAAGAGGTTAGTAACTAACGGGCACGGGAGACGGCCTTGACATGACATCGGCCCTCAACATGGTGACGAGTATTAAAATTAACAAGCCGAAGACTATAGACACAAAAATGAGAAAACCGGATATCTATCAAGCTTTACAATATATGATCCGTTTCCCCATCAATACCTCTACCCGCTACTCCGGAGGTATACTTTAAGAGCAACATGCAGCAATATTTTGCTGCTTAATACTTAAAGTTCATACATGAAGGTCAGGCAGTCTGATCAGTGGAAAGTAATAGTAAAAGTGGAAAGTAATAGATTCGTATTGTGCATGTGAACGTAAATGTTCGTGAGTGGATTTAGATCAAAATAAAAGATGCGTTGACATCTTTTCTTCCTGAAATCTCACCTGCTGTAAGAGAGAGGAGAGCATTTGAAGCCTCTGCTCTTGCTCAAAGTCATTGTGTCGCTCCTGACACGCACGCAGGCACACACAGAAAAGAAAAGCACAAGCGAGCAGTGGAAAAGCAGAATTGAGGACGTGAAAAATGGACACAAAAGAGGGCGACAGAGAGGCAATTGTTGCATCACATTTGCAGATATGGAATGATGGAAAGGAAAGGTCGATAAAATGAGGAGGAAAAGAAGACATTTAAAACAGATAGCAAGACAAACAGATACGCAGCATACTGTACCTGGTTGTCAGACAGCACCCCCTCCTGGGAAGATGGCGTAACAGCAGGCGAGCTGGTCGCACTGGTGCCACTTTTCCATTCTGTCATCTCCTTCTCCAAATCTCGCCTATGCTGTCTTTTGTTTTTCCTTCTCTCTCCTCTCTTCTGCTCCTTCTCATCTACTGCCTCCTCCAAACTCCCTGCTCGCTTCTCTAACCTCTTCTCCGTCACTCGGCCTTCTCCGCTCAATGTTGGACTTTTGATCAACCTTTCGCTTCTTGTCATCTCTTGACCGTTCACTTGACCGGCTGCTTCACTTGCTTTTTCTCTTAATTTGACACTTGACCTTGGCTTCTTTCTTTCCGTGTCTTTCGGTTTCGGCCTGCCACTTTCTTTTTCCATCTGTTTATGAGCAGGCGAGTCCTCCTCCGACGAGCTGCTCTCTCTGCTGCTGGTGCGGCTCCTGACCAGTTGACTGATTCTGGTCCGCAGTTCTTGCTCCAGTGGGTCGCCAGTGCAAGACACGTGTCCCAAGCCGACATGGCGGGGCCCCGGCGGTGAAAGAGGGCTGGTCGGGTCCACTGCATTCGGGGCAACTTTGTCCAAATCTTGAGACTCGGGTGTGATGGCATCTAATGTGAAGGCATCTGGTGCTGCTGTGCTCATTGGCACTGTGTCAGGTACAGGCTTATCCACACTTAAGCTCCTTTTCAGTAGGTCATTGAGAAGAAAACCACTGCTCTCCTTCAGGGGACAAATATCATCACACAAATTGAACATATTAATGAAATATTCAACAATGTATACTTTTAATGACAACAAAGAAAGTCAGGAGCTGTAACAAAATTGATTGCAAATGATGATATCAAAACGGTTGCATCTGTTCAACTTAAAATTCAAATATATTCTTTGAGTATTCCTAAAACGTGTGCCCACTGCCTTATTAATGGCAGGCGATCAGTTCAGTATAACCTGCCTCCCACACAAATTCAGCTCGGATAGGCTCAAGCTCACCTAGGACCCTAATGAGGATAAGTGAGATAGAGGATGGATTATGGATGCAGTTCAGTGGGGTATCAGACATCTTGCCAGAAGTCACCTGGGATAGGCTCAGCAAAAAAATTTTTTTTAACTGTAGATGTTTTGCGCCTCCCAGTGGCAATTCAAGGTTTCACAATAACATTTAAAATCTCATTGACACTAAAGCAATATCGCAGTGTAAATGTATGTATGCAGTCCTTTATTCATACCTTTGACGTTTTGACTTAACGGCATTTCTCAACATTCATGCACACACCCTGAGGGAGTCATAATTTGAATTTGGTGCCATGTTACCTGAATGGACTGCGAATAGTTCTGGCTCCCGGACCTGCTCTCGTTTGATGAATCTCTCTTGCTTTTGCGCCGCCGCCGTGACCTTCTAACTTGGTCGTTTTGCCTTTCTTCTGCCTCACTGCTGTCCCCCATCACCTGCAAATGTGGATAGGATAAATACGTTTCTTTACCAGTCAGTATTTGACTGGTCAAGCACTTTTTGTAGTATCTGACCATTTAACTCAATTTGCTGAAATGCCATTTCCAGTTGTGACTGCCAAATTTAGAAAGGCATTAAGTGAAGAATTAACTTTTTAACAATATCATTGGTTGTAGATTACAGTGGTATAGAAGTGCACTGCATCACAGATTGTAAATATACCTAATATTAACGATATACAACACCACTTTTTTTCCCCCCGGACCAATACCAGTACAAATACTGCAACTACTACATATGATACCTAAAATTTCCCCTAAAAACGACAGGTAATTTTAAAGAAACACCTATATATTCCAATATAGCATTTGCCTTAAAATTGCATTAAATTAATGGCAAATCTATACTGTATTCAAATTTTTTTATTTCTAGTTCCTGATCATAAAACGGCCACAAGAGGGCCCCAACGTCAAAAATACTGATACCTTGAAATAAGGCCTAGTGCGGCCCCTTACCAAATATGTCTAGTTGTCAAGGTAGCATTTAAATTCTTCCCCAAAAAATAATCTGTGCACACACCTTGGGGTTAAAGTTCACATCCAGAGCCCCTGAGAGAAGCGGATATGGAGAGAGGTTTTGGTGTAGGTGTTGTTGGTACAGTGGTTGGTGGTAAGGGTGAAGGTGCGTGTCTGATGGTCCTTTCTTCCAAAGCAGGTTTTGAGGTGGTTTCCGAGGACACGAAGACCGTGCCGATGATGCCTCTGAGTCAGAATTGAGGGTCTCTGTGTTGGTGTACTGCCCAGAGGAAGGTGAGGTCACAGGCAGGTGCTGCGTATATGTCCACTCTGGGTCATGCTGTGAGTCCGTGTAGTAGGTCTCATCGGATAGCTTGCGGCGGAACTGTTGCAGCGCTGCGCCCCAGCTGCCCTGGTCGTCCTCCTCGGAGTCAGAACCCATCTCGTCGTAGGCTGAGACAACGCCGGACTCCTTTTCCAAGACACTGAACACTAGGCTTTTCCGTTTCGTGAGGAGGCTCGGACGAGAAAGCTGAGAGCTGTGAAGAGCGATCCAGTTGCCGTCTGGACTTTGGAGAACTGAGGATGCACCTGGATGAACAAGGCAAAACATGAAGGACAGGTTTAATCGATAACAAATGCTTCCAACAGTTGACACTAGCAACAGGGGTGGGGGTGGGGACTTTAATTCAAATAGAATTGCATGGTAGATGACCAAAATGTTAAAAGGAGGCTAATGTGGTCTACATTCCCAAAAATACTACAAACCGGTAACATTTCGTTTTTGGCAGTAGTCATGCTAGCAATGTAGCTGCCTTTTTGTGCCACTGCGCATGAGCATTAGTGAGCTGGGACCATTTTTTTAGGCACAGACGCAAGAGGGTGGGAGGGTGAAGCGAGGCTACTTTGGGGTTATTTCAAAGAGGTCAACCCAAACATTTTTTAATTGACAATAATATGTTCTATGCAGCCCCACTAGTCTAAATATGGTATTGTGGTTAATAATGCGCGAGTGGAATATGAGTTAAGATGCAAAATCCAACACATTTGATCAATATCAGAAGGCAGCCATTTTGCCACTTGCTGTCGAGTGAAAATGACATCACAGATGCTCAGGTTTCAGGTAACAACCAATCACAGCTCAGCTTGAGAAATCAAGTGAACTGTGATTGGTCATTGCCTGAGCATTTGTGATGTCATCTTCAGTCAACAGCAAGTGGCAAAATGGCAGCACCCTGAGATGGATAAAAACAGCTGGATTTTGCTGCATCACTCATATTCTACAAATGTAATATTAATCAGAATGTCATGTTTAGACTAGTGAGGTCACCATACCAGTGGATATGTTTTTGTTTGTCACAGTTGCTTGCTACTGCAATACTAGTGTAGCTCAAACTAGCGGTGATGAATTCCTTGTGTGTTTTACTCGGCCAATAAAGATGATTATGATTCTAATCACTTTTTGTTGCCATAACAAAAAAAAACATTCTGACTTTTAAAAAGACTGAAGCGGCTTATAGAACATGTTGTGTTCTGCTGACAAATGTAAAAAGTGTTCCAAATAATACCGTCACTTATATTTTACACACACATTCAATGACGGCTATAAATCTTGACTGTAAACTAAGTTGGTAGGATACGAAAAAATTAACTGTCATACTGGAATTGTCCAGACGGTCGACACTCTTCCAGGTGGGCAGCGACGTGGCCTTGGCCTCTCTCTTCAGAGACGAGTACTCCTGTAGACTGTCGCCTGTGCCGACAGCCTCGTCCTGAGAATTTTTTTCGGGAGAGTCGTCACTGGTGAGGGAGAAGGCTGAGCGTGAGCGCTGAAAATACACACACACACACACACACACACACACACACACACACACACACACACATAGAAACACAGGTCGAAATGCACATGAAGGACCATTTACTGGGCTACAACGGGAATATAGAAGGCTGAACATTACTCATTTTGAATAAGCACTAAATTATAAACCTTTTGCATTCTGTATGCCTGAATTTAGTTGATGTATTTAAAGGGAATTCAAAACAATCACTTTAATAGAGGTAACTAATCTCAATACATCCACTAAGAAGTTCTGTACCAGTAAGGAGAAACTCAGTGAGCTTAAAAATTGTCATCAGTAGGTGGCGCTAAAAACAAGCCAATAAAGAGTTAATATTGAAAAGAGAGGCACAATAATTGGAGACGGATGCAATGCTGAGATAACAGTGAGCCCAGACCACAGCATAAGTAACCCAATGCATATTTGCATGCAAGTGTGTCTAATTGAGCGTGTATGAAGGGAAGCTGATAAACAGAGGCCGTCCTGTGGCGGGCTGAGCTGCCGAGGAAGGATCCAAGCGCATTCCACGAGACTTTGATCACGACACAGTAAAACAGCGGGAAACGGAGCGGGGAGGCCCTGGGAGTGGAGCTTTGATGCTTTGCTCGAGCACGGGATGATGACAAATGTCACTGATGACAAAAAGTCCCTGCAGGCAAAGTTGTGAGAATCTAACAAAAGTGTTTATGTGCAACTGGTAAAGTGTGTGCTGCATATTTTTATTTATGCTTCAGTCGTTTCATTTTTTTGGGTGAAATGTGATTTAATACATAATGCTTTAAGACAAAATAACAGGTAATAGACACCTGTAGGCTTATTTTGTTTCTCAAGGAAAGCCTCCTTTCTAAATTACTGAATATTTTATACATTTTGATCAGAAATACTTTTAAACAGTTAATATATTCACAACATTACAATTACACTAATGTAAAATAATCCAATACAAAATCTGGGGGGGGGGGGGGATAAGCCGACTTCTAATTGACTCTGTTTAGACCTTTTCACACTGCACTTGCACCAACTCATGCTACAACTTGGGCGCGCGCCGAGGCCTCAAATGGAAAGATGCTCAATTCAAAAGCGGTGGCGCGTTGACGTCAGAAGGCTCAACCGATAGGAGAGTGGCTGGCGGAGTGATTTCAGAGTGCTTACAGCATTAAGTCAACCAGCATCAAAAGCCTCCCTGTTACTTCCTGGTTGAGTGCTACGCAAGCCAACGTCATCCATGTGCGTTGCCCTGCGGCAACCCCCCCCCCCCCCCAAACACAAGTGCAGTGTGAAAAGGCCTTTAAGCCCGTATCCTACTGAGAGACGAATGTTTGCAACGCTAATGAATGCTGATTTCACATCAGAGTTCGTTCAAGGTCGCAGCGTTTCCCAAACCTTCTTTAAACAGTCTTAATGTTTTTTCTTGTCGCAAGGAAATTTCAAACTAGCTTTTGATTCTCATCCCTATCAAGTTCTCATAAAATCATCCAGACAATTAGTTAACAATGAAGCACTCAAATACAGCCTTTTTTTTGTTTTGCTTGGGATGCCGGCGGCATGGTGTGCTTGTGTGGAGGCATTCACTAACCGAGAGGCTGGAGGATGCTTTGAGGGGGTCCGAAGATCCTTGTGAAGACGTTTGAGGTTGCGACGGTGAGGCTTGATCACTGGTCTGAATCAATGACTGAGGCTGAGGCCAGACAAAGTCATACTCTGTCTGCATCTCTGAGCGCTTCCTCCTTTGGATGATCTAGTCAAAACAGTTAAAAAAGAAAAAGAAAAGAAAAAAGGGGGGAAAAAAGCATTAGAAAATGTTTGTACAACTTTATACTAAGAAGCAGTTACAGCAAAAATGCAATGCAAAAGTCTGGGGAGAACTGAATTTTAGGTATTAGATTTATTTATAAGTATACACTGTGAATTTACATTTTAATAGAGTTAGCCAAGCTTGTGTTTTCTTCTCTACCCACTGAAGAGTGTTATATTTATAAGCATGAGGAAACAAAAAACAATTCAAAATACCTTTTGTACAATGGTTGTAGCAAGTTCCTCTATGAGCTCTTCTTTGTGGTCCCGCAAATACCGAGCCTCATTCTGCTTCTCCTATACACACATACAACCCATTAAAAATGCTAGCACGACTTAGAGATCACCAAAACACATAATTACGGTTATTTTATGCAGAAAAATCGGACTTTCTGCTGATCACTGTGGGACAGACGGGAGGAAGCGAGGTCAAAGGTCTCACCAAACTGTCACTGAACTCCTCTGCCTTGGCTATGGCTTCCTCTATGGCTTCCTCAGCAACACGCAATGCGACCGTAAGCGTCTCAGCCATACTATGCCCTGATGTGACACATATGAAGAACACTTAGACCAGTGATCCCCAACCAAATTGCAGTGGCACACTAGTGTGCCGAGAGGGGCACCGTGGGAAATTATCCATTTTCACTTAATTGATTAATATTCATCTATCTATCTATGCTAGTGACATATAGTGACAGACAGAACAGAATCTTCCAATAACAACTTATAGCTTCTTGCGAGTACATTAGATTTGTGTTCAATTAAAAAATCTCCAGTTTACTCACCAAGTACATCTGTGTCATTATGTAAGCACTCGTAATTTTTGGGACATGTTTCTGCGAGATTTTTGGAATGTAAAATGGTTGACTCAATAAGGGTTGGAAAACAATGACTGATTACATAACAGAGCAAACAAATATAGGGATGTTCGAAACCACTTTTTTTCAGACCGATACCACTATGGAGTACACAACTATTCCGTAGTCACTGATACCAAGTACCGATACCACTAGAACAACCCCCCCCCCCCCCACCACACACACACACAAAAAAACATAATAAAGACCAGTATACAAATACAGCATTTTTCCTTAAAAGTGCATAGAATTAATGGTAATTTTCTATTCTTCTCATTTGTAGTTCCTGATCGTGAACCGGCCATAAGAGGGCGGCCAATACACAAGGACTGACAACTTGAACTAACGGAATGGACGGGTATGGTCCAATACTGAAATCTAGTCTCTGTACTCACCCATCCCTACACAAATATAATATATCATTTAGTTTTTTCTGTGAAAATAAGTGAATATTTTTTTATTAAAAGGCTTAAGGTGTAAAAAAAAATAAAATAAAAATCATTAAAAAAAACACAAAAAACAGACAACTAATTTCAATTAACGTTGTGATGGGTGGAGCATGGGCCAAAGAAGAGTAGATAATACAAATCCTGACCAAGGTGTAACTGCAACAATCTTTTTCCACGTTTAAGGTTATTTGCCTGCATTTTCAATAATATCTCATTGTTTGGCTCTGACAAAATTCAGGCATATGATGGACGTGGATATCTACCAAGTTGTAAAATATGGTGCTGAGGCAGTAAAATACAGTTCTTCCTTGGTTGAGGTAAGTGGTAAAATGTCCGCCCCCCGACATGGATGAAAAGTGATGATTGCTGTTTAACTCATATTCCAATATTAATTACCGTGTTGGCTGCATAGAACATATTGTCAAGAACACTTTGGGGTTAACTTTCTTTCAAAGGGTATCCCTTTTTTCTTCTTCTTGAGCATGTTACACATTGGCATGAGTTAGACAATGTACGCTAAACGTATAAGCTTCACCCTTCACGAAAAGGCATAAAAAAAGTTTCAATGGTGAAAAAAGAACAGTGGGAAATGTCAATGAGGCCGCGTCCTCACCTTCACTCTGTTTGTAGAAGAAGGAGTCACTGCCACATATGCTGCCATCGTTGTCATTGCCAAAACTTCCCTCGTGGACGCTGCTTTCTGAGGGAAAGAGACGTAGAAGCTGTGAGTCACCCCTCCAATCTGACACCCTGTCACATTAATGCCAACACTGTGTTCATATTCAAGTCTGCCTGCTGTGCTGCTGCCGCTGATCCCCTCTCGCACCCTTTGTATTCTTGTCATCTGAATTCCTCATTTCAGTTATTTTCTTATTTTAACAAAAACCCAATGACAATTCACATGATGATATATTTTGACTTCAAAACAAACACTCAAACAGTCACTCAGACTATTCAGGACAGGTCTCTGAAGGAATGCTATATTTACGTATAAAACTCGGAAATTTTGGGAGACATTCATGTGACCTAAATGCAAATGTGATTACAATTTATTGAAAAATTGTATGAATAATGTTAAAATGGTTCTTACATAATTTTACTTTAAACACACATTTTCCCTTTGGAGATCATTACCCCTGGGCTGACTGCCATATTATGTAGTTAACATCAATCCAGGTGTATAAATACACAGGATAAATGGGTACACAGTTTCAGAAGCAAACAATCTGAATCTGTCATAGTGAATTATGCGTTTACTATTTCATCTCACACTCTCAAACCTGAATACAAATTCCAGAGCTAACACAGCAGCCATAATTCAGAGTCATCGTTCCAAACCAAAATCCACACAAGACTCCTCATTCTTGATTGGTCTTCCAGCTGGATCGGCTGTCGTTTCAGTTTGAGAGTCAGATTCTGTTTTGTGGTTTGGGTGTGATTTTGCCTTCATGGAGCCAGACGCACTTAACGGCCTCGGCCATAACAAACTGTCACCCAGTCTAGATGATGAGCCTAGCTTCAACACCCGCCACTCTGCTGCTATGCTACACCGTGTTGCCATTGGATGAGAGCTCAGTCTTCCCATAAATGTTCATCTTAAGAAAATATGCAGTGAGGTGACTTTACTGCAATATGAATCCTATGTTTACCAAAGTGCAGCGCCGTTGCATACCCAGCAGTCACAAAGACTCACAGTCTCCCAAAGATTAGTGACATGTTTTTTGTTCGAGCCCAATCAATGCCACTTTACAACTACATTGTCTCCGCGAGCAGGGCAGAAAGTACGACAATAAGCAAGGAAAATGGTGGAAGTAGCGGAACATAGTGAAAAAAAATCTAATATTTATACAGCCCATTGCAGCCTTGCTCATGATAGACTAAAATGTATTACTTTGATTGTAGTTGGCATTGATGTCCGACAGCAGTTGTGACCAGTGTGTTTATTATCAAGTGAATATGCATTGGAAACACACTTAGACAAAGCTTTATAAATAATTCACATTTAGTGATTTCAGTATTATGTCAGCTGATTAAAGTAAACAACCAGATGGGATGCCGCATACAAAATTCTTATTTGGACATTGCTTCAAGACATTTCTCACAAGGCTGCCAAATATTCTTAGACATTGCGGAGGGGTGTTGACGCATACTTTTTCTGCTTTTCTTTCTTCCTTAACAAGCTCATATTAGACCAGCTATGATGCAATGAGAGGTAGGAGACAAAAAGAAAGGCAGATTATGTGGACTATTTGTGACTCCATTGTGTATGCGCTGCAAATTCTGGCAGCTACTGCATCAGGAAAGCCTGAATTTAAAAATGTGACATCGCATCTAATAGTAGAGATAAGGCGGAGGGATTTCAGAGTGACAATTGCAAGAGAGTTTGAGTTTACGGGGAACGCAGCAGACAAAATGGAGGAAGAAACAATTAATGCAGTGCCCTGAGCTCTGTGACAACTTAACTTAATGCATTTTTATCTTTTAATAAACAAACAGTGCTTTGCTAAAGTGCCATTTTCCATCTGTGACCAGCTGTCACCAGGCCCTTTAAGGTTGACCAGCAAAGTGGAGGCTTGCAAACATGCTTAAATAAGACCAAAATAGTCTTTGTGGGGGCGTGTGAGCATGCTGACATTAGCATTTAGCTGTGCACTCTTTGCGCAGCCCCCTCACCTCGATCTCTTCCTTAATGTATACCACAGCACCCCCAATGTGCATGGCGCGTTCCAAAGAGAGGCATTTAAATTACTGTTAAAATGAAAAAAAAAATTATATTTGCCTTTCAGGAACATTAAAACATTATTGTTGTTCTTAAAGCTCCACAGTGCTGCCAAGGAACAACTTTATAAGGCTGCAAGTGAGAACTGCTGCTTTAAATTAGCAGGCACATTTAATTACAAGGAAATTAATTGGAATAAAATCATATTTTAACCCAACAGGGAGGACATTTACAGTAAACTGTAGTGTAATATTAAAGTATATAAGATTTGGTGTACTCAGTCACTCATTTAACCGTCCTGTTATGTTAGTTTCTCAGGAACAGCAATAATGATCATTTAGTGAAAAAAGAAAAGAAATGGGGGAAAATAAATCTTGCTTCGCCACACTACCTAAAAATAAATAAAAATCACACAGTTGCATAAAGGATGTTACCAGTTACCACGTGGGATCAGGTAAACAGTTAAGTTAAAAATGTACAAAGAAAATCAAAATCCATATATTGTATCAACAACAGCCAGAAAAAAAATCAGCTTCTCTGGGCCTTAGCTCGTCTTCGATGGTCGGACACAAAGTGGGTAAGTAAACTGCGGTCTGATGAGTTCACCTTTCAAATTGGTTTTGGAAATCATAGACGTCACATCCTCCAGGCTAAAACTAAAAAAACTCTATCCAGACTCTTATCAAAGAAAAGTCCAAAAGCCAGAGTCTCTAATAGTATGGGTGGCTATTAGCATCCATATGCGTCCATTGCGAGGGCGCCATTCAGGATGAAACATGTACATTCAGGTTTTGGAGCAACACATTCTACACATGTGGCTTTGTCGTTAAAGGGCGTTGATACTACATTGGCCTGCCAGCATACCAAATGTGTTTGATGGATATGCAAAATACGACAACAAAGACCCCCATCTGTGGAGCAAAGGAAGTTGTACAGCAAGCCAGAATTGGAAAGAATTCCAAGCTTTTGAAGTAAATACAGTAGTAGGGACTAGGGAGAGACAAAAAAGTTGATCAGTTTGAACATGAAATGTCTTTGTGGTGAATTCAGCCATTTTATTTGCTTGCATGCTTTTTTATTGACATTTTACATAACATCCAAACTTTATTGGAATTGTGTTGTGTACTGAGAGTGATGTGCACAATGTTAATCAGTGTGTGAATTACTCTACTATATTACAAAATACATCTTTGCTGTGCTATTATGGCGCCAATGTGTTTCCAAACACAAACACAAGTATCATATACAGAGAAAACACAAATACTGTACAAAATGAGACAGTATAGCTTTCCTTCATACTAAAGTTCCTGAAGTGCCGGCAGCTTTTAGATCAGCCAGAAGACAGCGGAAAGAGTCCAGATGCTTTCCTTTCAATTATAATGGAGCATCTGGCAGCAAATGTCTTATTAACAATGCTTTCACAACAAGGACTCAACTGACAGGCTATCTGCTAACATCACAAGGGATGAGGAAAGTAAACAAGCTGGCATGCGGATCTACTAAGAGTTTCTCTCGTATTCTGCTGAAGTGATACCATTTTAATTGCAATCTGTCATAACATTGAAGGTGCATCGTGCCGTTTAAAAAGGTAACATTAAAGCTTTTTCTACATCATGCACGCTCCACCAATGCCCAGATGAGTATGAAGAGCCCTGACTGTTTTCCTCTGACTGCACGTATCAACTTTTATCTTCCCTTTATAGTAGAGTGTGCGGACCCTGCACACTCCACAGTTTCTTTGGGGAGGGGCGGAGTTTGTCTTACCTCGTTTGAAGTCATGTCTTCGTTTGTCAACTGTGGCTGTCGCTTTAAGATCGTGCACGTACTCGCACGTGCACCATGAACGAGCCTGACACAGATGCTGCAGTTACGCTTTGGGCCAGAGGTGGCAGTCGTGAGTAAAAAAAAGTGATAAACTCCACAAAGATCCTTTAAACCACATGGAGTATTAGACTCCAGTTGAAGATTTTAGTATTCATTTTCAACAATTGTAGTGCTGCAGGAACAGCTAAAACACTTTAAACCCACGACAAAATAAAAGGCCTTCTGTGTGTGCAACGTTTCAAAGAGTATTTGCCAAGGTTTAGACCCTCAAAACAAAGCATAATTTTTCTTTGAAAAGAGCGCATCGCCACGGCAACAGTGTGCAACAAAATACATATTTTAATAACTTTTCATCTAAAACATCTTTAGATGAAACACCCAAAGTTTGAAGATTATCGGACACATTTTCTAGGACTTCATTAAAATATGACCACTCCAAAACTGGGGCCCGATTCCAAAACAAAGTCAAAATGGCGGACTTTCTTTTAGGTTTAACATATGGCTCCAAACAACTTTTTTGTAGCTCGTGGGATGTTGAATATGCCTCCCAATTTCTTTCAATGTTTTCTTCGTTCTGAAGAAATTATGAAATGCAGCGCCAAATTTGATGCACCGTTCCCCTAAAAATTTACTTTGAAAACTCAATATTTATTTCCCTGTTATTGACCTTGGTGTTGCTATGGTCCAGCCTAATTTTGAAGTAATTCGGGTTAACCATAACTGCAGGTAACCATAAATATAGAAACAATTCATTCAGTCGCAATTATAATCATCCAGTCATTTCATTTCAATTAACTATGTGTGACATTTTGAGTATATAGAAGAGGATAATACAATAAATTGCGGTATAAGCAGACCAAGCCAAATGTGTCAGATGTTAAATGGTAGCCGTCAACCTGTCATTACGGTGAAAAGGATTGTGGCAGAGAGGCAAATCAACCCATCACATGACAGCAAAAGCTGCTTCTTGAAAAGTTGGGTCTCTGGCTGGGGATCAGTCGAGGAACTAGCAACATGTGCGTAATTCAATCTGACAGTGAATGTCAAGTGAGCTAAATCGGCTTCAGCTGACAAAGGTCAGAGTTTCAGTTCGCCCTCCTCTCATGTTCAAATGTCCCTTTGTGCGGGCGAGCAGACTTTTTGTTCAATTATTGCACCAACTGTCACTTTCATTGCAGACATTCATGTGACACTGGGCTTCTATTTAACATTCTGCCCATCACGCACAATACTCTGAGGAACAAAGCTTTCAGATGAAAGAACATAGACAAGAGAAATTATGACTTCCTTCTGGGTGTCTGAGCATCTCAGGCCCTCTCTAATGATACGACCCAGCATAGGAAGACAATCATTTCAAGCCATCTTTTTCACTTCCGCGTGGAAACGTGACTTTACTGGCTAGTTGCCTTCCTGTTTGATCTTTTATTTTTCTACTGCAGTGTAACACATTGCAACTGACTTCCTATTAAAAGAGTTCAAGTGTTCTTGCCTCAGTTTGGGGCAGTCAGATTTCCTCTTCAAATGACAGCAAAATTTGTATTCAAGAGGAGGTTGAGGGCAAGAAAGCTGAGCCCTTCAGCAAAGAGGAGATTACGGAAAAGGGTAAAGTAACCAACTTGGGTCTTTCACTTCTGTCATTTCAGCTGCAAATGCTCAAAAGTGACAAATATGTTAGACCAGTGGCAGGAGAGGTGCTGGCGGAGTGATTTCAGAGTCCATGAGATATCAGTGGAGTTGTACCGGAGAATACGGAGGAAAAATGTTGTGTCTAGTGCTCTTAGCTCTACATGGCACAGTACAGACAACTGTCGTAGTATGACGTGGTAAAAAACAACAACCACACACACAGCACAGGATGGAGACTTCCACTATTTTAAACTGGGGTGGTTGAAAGTTGTAGAAATGTGCTATTTTAGCATTATTTCTCTCGTAACAGTTTCAATTACACTGTGGCTGTGCCGCGTCCTGCCCTGAGATAGTTCTGGAGTAATTTATGTGACATTAACCACCAAAAGTTACCATTTAGTGATAGCTAAATTAGCTGTAATCCTTCGCTGGAAGTACTGCATGTTGTTTTTCAGAATAAGAGCATAATACACTAAGTGCTATCTTAACTGTGTAAATGTAACTTAGCAGTGTTCATGATAGGTGAATTTTTTACTTTGTGTACTCATTGGATTGTTTATACTGTGTTTGATGTGCTGTTGCTAGCACATTACTAAAGCACAACTGATAGCTAGAAACAAGAAATTACCAGGCCAACTCTTTTGTTGTATGTTCCCGATATTATTAGCAGGAGTTACCAAAAAGGTCTGGGTGCCCAAAAATAGCGATCGTGTATATTGTTGGTGTTGATTGTCTGTCGTAACTTGTGACGCAGGGTCACACAAATTTGATTTGAGTGGGAGCGTGCTTGGATATTGAGTAGCCGATGTAGCTACGTCGCAACACCTTATTCCGAGCAGTTCATTTGCCATGCCATTTGGATTGTATTACATACAATCGATAGACCGCATAGATGTCAAACGTACATCATACTCATTTTGGCCTGGTATGCATAAAATAGTGCAAAAATAAAAAATAAAATAAAGATACACCTAATGGTGATATTATAGTACATGTATTGGTTTGGCTGCTGTAGCTTACAGTACCTTTAAAATGGAGACTTGTCTTGGGTAATATTCTTTCATTTTTGGGATATGCACCATAACATTGTGTCGAAATCCATAGCCCTCCAAAAACATTAACGAAAGCTCAACATAATTTCACACTTCTGCTTGTTGTTAACTCATTCACTCCCAGCCATTTTCACAGAAGTAATCCCCTTCACTTCCGGCTGTTTTACTGGATTTTGACTGATTTTGCAAGCCCACAAAATATTGTGTTCTATTGCTACAAAAACATGGAACCTACCTAACTCTTTGACTGCCATAAACGTTATAAAACGTTTAGCATAAACCTAGGGAAGGGCGCCGAGGACGTTAAAAGACGTCCCCTATGTTTTTTTTTTTTTTTTTTCAAAAACGGGTGCAGGAAAGCCTTGGGCAGCTGTGCTGAAAGTATCAGGCTGATCTGATTAGTCAAAGACTCGTTTTGGCCCCTAGAGGGCAGCGATGACTCTCTTTGCACAAGGTTGGATGGGCCGCCCACCGTGGGCGTCAGTAGAAGACGTGAGGCGGAGCTAGAGTGTTGAGGAGACAATGGCTGATCCAAGCCACAATGGCTTGACCAAGCAACCGGTTACAAGCAGCTCAGCTTGAGCATTTTTTTCAAAGACGGAAAGCATCAATCAATACTAAAAAGCGCATTGATGTCAACGATGATGATGACAACGAGCTCTACGCCAAAGTTGGAAGCTTTGGCGTGACTGTTATGAACACGTAGTAAGCCTCACGGCTAAGCGCGGCTAGCGCGGCTAGCGCTGCTAAGGCCGGAAAACGCGCACAATAGCCGGCCGGGTACTTCTACACAATCGGACATTCGATCGGGCGATGGAGAGTTGGCATCGACCAATGCAGATTGATGATGATGATGAAGATGAAGCTCTACGCCAACGTGACTGTTATGAACACGTAGTAAGCCCCACCGGCAAAGCGCGGCTAGCGCGGCTAGCGCTGCTAAGGCCGGAAAACGCGGAGCTGCACAAGCGGACATTCGATCGGACAATGAAGAGTACCCCGAGTCCAATGCATATTCATCGGAGGAGCGGGTACAGTCTGATCACGGAGAAGACACTGTTTCTGGACTACGATGCCACCATGAATGGAGTGGATAAAATGGATCAGAACATCTCCTACCAACCCGGTATAGCAACTGAAGGACACGGGGAAGCGAGACGTAACACCACCGTAACGTAACCGTAGCATGATCCTGATATTAGACTTGATGACACACTGCAGTATATACTTGCTATTCCCCGGAAAAAAACGGCCGGCAAGAAAGTGGCGCACGCGAAGAGGCAATCTTGTGCAAATGCTGTTGCGTCTCCTTGCACGCAGGAGAGTGTTACAAAAAGAAAAACTGTCGTTGAAACATCCACATATTTGTAAATAGCACCACAGTTGCACACATTTGTAAATAGTTTGCCAAATTGTTGTCAAATTGTTACACTGTTGAATGTAAATAAACGTATTTTGCTATCAAAAAACACTTTTTCATTCTTGGTGGTAGTGTTTTATAGAAGTAAAGCACTATTTAGGTGTTTGTGGCATCATTCATGGACAAAAAGAAGTGTCAAATTCACTAGAATGCATGAAATAATATCGTTTCACTAAAAGCTTGATTTCTCCGTATTTTGGTCCAACACAGGCGAAATTGGGTCAAACTAACCATTTTCTATTGTTGATTACTAAAGAACGGAATAAGGTAGAAACAAACTCTTTTTTTCTGATGAAAGATGAAAGTCCAATCTTTCATTTGGTAGTACGTGTGTTTCCATAGTCCAAACAGAACATTTTCTGTGGACCTTGAAAATCAGTCAAAATGCTTAAATCGGCTGGCACTGGCGGCATCCCTTTTCTGAAAACGTCTGGCAGTCAAAGAGCTAAAGAAAGATTAGAGTCTCTTTTTTCATCAGGAAAAAAAAGTATATTTCTATCTGTTTCCGTTTTGCAGCAATTAGCATTAGAATATAGCTAAGTTTCATCATTATTCACAAATCTATTTAGAAATGTGAGTAATGAGCTTTTTCTCAACATGGCCCGTGTTTGATCTCTTTTGCTCTGCTGCCACCTGCTGGCCGTTTCTGTAATAAATACAATTTCTTCAACCGTTCTTTGCAGTTGAGAAGCTGCATCAAAGCCTTCTGTATGCTCTAGCATGAAAAAAAACATTAAAAAAATGTATACATACGTCTTTGGGACACTTAAAACATTTAAAATGCAATGCATTTATATGTTTTTGGGAGCAAATGAGTTAACTAGATGTGCTGTAGGAGGTGGGAAGCCTCCCACAAATGTTTTCCATTGCCATTGCCAGTATGGAAATGCAAATGTCAGGAGGAAAGCATGACATGTATAATGCCTTAGTTTGAAACATTCTAATCAAGTAAAACAGGTGTGAAATAAGCCAATACAAGTCTACATGGTAAAAAAATAAATATATATATATATTTTTTTTTTTTAAGCGAGTAGATCACTTCCTTTTTTAAATTTATTTAAAGAGATTGTGAGCCGCAGAGGAAAGTAGCACAATATGCACTTTCTCCACTTTTTCTGGTTCACTCCCACAGGTCCTCAAATAAACTTGTTTTGAACTCTTTCGGGGGTTGTTTAACATTCTTTGAAACGAAGCTTTCTGTGCGATGAGAAGGACAACGCAATGTTGGCACTTTCATGTGGAACAAGATCCAGTGGCTGCTTTTGGTAGCTTAGCATAAAATCGAACTACCTTGAATGCTTGACTTTTCACTTCAGTCGCCTTTAAACTTTAATCCTTTATCGGCAGAAGACATTCCTCCCAGCCAGGCAGCAAAGGAAAATCATGTGTTTGTTAATATTACAAGGTCATATGGTTGTTTTTCAGTACTGCAACTTTCTGGGCTCTACATACATTCCATGATTCAGTATGTGTTTAATATCATTTTGTGCTGCATTGGAAAGAAAATGGATTCAATAACATTGTTGTTACATCATCTTTGTTGCTCTACTTCCAGAATGGGATTTTATGATGTGGCCCAGAAACTCAAAATAATGGACTCTCATGCAAATAGGGGCAACGCCTCAGGAATGTAAAACATTCTCATAAACTCTTCCATTGCTGAAGCTTGGGCGGATTTCACATGCACTGCAGTAACTGTTATTCATCACCAAGGGACTGATCTTCACAAAATCAATTGTCGGGAGATGTGGAATGGCGGCTGACATGACGGCCGCGGTGTTTTACAACAGTCACGTGTCCATAGCGAATGCGTGACCTTCTTACAGACAGCAAGAAAGAAAAGGGAGCGAGACATTTGGGTCTTTCATGTACCGGGTTACATGACATCATCTTCAGTGCAATAAGGATAAGGGCTTGTATGTGTTGTGAATTGCAAACAAACATTATTATTATTATTATTAATATTATTTTATATTTCCACATCACTCAGGCCTGCAAATGTCTTACAGCCAAGAGACTGAACCTTCCCCTCATCCAGTTTAGCCCAAAGTCTGACCTGATTTATCCCCTCAGTGCTCCCTTCATCCATTTAATCTAGCCTACTGGGATTGAAAATAATGCCCTGTGGAGACAGACTGATCATGTTGCAGCCGGGTCAAAACAATGCTATCGGGAGGGGCGCAGAATGGATAAAAGCTGCCCTGCTGCTGCCCATCACAGAGCCAACCACGGAGGATAAAACAAAAATGGACGCAACCTTTTGCGCGTATTACCCGGCAGGACACACTTGCAGGGAAACCATCACCACACACACACGCGCATGCACGCACACACACAGTGAGGGTTCAAGCTGACAGCAAGGGATGAGTTTACCTGGGAGATCAGATAGTGCTCCTCTCTCTATAATGTGCTTCCTATATAAAGTCTTCAAAACCTTGGCGCTGCCGAACCTCTTGAAGCGTCTCTTCACATTGTTGTAATACCATTCCAGGGACTGTGTCCTCAAAATCCTGCAAAACACAAATGAAAGATTTATTTTTATTTAGCTCAAACTGCATCACAAGTTGATTTCTTTAAAACCCATCCATAAAGTAATTTGGATTTGATTGATATTGGCAGCCTATTTGTTAAACTATCACGTTTAAAACCCATTTAATATGTAGACCATTGTGATGCCTATGTGCTTGCCCTACACATTAGCAGTGTTTATCGTCATTGTGTGCTTCTTTGACAAGCAGTGGATGGTAAGCAAAAGTAGTTTTATGGGCAGTAAATTTGTCACCATTAGCGCTGCAGCACGATAGAATGAGAGCAGAATGCAGCGTGCACACCGTTGCATGATCAAGACAGCTCGCATCAAAAATGTCTTGTGCTATTATGTAAATTGATTTAATGTAGTCATTTATCTTTTAAAAATTGGAAATGTGACATTTTAATCATGAATGACTAAATACTTGGACCGTGTACCTCAACTTTAACTTTCAAGTGCATATCAGTAGTCAAAGTGAACACAACCATGCAGATTTTATGACTCACCATTGTCACCATGACAACCAATACATAAACAGACTCATCAAAAGCAGCAACCTAAAACCAAACTGTGTTAAATCAGCACCTCTATGAAGGTTTCAATCCAAAGTAGCATTACAGTAAACCTCACAAATGTACACATTTGCATTCTTTGGTGCGGTGGAATTGGAGCCGAGTTGCTTCATTTGGACAAAAGTAGTCCTTTGGAGCCACCTTGTGGTATCTATAGGTAATTACAGTACAGTATGAATGTGTTTGGAAGCTGTCAATAACTCGCACAATTTCACTATTCAATCTGCCACTCTGTCCCTATTCACTGCGAAGAAGGTAAGGCAGCTTTATTTATATAATTCATTTTATACAGAAGGTAACTCTAAGTGCTTTACATAAAAGTACAACATTTAAAAACAAAAGCACTAAATATTTAAAAACAACTGAAATAAAAGATTACAAAATCACTAAAAGAACGAAAACATTTTTTTTTTAATGCTTTATTAGACCTCAGTCAGACGTGTGTTTTTTTATTATACTTACAATCATTTCACTTCTGTTGGCAGCTTATTCCATTTGTTTGCAGCAAAACAGCCAAGTGCTGCTTCACCATGTTTATTTTGAACTCTAGGCTCCACTAATTGACAACATTGTGCAGACTCCAGAGCCCTAAATTGACTGTAATCTATTTGTAAAAGCAATTGTACGTCCACAACAAGATTCTGCAATACTGTCTAGTAAAATCCCTTACATATAATACGGATGAAGAAAATTTCTTCCCACGCCACAAAAAAGAAGTTAAAAATAGTTACGTGGGTATTCCTATACAACAGTGAATATAAAAAGTTGTGTTTTACTAAATTTGTGTACATATGAACCATCCTGAATAGGAACGAACATGCCATTGAGCAGGACTGTCCTTTCATGGTATTTGTACTGTAGTGTGCTTCAATGAAGCAGATGAAAAAAGCAACAGTGTTAAAAGTATCCAGAGTGGCCCCCGGGGCTCCATGGCCTACCACACCGACTGCCCCCCCCCCCCCCCCCCCGCCCCCACCTCTTAAACACCCTTCCTTCTTCCCAGTGGATTTATTATCATCGGCATCTTTCGGCGGGACCGGTTAATGAGTCTCAGCTCCTTAATTTCCTGCCTGAGGTACAGTAGCGGTTTCTGGCATGTGCAATATAAGCGGCTGCACAGGGCGGCCTAGCTGGGGGGGTGCGGCAACGTTGCGTAAAGGAAGTCCTTAAAGGCTTTCAGTGAAGAAGCTGACACATTCTACTTTTAAGACTTTCAAAACAAACCATAAATATTATCTTTAATTAAAGCCCTTCAGCTATGAAGAACTAGAGTTACATGACACAGTGAGGCCATGACAGCATTATTAGGCTCCACTTATTTACACGAGTCAGCCTTTTCACACATGAAGATACACGTGACTCCATGACTGATGATCATTTGGAAGATGGCTTGAGGCTGGCTATCAGTAGCTCCTGTCCGGACTACGAATTTGTTTACAATTTACTATAGTTGAATATAAAAGAAAAGAAAATGGTCACACCAGTCTGTGCGCGTGTGTGTGTGCGCGATACATTGTGGGGCCCTTACACATGTATTTTTCCAGGTTTAATTACCATTGTGGGGACTGACTTGAAATTGTGGGGACATTTTGGTGGTCCCCACATGTTCAAACCTCTTTTTAGGGGTCAAGACTTGGTTTTAGACGTTAGGTTTGAATAGGGTTATGGTTGAGGTTAGGGTAAGGAATGGGGGTAGGCAATAATTTTTGATGGTTGGGGTTAGGGGAAGGGGATAGGAAATGCATTATGTCTATGGATGTCCCCAAGATGATACAAAGACAAGGGTTAGGTGTGTGTGTGTGGTCTTGTTTTTGTTACATAGTGGGGCCAACATTTCGGGATTTCACAGAGTTGTGGCCCCCACAAGTTTAGACCTCTTTTTGAGGGTCAAGACTTGGTTTTAGAGTTTAAGGTAAGGAATGGGGGTAGCGGGTAGGCAATCACTTTTGACGGTTGGGGTTAGGGAAAGGGGCTAGGAAATGCATCATGTCAATGACATGTCCCCACGATGATACAATGACAAGTGTGTGTGTGGGGGGGGGGTGCATGTGTGTGTGTGTGTGTGTGTGCGTGTGCATGCGTGCGAGACAGAGACAGACAGCGAGAGAGAGAAAGAGAAAGAGAGCGAGAGAGAGAGAGAGAGAGCTATGAGTTGGCGTTGCGCACAACACTAACAAAATCTGCACTGTGAAAAGCTCCGCATTGATTGACCTTTGGACTGAGAAGCAAACAAAGTTATAAGTGAGGAATCTTAATTAGGATCTTAATCACTGTATGTGTAAGTGAGTTAGCCATGCAGTGCATAATGAGTTTCGTTTTAAATTTGTTGCATATTGTCGTACTGCTCAAATATAAAGCAACATTTGGTTGCTACTGCAATGCTCTGATATTCTTAAAAAAAAAAAAAAGAATCAGTACAATTAAAATTAGCAAACTGACGAGGAGCGCTTGAGATTAAGGATAAAGGGAGAGAGGCTTCTCAATGAATGAAGCATGACATGGCTTCCCTGGAGTGATGTTTAAAAAAAGGGCATAAAGAGAATTGAGTACAAGCTTTCAAGTGTTGGATGAGCCGTATGGGCTTATGGGAAAAACATGCATAATGAGGTTGGGACAGTCCCGTATTTTTTGCTGCTGCATGAATAAGTAAAAAGGGATTCCTATGGAAACTCTCCTGACTGTTTCTACACGTTCTTCCATCATCCCTGCCCTCTCATTATACTGGCTGCAGTGCTGGGAAACCAACTTCTCATTCTCCTCACAGTTATTTTTCCTTCTAAATGAGCTCCATTGTGTGATATTTAGGGAAAATGCAGTACAAATATGTTTCAGTGAGATTCTGCTTTCTTGGGGAGGAAGCTGGAATGACTGGAAGAGCACTGGAAGGGAGGGATGGTGAATAATACAACAGCCAACACACAAATATGAATATGATACTTAACAGTACAGCATTTGAATCTCTGTTGGAACGTCAACATATTTGCATTCTCCCCTTGCTTTTCCGGGTACTTTGGTTTCCATCCCTCAGCTGGGATAAGCCAATTGTAAATAATTGGAGCAGTAAATATTCCTGTTGAAAAAAGATGTGCTCAGAACAGAACAAATATTGAGCTCTACCACTTACAGAAAACACAACAGAAAAGGGACATAAATATTGATCTAGCTTTATTTCTTAACTAACAAGAATCACTCTCTTTTAATCCAACATCCCATGACTTGTTTTTGTTTAAAACATTGGCAAAAGGGGTATAAACAGAAAATAGAGGAAAACAAAAAAATGTACGCAACGGTGTACAAAATGGAATTGTACATTTTTAATGACAGCGTTTCCAAGGCCAGTGCTGTTTACAGCTACATCGCCACACTAAACAGGCTGGGCCAAGGATGGGCAACTGGAGGCCCACAGGTCGCAAGCTACATTCTGAGTGATTAATAAACAAATAAAAACTATTTAAAAAAAAAAAAAAGAGCTGATTAACGTTCAATATTCCTTTCATGAAAAATGGGGGGTAATTTGGGGGTTGCCGTTGGAAGTGGGAAATCCTGGAAAAAAGAAAAAGAAAAAACAGTCTTTAAGAATTTTTTTTTTAAACGTGAAAAAAAAATGCTAATATGTATCGACTGTAGTTTCATGTTGTAATACCACCATTCACCACTAGATAGCAAACATGGCTTAGTTGCATTTACACCGGGTCTTATACTTCCCTATACATACTACAACATGAGTAGGCCAAATAATTTTTTTGCGGGTATCGAATGATATGAAGGACAAACATAGTACCTCAATAATTAAAAATAAAAGTTTTGAGAGTTGATTTTTGTGAAAAATGCACCGATTTTTTTATTTTTTGCTGAAATTTTGTACCGTCCCTGAAATGGTCATTTTTAGGCAAGAGAGCACTAGGGAAAAAAATACAGCATGTGATTATTTTGTTTTCTTCAAACCCTTTATTGTTGGGTTAAGATGGACATGCATTGAGAAATGTATTATACATATATTAAGAGCACATATTTTGCACATATTATATTGTCATACATCTGGCTAGGAAGTGTATGGCTCCCCCGAATAGTAGAGATGAAAAATTGTGATCCCCTCCAGCATTTACCTCTAAATTGCCCATCCCTGGGCTGTCTTATTTATTCCGAGCTGCCACAAATGCCTGCCGGACAGAGGACAAGGTGGTCAAATGCTAAAAAGCAGATGAGATTTTCTCCTTTTGCGTGAGGATCATTTTAAACCATCTGGCCATGAGCGGACGCAAACGTGTCACTCGTAGCAACTAGCCCGTCTTATGACCTTTCTGGGAAGCCGCCGGAATATTGATCACCTCCCTGTGGCTCTCTGACAGGAAGACGAATGAAGAGAAAGTCCTTCTGCATTATACATGGACGTGCGAGATGTGATTTTACATGGATGTGCTCATGCTACATAGGTGCACTACTTATATTTGCCAGTGCCATTAAAATGTGGGGGGAAGATCACCTGGCAACAGTTACACAATTTTCCTTTGCTTAGAAAAGATCGTTATTAGAAAATCTCAAGCTGTTTCTGCCTTTGGGCTAAACAGACGGATGACTTCCCAGAGCACAACCATACCACACTTGCGGAATACTAACATGCTTCAAATGAAATGTACCACTATTAGTAACTAAGCTTTGTAAAATGACAAATACAGAAACGTGAGATAATCTGCACGACTACAGCACTAAATAAAATTTTGGGGAGACAACATCTGGAGAGGCACAGTTCTGCATTGTGGGAAATCTAGATACACCATAGCCTGCAGTTATGATTAACACTAACACAGGTGTCTTTATCTAGCTAGTCTGTGTGGATTATAAAACCTGCAGCTTTCTTTGCAGGGAGAACAATTCACTGGGGGCTTAATAACAACAACAACCTGTAAACAAAAATGGGTTTCTACATATACATTTCATTCTGTCTGGGCACCAAAAGATGGAGAGAAAAAAACAGCTGGATTGTAGGGATATTAATTGTAGGAATACTCTCAGTTGGTGCACAAGTGAACACAACACGGCGTTGCATACAGAGCAACATTTATTGAGACTGTTGTATCGATCAGGAGCCATGTTGAAATGCAAGCTGTCACTTCACAATGGACTGCACTGTTAGCTCAATTGATGACAAGAGTGATGAAACAGCAGATTAAAGGTCATAAACCGGATCAAGTTCTGACACTGACAGCATAGTGTAGCTGTCACTCCCAATTTTATTAGCCTGTTTGAGGTGGCGTGACAAAGTCACCTGCACCATTTAATGATAATAATAACAATACTTAGCTTGGATTTACACTAACAGAGAGGTATTCACAGTTTAAAATTGTGTTTATTATTGTGGTTGCAGCAGCTGCTGAGTGAGCAATGAATACAAAGCAGCAGGAGGCAAGGGCAGGCCAAAAGGCAGCAGCCACATGAGAGCTCCAAAGTAAAGGTCATTGCAGTGATTGGTATCATGAAAGGAAGGCTACAACCATTTTCAGCAGTCCTTTGCAAAAGTACATCCCCATTTTCTATATTGTACTGCCAAAAGAAATAGTCATTGGACAAGTAGGGGAGGCAGCAAACTGTTCTTGCCTGATAAGACAGGAAACTCCGCGAAAGAGATGATTTCACAGAGGCTTAAAGAATAGCTCCCCAAGTTTTGGCACATGGAGCCGGTAACTTCAAAGAGCAACGCAATGACCAGAGGCCAGCAACCACGCAACCTGAAGACTTATCAGACAGGAAAAGTTTAACTTCCTGTCAGTCTTAACGCATGATGGGTCTGGCGGCAGAAAGCACACATTCTTTGAAATATCCTTTAATGCTTCTATCAGTTTGGACCAGCTCTGTCTTTACGGTCTCTGCAATGGCCATTTACAAAGTTCAAAGTGTGACTCAGACAAATACAAGAAACAGACCTATTTATTATGTAGCTTCAAATAAATCTTTGTCTTGAGATCTGCAACCAAAAAATTACCTGCAGCAGCGCTTGTGCGATTATAAATTCAAAATATCCCAACGGAATACACCACCTTTTACAATTGTGACCCACATCTTTCACTTCCCCTGAGAGCTTTTCACTGGAGAACCGGCTGCAAGGCAAGCCAATAAAGTGAGCTATATCACTGCACTCCAGCCAATTATGAATGAAATGAATGTCTCAACAGGCCTCTGGATGCCCTCACACATGCGAGCATAAAGTTAGTCACACAACACAAATCAAGAGACGGAATCACCGTAGCCTTTGTCCTCAATGTCATTGCTGCTTGATGTCCATCCATCTGAGCAATGATTTTTAGGAGGAATTAGTAGGAAATTATAGAGGAGGTGCACTCTACACTTTTCCAGTAAAATGAATGACATTGTGCATGTGCAAAGCCCTGCATAACACATTAAAATGGCAATTAACTTTAATGTAAATCTAAACCTGTAACACTAAGTATGTTGATGGGAAAGTTGGTAGTCTTGTAGTTCCACAAAGCTTACTGCCGTGAGTCAAAACCACTCAGGCACTCCACCGCACACAAAAATTCACACTGGGGCTGAGAGTTCCACAGTGAATCCCCCTAAATCAGACCAGATGGTGACAGAAGAATTAGAAATCATGATGGTTGATTTGCGACGTTCAACAAACAGAACCGGTTTGGCCTTTGATACTTGCAGCCATACTGGCCACTTAAGTACACCTGTGAAATCAAGAGATTTAATGGAATTTTATAACAACTTGGGAAAATGTTGTGTTCCTGGCTTATTAACTCATTCACTCCCAGCCATTTTCACTGAAAAATCCCCCTTCGCTACCGGCTGTTTTATTGGATTTTGACTGATTTTACAAGACCGACAGAATATTGTGTTCTATTGCTATAAAAACATGGACCCTACCAAAAGAAAGATTAGAGTCTCTTCTTTCATCATCTGTTTCCATTTTGCAGCAATTAGCATTAGAATGCAGCCAAGTTTCATTTCATTATTCACAA
Organism: Leptonotus elevatus; assembly: GCF_054856555.1. NCBI lineage: Eukaryota > Metazoa > Chordata > Actinopteri > Syngnathiformes > Syngnathidae > Leptonotus > Leptonotus elevatus. The sequence goes on from NC_141259.1 coordinate 4,665,861, forward strand.
ATCTGTTTAAAACAGTGTGGTAAAGAGTTTTTTTGCAACATAGCCCTGGTTGATCTCTTATACTCTGCTGCCACCTGCTGGTCGTTTTTTGTAATAACTACCATTTCTTCAGTTCAGAGGCTGCATCAAAGCCTTCTGTATGCTCTAACCTAAAAAAAAAACGTTTTAAAAAAACAACAACATATAAATACGTATTTGGTAGCATGATAATATTTAAAATATAACGTATTTATACGCTTTTGGCAGCAAATGAGTTTGAATGAGTCAGCCAAGAGAAGTAGCGAAGGAAAATCCGAAAAAGCGATACACTTCTCACTCTGTGTTGTGCTCAAAGCTATATGTCACTGTCCGACAAGGTTTTTTACACGTCACGCCAGAAGCTGGAACTGACATTGTCATGCATCTAATTGTCTGATTCTGGGATGCCGCAGGTTGCTGTGTAACAAGCACACACAGCTGTGGCAATATCACACCTCACTGGGTTGTGTTGAAAAACCAAACTATTTTTCTTAATAGATCTTATACAGGCATTTTGTGGCATCCCTCTGTATATCTGGTATATTTATTAAATTATTAACCCCTAAATTGTGCGGCTAATTAAAAAATGACAGGAAATTAAAGCTCACATTATATTTATCAGAAGTGGGCATTGGTGGAAGGTCCATCAATCCATCAATGATGGATGCCAGTTTTGTTGACAAATAACGAATGATGGGAAAAAGATGACAAAGAAAAAGCCAAAGAAGACAAAAGACAAAGAATAAGATGATGAAGAAGAGGATGATAAAGAAGAAAAAGAACTTGAAGGAAAACTCTACCAGAACTGAAAGAAAATCTAATTTTTAATACTCAAAACATTGAAAAACTTTATTCCACCACTCACCTGTTCATCACCATAATAATGACGGAGTGACGGGCTAATGTACGGGTGAAATTTACTGACAGTCATAAAATACTGTCTGTAATTTAACAATGATGGAAGCGCAGTTAAAATAACCAGAGGTGGCCACTTCCGTCTCTCTGTCGGCTCCATCGGTGACGGATGCCCACATATTCGTATTACTGACCCGGATCGACTGACGAAAACTTGCTTCATTCGAATGGGCCGATGGAGAGACGGAAGTGACCACCTCTGAAAACAATAATGACGGATTGATAACGACAGACGGGTGTCCCGGCCATTGACGAATGACAGACTGTCGAAATTCACCGAAACCTCTGCAATTTATAAAAATTGAAGGGAATTGTTGGTGAATAACAGAACATTCACGTTACTTTCATTTCAATTTCACAGAGGCCCAGCAGCCTTGTGATCAAAGTTCACACAGTAGAAACATATAATTTGCATGGCTTGCCACTAGAACGCTTCAATGTTCTGATGCTTTCTGGGTTTAGCGTAATGACACCCTTGTTTTGCATGTTCTATGACCCGAACACACAGTCGGCGCATCACTCTTACAGATAGATGCTTTAGAAAACAATCCGTTCACTGTACCAAATGACAGCAGCGTTCAGGCCATTCTCATCGGAGTGAAGGTAAACTGAGCGTTCCTTTAAGCCATCAAATGAGCCATGATCCGGAGAACCATCTCCTGGTCAGTCTGGCAGACAGGGCGTGGGAGAGCGATGAATCAGCGGCGTTACGAATCACAAATCAAACACGCATGTGCACGTACACAATAATCCCCTCTCTCTTAGTCATCTATCCTTTCCCATTCATTGCATGTAGTTCTACATGATTTTGATGAGAGAGACAGATGGTGGGAATGAGAGGGGAAATTACTCCAAAAACAAAACGGGAAATGTCATTGCTGTGAAAGTGTCCAGTCCTCAGGTCGAATGTCACAAAAGTGGTATAAGTACTTATAACTACCGTACTGATAAATAAGTGGTCATGCACCGATGGCCATGATTTAAATCACGCTTGTGATAAAGATCAGAACACTTCATATGGAAGAAAGGTTCTGTTGCTATGAAGTCTCGGAGTAAGCGTAACATTGCCTGTGGAGAAAATCTTGCACCATCCATCAATTGTGAGCCCCATGACACTTTCGAGTCTCGACCCAATCACAAAAAGAACATCCCTGCAATTTTCCCTATGGAGTGAGCTGCAAGAAAGAAATGTCATTGACAAAATCCAATTTCCCAGCTAGCATATGCGGTTTTTCATTTTGTCCTTTAATTATACTTCCCTTGTGTAAAAAGTTAAATGTACTTGACATAAAATGCTGCATGATGACAGCAAAGATCACAGGCTGCATGGTGAGATAATCGTAGGAGTTCAGCGCTAAAGCCTCCTCCGGTGGACTCATTTAAACACTTCTACTCTGCTTATACCATCTCAGTTCTTTAGCCCGCTTGCTTTCATGTCAAGCAGCAAGTGTGTGCAAACATCACATGAATAGCCAATGCGGGTAAGCGCTGCATTATTCATACCAATGCTGTCATAGTTAACAATCCCAGCCATGAGAAGCAGAGGAGGCGCGGTTTCTCCCTGACTCTCGGGTGGGATACTTTGATTATTAGATCAACTTTCAGGGTGATACGTGCCAGTGGGCTGCTGCAGTAAGTACACCAGCACATTCAAGATAAGATTTAATTTGACATCTGTTTTAAAAAAGTCACATCATAATACTCAGAATTGACCAACACTGTCAGTAAACCAGTTTCATTGTAAAACAGAATTCTCATTGAGAATCGATTTTGCTGCTAGATAGAAAAAAAAGAAGCTTAAACTACAATTCCCTGAGATTTGTGGGATACTTCCAAATGTAAATGTTTGCTGTTTAAGCAACAAAACATTGGCACCGTTTCACAGATGTCTGTTTCACCCCACTGCCTTCCGCTGATAAGATGTCAGAATGGCTGATTTGATTTCAGAGTGGAGAGGAGACCAAGCTGAATCCGCTGTGGCAAGCTCAGTGACAAGCTCAGCTGATAAATGAGTTGTGACGACGTTGATTTGCACAAAGTCTAATGTACTGTAGTAATGAACTAAAGCAAGTTTGAACAGATGAATACATATGCTGAACAGTGTTAATAATATTAGGTTCAATTATGTTTTAACAAAAATGGGAATACCTACATGCCTTGTGTTTTGATAAGGACAGACATCGATACAGCTCTAAAAACAGTTGGGTCAAAAGGAGATTGACCTGCTACTTGGGTCAATTTGACCCAACTTTCTGGGTTGTCACATACTGGACATTTTCATTTTCAATTGATTAAAAAAAAAAAACCTGGACAGGGTGTAAATAAGTGGACATGTCCGGGCAAAAGAGGAGGTTTGGTCAACCTCCTAAATGGGACCCAATTGATTAGAACTAATGACCAGCAAAAATAATCACATAAGACTACAGGGAGTAGTTGGTGTTGTATACAAGAGTGTTTGACAAAGGGGGTAATGTTGAGACAAGTATAGCAAACACCATCCTCCTTTCTCTTTCTTGTTTGTCCTCTTGAGTAAATTTACTGTAGGCACTACTGCTTCCCTGCCTGTTTGAGTAAACTCATAATTGCATCCATGCGCCGAGTGCCACATGCACAGAAACAAAAGCCTCTTTTCACACTGCATTCCTCGTAAATTGATGTAACAGAGGCATACCAGTAAAGCCAGGATTTATTTGACTGTCCCTTTCAGACGGGCGCCACCCAAGCGCAAATTGCCGGGAACGTATACTATGACAATCCCCCTTTCAGATAATTCAATGTGTGATGGCATCAGCGCAACAGCGACAATTGCTTTAAAAACGTTGGGGCGTGGACTTCTCGGGTCTTAAACTTCACATTCAGGTTGTTGCTGTGGCCTGTGAAAAATGACTAGGTCGTCTTCAATGCATCAGTCCTTTACACACTTGTACCGCAAACCGGAAAAGTTGGGAAGTAGCCGTCTCCCTCCTGCTCACCTCTGCCCATCTGCAGTAGAGTAAATATATGCCACCTTAGCCTTTATTTGTGAGAATGCAGTAATTACGAAGTCCTATAAAAAGTGAAGTGAACTGTATTTTATCTGTCTGTCATAAATTTTGTTGGCATGCACAGTTATTAAAAATGCTTGACTATCAACCCCAGCAACTGTAATAAGTGAAGCTTGAGTGTTTGTCTGTGAAGCTTCTCAGTCATCCATCTCGTGCTTATCCCAATCAGAGGACTCCACACCAAGAATTTAGAACTGAACACGGGTTTTGTCCAGTTGCCTCGATTCAACTTATGTGACTTATTTGAAAATACACTTACGCACGGCACTCTAGCTGATGGACGCAAAGGGACAAGCATATTTGGATATGTCCAGCACTGAGCTGCTCGTCCCAAGAGACCCAGGAATTAACGCACACTTAAAAACATCACATTCTTTTAAACTTAATGAGTTCAAACAGCTCTCATCACTCATGCAGAAAATCACTACGAAACACAGCCTGGCCGCTCTGCAGCAAAGCCTCATTTTAAATGCTGCATAACTGGAGAGGAGGTGCAATGAGACAAACATGCATGTCTGCGCGAGAATGCATGCAAATGAGTGTGTGCGAACCATCTGCGGTCCCACAGCACTGACAACAGTATAGACAAATCTGCATATTGTAGTACATATAAAATGGTCCAAGACCACTTTGCTCCCCATCCATCCATGTGATATACCATTTATCCTCACTCGAGTGGCACATAGGGTGAAGTCTATCCCTGCTGATTTTGGCTAAGAGGCGGGGTACACTCTGGATTGCAAACAGGCACACTCATTCATACCTATGAACATTTTAAGTAGTTATAATCCAACATGCAACAGCAGGGAAAAACGGGAACCAACTCATCGGTCCCAATACTTTTGTTCTACAATATTTTTTCAACCTCAAGCCTCAGCGTGTACAGATATAATGGAAAACAATATACCTCACTCTCATGAGAGCAGAATTTCAAGTAGATGCGAGAAGATCATTTAATGAGTATGAAAATCGCTGCCAGTTGTTTCACTACTTCTAGTGAGGAATATGATAGTGGTGGGAGATCAGAGACGACGGCTTGCCTGGGGAATAGTGTGAAATATTATCCATTCAACACCTTCCGTCACTGCATCGATAAATTATTAGAACGATTTAAGGAGAAAATAATTACAGGATGTGATGATAATGAAAAAAAATGCATTTATTTATAAATTTAAGACTCCACTTGATTGATATGCCAATCACATGACTTTATCATCTCTTTGAAACGCTGCAAGCCTACTAGAAAATGAGACACGGCCCACTCCAGTATGTCTTCCCCTAGATGATGAAATTCATCTTTGGGCCAAGATAGTCGAGCCCAGCGCAAACAGCAATGGGAGTTAAGGATTTATCAGGCTAAAACCACTTAAAAAGGGAAGCCAACCCCCTTTTTTATTTATTTAGTTTAAAATATTGTGTATGGATTGCCGCTAGTCTTCTCACGGCTTTCTGAGCAATATTGCGTTTGTGGAATGTAGCGATTATTTGTGTTGCCGTAATAGCAAACGAGCAATTTTGACGGTAGTGAGGGGAGTTGTAATTTCCTCAGCAACCTCTGGGGGCACCGCGTTGACTTTGCTTGTTTTGGGAGCAATATGAACGATAAAAATCCTATTATCAAGTGTTCATAATCTGAAGTCGCTACTATAGTTAAATATGGAGTTCTTTGCTTTAGTAAGAGAATTACTAATCCACTCAGAAAACACTAATGATTTGGTGGAAATTTAATTTCTAGACAACAAATGTATTGGAAGTAATGGAAGTAAAATGCGAATAAAAGATGAAAAGAAAACATGCAACCTAACAAACTAAGATAAAAAGGTAATACAAAAGGTGAGTGAGGAAAATAAATGGAAGTGTTTTTTTATTTTTTTTTTATTTTGTATGTGGGTGAGCATTTGTAATGTGCATGTGTGTGTGTGCGTGCGTGTGAGTGTGTATTCATTAGTTCACCTAAAACCTATTAAAAAATCCCATACCGTTCACCTAAACCGAACACTTCAGAATCCAGCCAGAGTCGTGAGGCCGTCAGGAGACCCGAGGAAGGACCAACGAAAAGAAAGGAAAGTGAAATCCAGCACCGACCAGACACCACCAACCACCCACCGGGCCACCAACCAGAGTCCTTCCACCAACCCCAAAAACATCTAAATTCCAACAAATCAGGGAGACCTCAAGAGACCAAAGGAGAGACTGAGGAAAGGAAGGAAGGACAGACGAAGCAGAGTGAGATCCACAGACACCAGCCTCCACCGATTCAACGACCAGAGGAAGAAGCAGATTGTGCCTGAGTTTCGATAGATGCTGGTGCGGTGGATCTGGCATTCATGAAAATCTCCACCAAAGAGGGGAGCCGTCGACCCCTGCCAGGACAGAGCAAGCGCAACACCTCAGGGCCCCCCAGGCCACGGCAGCGCCAAGGGACAACCCCCGGGCCCCGCAGGGGACACCGGCCGGAGAGCAAACCCAGGAGCAGGAGCGCCCCCCACCCCAACACGGCCCGCGCCCCCCAACCCAACACGGCCCTCGCCCCCAACCCAATGCAGCAGGATGGGGCACTGCAGGCCCGCCAGGCGCCCCACCGGTCCACAGCCCCCGCTCCCCCCACGACCCCCCAAGCCCCCAGATACCCCACCACCCCGGAGCCTATCCCAGCTGTCTTCTGGCATCTAAGAGCAAATGATTTTACATAAATTTCAATATTTTACTCAAGTAAATATCTGTTACGACCTTTGTAGAACATAGTAGTAGAAAAACGTGATTAAATAGTGATTAAGCGCGATGAATAATGTAATATTGCGCAATTAGGTAGTTACATTTTTAATCATTTGACAGCACTAGAAAAAATAATCAAAATGACTAAGTATATTTTCTATATCCAACTCATGCTGCCTATATTTTTAACAATAAAGTTGAGCTTCTTCTCTACTGAAGAAAAGTACTTTAACATGAATTTCCAGAGGAGAGGAATTGCTATGCCTTTCGCAATTGTGAGTTTACAAGCATTAAGTGAATACCAGATAATGCATTGCTAGTGGTCCATTAAAAATCCATCATTTGTTCTCATTTGCATTTGAAAGCTGTGGATGAGGATAAGCTGTGCCACCAGAAGGCCAAGAGGTGCGTACATCCATCTGCTGGATTCATGACGCCACTTGGAGGAATGAAGCCTTTGAAAGCAACATAAACTGTCTGAAAAGCACATTTAGGTGTTAAGACAAGAGAGAAAAGGCTGAAATGGTTTTACACAACAGTGTCCATATTGTAATGGCATTATAAGTAGCAAACAGGTTCTCTCTCCAATCCCACCAAAGCATATAAAAAACCAAGGGATTTTGCTTCTGTTCTGACCCACTAGTCATTTCACAGCATAAACCGCTTTAAGAATCATGAGTTTTCCAATCACTTGCCTGAGCGCTGCCAGCCACAGAATCACCCGGATCACGTGGACCATGCCGTTCAGTTATCCAAGGGTCATCTACTGGTAACAGGCAGGCTGCAGTGACTGGGCTCACAACTGAACCAAAGAATTTAATCCATTCAGTCTGAGCCACACAAACGTACATTAATAGTGTACTTTATGTCGAAAAAACTGCCTGAGAACTGTAAGCCAACCAATGAGATTCTAGAGACACAAATAGCTCAGAGAAAAATCTGCAAAATGACACAAGCTATTTAGGCATGGCTAACAAAATTCACACACCCACGAGGAGCAAACGGTCTTTGTGTTGTGAGTACATGCCCACTTGTTTACCTGGACAGCAGTGATTTATCACCTGCTACGCAACCTCGTCCCCTATCATGCAGCACAGGGGGCCTCACAGCAAGAAGCACTTACAAAGCAGGAATCGACACAAATTCTCAGTAAAACACAATAAAGGACAAAGACGAATTGCTCAGAAGTTGACAGCCAATTAGCTTTGAGCTACGCCTTTCACGCAGCGCAGACGCTTTGGATTCAGGTTATGTTTCAATAAATCAGAGCAAGGCATTTAAATTAGTCTGGATTGTCTGAACTTAAATCGTCAGAATGCTGAGTGTGCGTGTGCATGGTCACTGTTCAGCAATCCTCTGTGTGCGTTTTGTGCCACGGCTGACTGTGCCACCACCAGGAAATACAAATCACCTGCGCGAAATGATATAGCGACCAGGATAGTTGGGGTAACAGAGGGAATAGTGAGGCAGAGTATGTGATTAGTGGTGCACCTGGTAGGATAAAAAATAGAGGATTTCAATTTGCTGGATTATTATTTTTTTAATTAAAGCAAAGAATAGCTGTAATTAGTACTTCTCCACCACATGCAGCTCTGACACCTGTCATCCCTAAGACATACTGTACATCATGAATGGCCTCATTATTATTATTTATTTTTTTTATACACCGTTCGCTTCTTCTCAGAGACTCTTCCACAACACACCTGACACTTTCCTCCACCCATTCCAACCTGCTTGGATCTGTTCTTTCGCCTCCTTTCCACAGGTAGCACCGTTCTGGACTTTGGACCCCAAGTATTTAAAGTCTTCCACCCTTGGAATCGCTTTTCCCTGTAGCCTAATTCATCCAGTCTTAATTCTGCTAATCTTCACTCCTATGCTTTTCAGTGCATGCTTCAACCTTCCAACAATTTCCTCCACCTGATCCCGACTCTCAATGCAGATCACAATTCATTTCAGAGTACCCTATACTTCTTGTACCTTCTTCATCAACACCCTCATGGCAAATACTACATCTGCAGTACTCTTTTTAGGCATAAAAACCACACTGCAGCTCACAAATGCTCACTTCTGTCCTGAGTCTAGCCTCCATTACTTTTTCCTCGTAACTTCTTTGTATGGTTCATCAATTTTATTCCTAATTAGCTCCCACAACTCTGCAGGTCTTCCTTGTCCTTAAGAACATGCAGCAGCAGCATACTTGAACACACAACAATCTTTTCACACCCTTTAGAATTCTATGGAACAGCCTAGTCAAAAACCTCTGCCTTTAAATTTGTTATACTCTTTAGTGATTTTCGAACTCTCCCCATACTATCTCATACTAATATCGTTGCTACCTCCAGGTCCACAGCAATCACCTCTACCAGTCTTCCTTCTCTCACATTTCCTTATTCATCAATTCCTCAGAGTATTTGTTCCATATGTCTAACACACAACTGGCATCAGTCAAGACATTCCCATCACAAACCTTAATCACCCTAACCTGCTGCACATCCCATCTTTGGCTTTATTCGGATTGAGGTGTTTTTATATGATGCATTTCCATTCCATTTAGTCATTCTGTCTCATTCTAATCGGAATACAAAGCTTCATGTAAACATATATCAAATCTCTTCGTCTCTTCTAGTTCACACCTATCAACATTTTTTTTTTAAAACACCCTCGATTTCAAGCTTAAGCCTCATCACTCGAGCTGACTCATTTCCACCCCTACTCCATTTGTGTTCTTATCAGCAACATGGTAAAATAATGTGAACCCTAGCCCTAAACTTAAACTAAACTAGCCTAATTACCGTTTCTACCTGCTCTCCTGGACACATTCTTCGAATCATCATGTCAACCAGCTCCATAGTTTTTCCTGTCATAGTGCTCACATTCAAAGTCTATATTTTGCTTTTAGGCTAAAAGCTTTCCTTCTCTCTCTTTGCATTTGCCTCCTCTCCTTTGTCTTCACCCCATCGGGTGCCCTGCAGCACCAATGGTGTTTTTTATTAACCTGTGCCACAACCAAACTGATATGAAATAGTTAGGATGAACGCTCATAATAAGCAAAAAAGTAATGGCTGAATTGTTTTCCCTCCATCTATGCAGATACAAATAGCCTTAGAGTAAAAACACAGGGCAAGGAAACGGTGGGACAGAGAAGGGACACAGACATGTAAATGATTAAACTTGAGACGTGGGCGGTGCCTGCTTTGTGGTGCTTTAGGGCACAGCCTCCCCCAGAGAGCGCAGTCTTGCTCGCTGGTGCTGATAAAAATACTCCCAGAAAGATGACCAAAAAAAGACCATCCCACCTCTCATAGCTGCAGGTGCTTGTCTGGAGGCAGCCAGAGAGTTCATGGAAGTGCTTACCAGGGGTGTATATAGACACAGCAACACATGCAACTGCAATAGATTCTTTCTGGGATGCTTCAATACATAATGCAACATAGAGGCAGGTGAAGAAAAGAGATGGGGAATATTTTAACAGTATGTACAGGACTTTATATTTTGTCTTGTTCATTCATTCAAATCAAAACAAATTAAACTTGTATACTCGTTTTCGGTCAAAGAATTGTGCCGTATATTTAGTAAAAGATCCGAACAAGACAAAGTATTGTTAAAGAAAATTAACTTGTTATGGCTATGTTGATTGTTAAAGAAACCATTGGGTCCAAGGACCAAGTGAGAAGCGAGAAAGTTTGCACCCTCATTATGGAAAAGAAACTGAGAAGTGCATATGATGCTGCATTTAAATGAAAGGCAATCGACCTTAAAATTCTGATACTGACAAAAAGGAAAAGGAGTTTGTTGGTTTTGAGAGCGACAACAAAGGAGAGTGGCTGACGAGGTCATTATGGCCTGTTCATTTCCGACACTGAGGAAGAGGACTTCAATGGTTTTACGTAGTACGCAGGAGGAGGACGATGGCACCAGAATTGCCGGTAATGACTGACTTTTCTGCTATAGTAGGCTGGTTATTTTTGTTACAATAATGTATTTTTGTACAGCCGCGTTAATGGACCTTTACTGCCGCGTTACAGGCAAGCACTTATAAAAACGGATTTCATTTAGCCATTTGACGTTATTGCCTCGTCAAGCGTTGTAAGTTTTGTTCTATTATACTGCACTACGACTGACTGCAGGACGTGCGTTGCATAATTTGTGCACTGCACAAATGTTGTTCAGATGTTAATAAATGGGACGCTTTGTGTTCCCAAACAGTCATCGCTGTCCGGACAATCCCCTCTGTGGTAGCAGGAACTCTTATATACACCGGTACGATAACATTAAAACACCTGCGGCTTACAGTCGGGTGAGGCTTATAAATGGAACAATCTGTAGTACAGTATTTCCCAAACTTAGCTAGTGCGGCTTAAGCAGGTGTGCCTTATAGTCAGGAAACTAAGGTAGTAAACTTAAGGTAAACTCCCATGCATACTCTTTTGTTAAAAATGTATAGCACCCTACATTGGCATGATATGTTAAATTACTTGAATCACATTTGTATGAAACATGGCAAATACACCGCCTCTTCTGAAATTACAGAACATTAATTTACAAAACACAATATAATAAGAAGAGAAAAATAATAATTGTTCAGTTTGTTTGGTACCAATCGTTGGCACGCTCATGAGCTCATTTGTAATCCACAAGGAAAAGTTTGAGATTCCTTCAGATCCGAGCAACGTTAGTTCAAACCTTCTGCAGAGAAGTTTGTTAGCTTAGCCACGAAAATAGGCCTTCCATTCACGACAAGTCCTGAGCACGTTTAGCAGCGTCTCCGAGCACACTTTATCCTGAAGCACACTATCAACAAGATTCACGGACCTTCATAAATTCACTCTGTGTTAACTACGAATGTCCATAAATTCACATTTCCTGAGTTCCTGAAGTCGCACGTTGAGCTAAGCAGCAGCTAACTGCCAATAGCAGAACTTCGTTTGCGCTAATGACACAGCACAATTAAAGGACATTAATTTCACACAACGGATTCGTTCATGACATCTCAATAAGTAAAACAAACGGTCAAAAGCATGGCAATTACATTAGTTGAACTGGTAGAACTTAACTGTGGGCACAAAACCCTTAATCTCTCGTCCTCTCTCCCCTCATTCTTTTAGGTTCCACCCCAACAGTAATCTGATTGGTTGATATTCACCACTCCACTTTACTCTGATTGACTGTTCATCGATATAGACACCTGCTCAACGAGGGAAGGGGGGGAAGGGGGGGAACGTCACTGAAGCGTTCAAGGTCCCGCTCGGAATCAGAAATTACAGTGTCATTCAACATTAACTCTTTTCCCTTATGAGGCAATGAAATAACTTCAGGTGAACTTTACAATGTAAACAATAAAAGATAAATTAGCGCTTCATAATTATGGCTGGATTGAGACAGATACAATGAGATGGTTCTTATAACAATAAATAGACGTGACAAGCACAATGATGCGGTCTCATACACTAGTAAGATAGCAAGCGAGCCTACTAGCTAGCAGACTAAATTGTGTTTCTGTGTACTTTTTGACTGACGTACCAATAACCCGCACCCACTACAACTACCCATTTAAACAAGGCATCCGTAACAGGAAAACTTTAGTGTGCCGTCTTGTGTGTGACAGTTATTGTGTTACACCATCACGAGAAAGTCACACTTGGTGCGTCAGTTCATTCAATATATCATAATATCTCCTAATTTTGTGGTAAGTGATTGTATTCTGTGTGCAAGTGTGTCCTGTATGTTGCTATATTGACATTGCAGTAAATGCTATAATCTCCTCACAGTCAAGCTTACAATGTAATTACGAAATGGAAAAAGCTGTTTTGACACTAAGTGCATGACAACTTTACACGCGTATGCATGCACACATTCACAAACCGAGGCATATAATTTGATTATTTCATGGCCTAAAGAATGTACTGTATATGCAGGCACAAAGTCATCCTTTTCTGCAGTGCAACTGCTCTAAATATAAATGTGTAAAGTTAAGGACATTTCTAGGAAGGTAAAGACAGAAAGCAATTCGAAATCTAAATTATAAGCAGATAAAATAACCAGAAATGCCAGCAAAGGGAAAATAAATGGGAGTTGACTGAGCATTCAAGATGTTTTTCATAAATTTGTCACTAATTAGGGCAGACTACTCGCACGTCCTTCCCTATCCTGCTGCCCTTTCTTCCTCCTGCCCTCTCCCTCTCGACCTCAGGCACTCATCTCTCTTAATCATCTGCTCTTTCCCCTTAACAGTTCCCAGGCTGCTTGTAGCTTGGGGCCTAAACAGGAGATGGGGGTTGGATGGTGGAGTTTTCATATTCCACTAAAAATGATCTGGCTTGTGTATGCTGCTAGTGGTCAATGCCCCTTTTAGGGTGGGGGTGGGGGGTAATTGCTTCAATCTACAAACGGGCAGGGTTACTCAGGAGTGAAAAGTCACGCCTGATTCTCTCCATGTTCTATTTTTACCTTTAACACTCCAACCCCTATTAGTGGTCAGAACAACTCAAAGCCCAATCAATATTTCTTCTATTTCTTCTCAAGCTCCTCATTAAAACAATTTGTTTTAGTCAATACAAGTGTGCATGTGTGTCTAAAGATGCAGTTTTGTTTCTGAACTGTCTCAGCAAAGTTCCAGGACTATTAAAAAAAAAAGAAGATATATTTTAAATATATATATGATCTCCTGCAGCTCAGTTGTCTTGAATATAAAATTCTCATGCACTGAATGAAGAAAACGCCAAATGATCAATGTAAATGCGCTGTGATTGTCTCGCCCGAAATTGTGTAGTTTTGTTTTTACATCTTTTGTGGCAGTAGTCTTGGAACTTTTCTGACAAACTTTGTACTAATGAGTGCGAAGAGGCGACTTTAGCCTCTGTGTGCGAGTATATGAGCAATGATTACAACTCTACTGTTCTGGAGGGATCACAACATTTGTGCGACTGGGAATGATAACGGACAGAGCAAGACAGACAGACAGACAGGCATGGAGAGACAGAGAGAGAGACAGAGAGAGAAAGAGAAAGAGAAAGACAGAGACAGAGATACAGACAGACAGAGAGAGAGAGGGAGAGGGAGAGGGAGAGACAGACAGAGAAAAACAGACAGAGAAAGAGAGAGAGAGAGTGAGACAGACAGAGACAGAAAAATAGACAGGCAGACAGAAAAACAGAGACAGCAAGAGAGAGACAGACATAGAGAGACAGAGACATAAAGAGACAGAGCGAGACAGAAACAGAGACAGAGACAGAGCCAGACAAACAGACAGAGAGAGAGACAGACACAGAGAGACACAGAGAGACAGAGACAGAGAGACAGAGAGACATAGAGAGAGAGACAGAGGGAGAGAGCATTTGGCCTGTTCCATTGGGAATTGGATTTACATTTGAATTGTGCAGAATGCCGTTAGGAAATTGCAGAGCGATAAATGGGGATTTGATATAGAGGCCACGATTTTTAAAGATACAGAACATGTTGTTGTTGTTTTTTTTTTATAGCAATGACATAAATCTCTCCAATTTGACTATTTTACAGCAATGTGAGCAGTGCCTGTGAATACTTTGTGTGCGTGTGCAATCCACAGCAAATCCTGGTGCAACATGTTTGATATGTTGGGTGGAAAAAGCACATTTTATTAAAATATTGCTATCATTAATAGTTACACAAACATACACATGAACATTCTCTATTATGATTGCATGCTTCTGTTTTCAGGACGGTGCACACAGTCCTGAGTTTTCATTTACAAATAATTTAAACATAATTCCAGTCATCTTCTGTAAGTGCTAATATGCCCAACGAAATATTTCCAAGCCTATAACTCTTTGGCCAAGCTGTAAACCGTCGTTTCCAATGACACAACACCACCCAGAGAGAGTAATTCATGCTAAGAGCGGATTTAAGGCAGCATAATGCGCTAATGATAAGTGCTGCATTTACATGATGCCGGTCCATGACACTGTTGTGACATCAGGCCCATCTGTGACCAGTCTAAACCCCTAATGAGAACATTTGAGCCCATGGGAAGAAGCGGTGCGTTCACAGACGCCGATATCCAATAAAGGCGTGTGCCTGGGGCGAGACCAAACCTTGCCCACCTCATTCGGATACCGCCGATTTCTTCTCCCTCGCGTCTTATATACCAACACAAGGGCAGTGGAGCTACCTCAGTACACCGAAAATCAATGAAAGTCAAATAGAAGCAGTGTCAGGGGAATGGAAGGAGAAAATGGGGCCAAGTGGAGGGGGCAACATTTTTGGACAGCATCCTGTCAAACCCAAGCACCCTTACTTCTCCAATTTGACATCTGCTCTGCCTGCCTTAGATTTCCCCATCAGCATATGAATTCCTCCGCTCTGATGCAACAGTACTTCCAACCCCCTCCCTGCCGATGGAAAAAGCCTATTCATCCACTGACAAGTGGGGGCACTAACACCCAAAGGCGGTGTGCGCAAAACACACACACACAACAAATATTCGCCGTCTTTCAAGTCTAAATGTTGACTGTGTATACAGAGATGTGATTGAAAGACAAACAAGCATCAATCAAGACCAGGAAATGTCATGTACTTAAACATGCACCCGTACTAGCAATTAAATGACATGTCAATAAAAGTCACACATCAAGTAATAAAAAAAAGAAAATCACTTTATCAGCTCACATCCTTAATCACCCCTCTTCCCTTTCATGAATCCCTGAAGTGTATATTCAGTCCCATTCTCCTTACAATCACCCAATTCCAATTCCGAGCTCCCATTCACCCCTCTGCCAAAGCTCTCCCCCTTCCCGCGAGTGTGTGCGCGCGAGTACGAACCTGCCCTTCTGGCACGCGGAGCACAGCCAGGCTTTGTCCTTCTTGTTGTACGTGCAGCAGGTCTTGCACACGTTGTACTGGCAGTCCAGGCACTCGCGCTTGGGGTTGAGCAGAAAGGTGAAGGGCGCGCAGCAGCGGATGCAGCAGTGCTCGTTGAAACGGTGCTGCTTGCAGAGGATGGAGCATCTGCTGCCTTCCTCCGCCAGCTCCTGCTTCATCTCGCTGAAGCCGGGCGAGCGAGAGATTGAGAGAGAGAGAGAGAGAGGGGGGAGGGGGAGGAGAGCATCTGGTCAAGTGGTAGAATATGACTGAGATGTGGAATAATCAGCGATGCTATAGCAAATTAAAAATGCATAAACAAGGGGACAGGGTGCAGTGGTGGCTTCTACTTTCTCTCGCTGTCACTCTTTGTACGCAGGTTCTGTGCAACGATGGCTGACGTTTCAATTTGGAAGACCCTGTCAAGCTGCGTTTGCCCACCGCATCAAAAGACAGTTGAGGACAGCAGTGTGTGGACCCCCAGCGTCCTGCACGTGTAAACTATAGAATGAGCCACTTCTAAGACAACATGAGAGTAATGTTGCTTTGAAGGTCAATTGCACAAAGCAGTTTAGAATGAAAAGATCTATTTCAGAGTGTTTAGCATGGGATGGGGAAAAAAATGAGACTGAAGGACACCACACTCCTTTGACACTATTTAGCTGCAGCTGACATAAACCTTGACAAATTAAATTATGCATGAGTTTTACCCAGCTATGCACATTTTGGAATGTAACATTTTTTCCAAACAATCAGACTTAAGTTACTCTTCAAACCTCCGTGAAAATTACTGCAAAGAATGAATATGCTTCTTCCATACAAGCGTCATAAAACGTTCATGAGAGAGTGAGAGTATTATTTTTATTTAAGGCAGGGTGGTCGGTACCTAAATGGACTTATCAAAGGAACTTGTAATCTAAATTGCATTTAAAAGCAATTCCTTTGTAAACAAAGTTGTTTTTAAAAGCAAGTAATCATTGAAGTAACTAAGCTACTTTTAAATAGGCTTTAAACAATCGAGATTTTTTTCGACCAATCAGCAATTAACGAGTTTGAAAAAAAGAAAAGAAAAGATAACCGATCACTTAGTTGATCAGAAAACGGAGCAATATATCTATTTAAAAAAACAACAACGTATGTTTACTTTACAGTCGAGCGCCGCCATTCGCGGGGATAGGGACTAGCCCAGCCCACGAATAACGTACACCCAAGTATAACTGACGGCAATTGAAATGCATGGGAGTGGGGAAGGAGTGCAGGGGATTCACAAAAAAAAACACAGATCAACAATAAATGTAACATGTGACATCTTATTTTGTGGAGCCGATCAATGACGTCATTGATCGTTTGGGCAAAATGAGACATTACAGTCGATGACCGATTTTGCAAATGCCAAATACTATCTGATCCCATCAATGTAAAGTCTACTTTTAAAGCAAGAAATCAGTCAAGTAAGTAAGCTACCTTTTAAGGCAAGTAATCAACAAAGTACTGCAACTAAGTTACTTTTTAAAACAAGTAATCAGTAAAGTAACTAAGTTACTTTCTAAAGCAGTTAATCAGTAAAGTAACTAAGTTACTTTTTAAAGCAGTAAGTAACTCAATTACTTTTTCAAGGTACCTGTGGCAACACTGCTCAGCAATGCACCAATTTTTGTTGACATTTACTGTATTTCCAAAACCATTTATTAATCCCTGGGCTCGTGACAATGCATGTAATAAATAACATGCAACGTACACATTAGCTGGAAGGGTGAAAGCAAGGTATGCAAACACCGTTTATCGAACATGTTAATTGTTAATGTTAAGTGTGTGTGGGGGGGGGGGGGGTGCTTCTGCTGCTGCAGCAATCTTCAATAAATTATAAAAGGTTGCTCGTCAACAACATCTGCCACCGACGCACTGATTGCTTTTCTTATGCATCATTAGATGCAGAATGCTAACAAGATGAGCAAACCATTTCATGCACTCTGTCATCAGGTGAGGCGGAATACATGCTAACATGAATGCATCATATTTACCCCTTTAAAGAAGCACAGATTGAGTTTGTTTTTGTCCCTCCCTCTTTCCTCATATTTCCTTTCTTACATCAAAGAAACGTGTATGTATCTACTACCATACATCTGCATTTATTCAAGGACAAGGAAGGGCTTGTCCTTCATCCTTGTCACAAAACCGCTTCTCAAATAAAATATTATACATGGTCACTCTTAACATTCAGGCAGTCAGCCAGCGTTAACATCCGTGGGTCATTAAAGCGGAGATGGAGCTTTAAATGGACAAAATGAAGTTGTGGCAGAGATTTCTATTGTCGCGCGTGAACTTTGTACTTCGGCTTAAAAGATCAAATGCGAGAGCCCTTTAAAGCCGAATGTGTATATGTGTATATGTGTATGCAAGTTTAAAGGGCTTGGATGGTTTGACTGGGTTGACCTTTTTGGCTATTTAGCTGAATATTTTCGCTCTGACTCAAGTTAATGCACCTTTTACAGTGTTTTTTGGACATGTATGCTGTCCATGGTGCTGAAATTATGAAAGCATCTTACTTTCAGGGTTGCTTCTTCCTTCCGCCTCATCATAAATTCATAGTCGTTACTGTAGTCATATTCATAATGTATGTAGCAAATAGTAACATGCAGTAGCTGCCACTTAAGCATTCCTTCCATTTTGAGAGACATTGTCATGAGTTATTGTGGAACATTTCACGTTTTGCTTGCTGTCAAAGTAAAAACGTATGCACCCAATCCACCGATTTATCAGTATAAAAAAAAAAGTAATATTGTGATTTAGTAGCCCTTCTGAGAACAATGTGAGTTTAAAAGATAAGAAACTCGATTAGAAACATTGTGCCAACATTACAGCAGGGAATCTGCAGTTGAAGATAAGGAATAATTCATGTTGTAAATGAAAGGAAACAGAATTGGAGTGAGATGCAGACAGTTTATCACAAATATGATCTCTTAATCTCATTTTCTATAAAGTATGCCCTGAGGTTGCTTCTCTTGTGACAGTATCTATTAGCAATCTATTAGGAAGGTTATTTTGTCTCATTTATGCGCAAGTTTCAAGGTGAAATTGTGGTTACATTTATTGGTAGGCTCAGGATTAAGCATATCGCTGTTGCTATGTAAAAAACACTTATGTCCATTTTTGTTGTGTTTTACTTATTAAAAAATAATTTTGGGGTGAAACTTTAATGCAGACATCCCCAAAACTTAAAAATGTAGTAATAATAATACTAATTATTATTATTATTATGAAGACAAATAGCAACGATATTTTCAATTTCTAGTAATTTGGATCATTAGCTTTGACTGATACTTTTGGCTCATTCATGGACAGTTTTTGTCCAAAATGCAATTAATTTTGTCTTAAGAAACATTATGGACTAATTTGTTGTTGGTTATCTGTTCAACTGCATTTCCTGATATATGATACTCCTATGTTTGCCATTGTTAATTTTCCTGGATAGATTGTTGAATCATCCACACACATTGATATTTTATCATTGTTTAGGGCTAATGGTAGCTCATTATCAAATATTGAGAATTGCAACTTATCTAGACACGTTCTCTCACAATTTGAGCTATATTGCCAGGCTCTTTTTTAAATAAAGATTTCAAGACATGGCTTAGAAAATGTCAGTGCATTGATGCATAACTCAAAGACACTTTCATGGTGAGTCGAGTAGCATTCAGAAAATACAAATAATGACTATTATGCATTTTCCACTCAAGTGATTTGTTTGATTATGCTCTGAGAAACTGCCTCAATTCATTACTCTAATTACATCAGACGTCATGATAAAAATGCAAAAATTCCATCAGTATGATGTATGAGGCAAGAGAGTGGCCGAGTTGGAGAAACAACATCTGTCATTTAGCACACAAGGCTGCCACTAACCTAATCAGCAATTGCATATTTAAAAAAAAAAAAAAAAAACAGAACACTTGTCACTGATTAAAATAATTTATAATGAATTATTGCATACTGAATGAAGGATTGATGGTTAAAAAAAAAAACAGCCTTGTCGGTGTCTCTTAATGGATCCATAAAAGCGTGAAAACATGAAAACAAAATACTTGAAAATAAACTATGACCTCATTCCATCCTGAACCTGACTGCTGAATTTATTGCTTGTTTGTAAATCACTTGGCAGCCTTGCCTGCTTCTCACATTCTCGACCTTCTCACCTACAGCACCCCGCTCGAGAGAGAGAACACATAACATCTGCCACTGTCCTTGATTCAGTCTGCACTGAAAAGTCCTTTATAAATAAATTGTAAGATTAATACAGAAAAATGTACAGTGTCAATGCATAAAGAATTACTATTATTAAATGTTATCGTAGACAAGCAGATTGCCACAGAGCGATAAATCATAGAAATTTAACTTTGATTGTGTGTACTGTGTGTGTTTCAAATTGATCATGGGTACACTCTACATTGAGGAGTGTAATAGGGAAAAAAGGCACTTGGTAATTGTGATTTGTTCTTGGGCTCTCCAACAGCCAAGCGAAGCAATTTCAAAATGTTGCTTTGATTTCGAGTGAACGCCTGCTATAAAAGCACAGACGCTTTTTTGTTGTTCCTGCACAGAGAGTCATATAATGAAAATACCCTAAAGAGGCTCCAAATGAGAAGCTTCTTAAGTGCCCGATCCATTTCAATAGCACGTTCATGCTGCCTTTCTAAATGCTTTTTATGAATGTTGGGAAGGATAGAAAATTAAAAAATAATTACCAGGCCCAATTTTATGAGGGCAGATGGAGAGGGCGGGCCTGAACGAATTCATCCACAATGATTTACTAAAAACTGAGAGATATTGTAAAGTAAAAAACAAACGCCGGACCAATTAAATCAGACGGCCAAAATCAAAACATATAAATAAATGTGCAATCCTCAGATGAGCAATGCAGCTTGTACAATGTTGATAACATAGACCAACATAAATCAAACATAAACGTGCTAAATACGACACACATTCAGCTACTGGTAACACAAACTGACAAAATGACATGGATTAACGTTTTATAACTTCATTAATGGGCCACACAATGCATTCTGGGAATGTATGTATGCAAAACAGGTAGATATAACACGCCCGGAACTCATACGGGCTAAGCGTTGCCGCGTTCTACTTGCATTCGTAACAACCTATTCACAGTTGAGACCCGTTATTTAGGGCTGGCCTGCAAATAGGGAAAATCTGTGTATAACTGACACCAAATGTTTATACCAAAATTTTACCAGTCTGGCCCATGGGTAATATATTTTCCTCCATGTGGCCCCTGAGCTAATATGAGCTTGACACCCCTGGGTTAAACTGTTAACAAAGTTCTAACCAAGTAACCCTTCAAATTGGCCTTTATTCAAGAATGATCAATTGACTCGGAACTGGGTTTGAAACTGTCAAAAACTGACAATTTGAGCAATGTATGCCAAGCTTAAAGTAGCCAGCAAAGTAATTACAAGAGCTCTTTGATCTTGATATTTTTCCTTTGTCTTGTATTATTCATTATATCCTTATATCATTATGCTCGAAGACATCCAATTCCACTGAGTATAAAAGAACTAATGATAACATTAGAAGCAGTAAAATCAATGCAAGAATTATTCAAATTAGAGCAGAATAGATGAGAGAGAAAAAAATGTTTTTACAATAATGTCTCTATACGGTGGAATTGGGTCGCAGGGATGTATCGGCTTCCTCTGTCTGAACTGTCTCTAACCTTGAGCTGAAAAACTTGAGCTTTGTGTGCTGGAAGGATATGTGGCTAATTTCTACAATATACATAATTAATTATTAATTTGTCTTTGCTGGCCTTGCTTGAGTTGAGTCATCCACTGCACGAATAAAGAGCTAATATATTTTATATCAGCTCATGTTTTCTTTTCATTTTTCATACATCCATTCACTCATAAAAAATCAATGTTTATGTGTCTCTATAGCTTTGCTATCTTTATTGTTTTGAACAAAATTGGTTTTGAATTGGAGCTCCTTAGATTGTGTAACCAATAAAAACTATATGAACAAATAATTATGTCAAGATAAGAGGGAAAAAATGATGGGAACTCATGTGACAAGCTTGGGATGTGTGTCAACTGTTTTTAATACAAGGACCACAAAACTGGAGGCTTTATTTTTATTTTTTTTAATAACACTTAGATCAACACGCCAGCCAAGAGCCCTGCGGTTACTATTAATGAGCCTGGGCTCATTAAGACATATAAAGTCAAAAAAGTTATAACTACAACAGCTCAGACGATGTAATGCTTTAATTGGCTTCAAAACTTACTGGAACACAAAGTTAAACAATATGGTACAGTTATATTCTTATTGTGCACACCAACAATATGCAGCAGGGAAAAAAATGTTTAAATCAAATGCACAAAAAAAAAAATCAATATTACTTTCTTTAATTACTCCAGTAAATGAATTCTCTCAAATCTGGACTTTCCCAGACAAACCTCAGCCAACTAGCCAGAAATGAGCCCTCACGTTAGGAAACAATTCTAATCAAATGTATGTTCTGCTGATAAGGTTTTCCAATCAGAGTGGCCCGCCTGGCATAGGAGTTCTGCCAGGAGAAAGCGATAAAGAGCGGGAAGAAAATAACGTGCAATCTCAGCAAGGTGAGATCATTTAGAGAAGAAGGGATTATATTTTGCATTTGGATGATAATGTTTTGACCCTGAAATTACTTGAGAGAG
Source organism: Leptonotus elevatus (assembly GCF_054856555.1). Classification (NCBI taxonomy): domain Eukaryota; kingdom Metazoa; phylum Chordata; class Actinopteri; order Syngnathiformes; family Syngnathidae; genus Leptonotus; species Leptonotus elevatus. The sequence continues at coordinate 4,688,104 of NC_141259.1, forward strand.
AAAAAGGGATTATATTTTGCATTTGGATGATAATGTTTTGACCCTGAAATTACTTTAGAGAGAACGGGCTCCCAATTTAATTTGCGTGCGTCTGAGTGATGGGCGCATTAATTTCGCAGAAAATAAACTGAGGCAATCCGCGGGATTTAGTCTGTCTCAAGACGCATGATGGGTGGAAAATGCAGGGATTGTTTGAGATTGAAAATGTTTGGGCAAGCTGGGGGTAGGATACAGCTGTAAGAAGTCTTCTTTCTTTTTTTTTTTATCTTGTTACAGGATCCATTTTATGTTTCATTTAAAGCTTCATTTAACAATTAAGGACCTCTTTCCTCTTACTTTGAAGTCTTGGTTTAAAAAAAATAAATCACAAACATCGTCATCATGCGACTCCTTTCATAATGACATTACCTGCAAACATGATGTTGAAGGTTCATAGCGATCTGCGGGCTACAAGTGTCGGGTATGAGAGGATGTACTGCGGTATATTAAAAGAGGAGGCCCGTGATAGCCGCCAGGGAACAAGAGGCTATTTCTGTGGCGGCCAAGAAGAAGAGATCACAAATGTGCAACGTTCACTGAATTCCTAAGTGAGAAAGAGTCAGTGCAATGCAAGGCTGCTCCAAAACATACAAATGGTGTAACCTCCAAAGTTGGATAAATTCCGTTCCATGTTATGGTAATGTTAAAAAATAAAAATAAAAACCTGGGGATTATTGTAAAGCGAAATAATTTGATCCAGAAGCATATTGTAACCATCATAACACTTTACCACTGTTAACATTCACATGAGTGTAAAGAGAAATTAAATACTTTTAAATACGAATTACTGTATAAAGTAAAGCTACTCACCTTTTAAATAAATGCCTGACAGACAAACAATGGAGAAAGATAGAAGAACGTTTATAGGATGATACTCTGAGTAGCATATTAGACCAGGTAAGACCAAGATTTAAATAGTATGGGATTTTTTAGTCAGTTATTTCATTTTTACTTTTGTTTTCCAAATAAATTTTAATGACTTTTTTCTTTAAAAAAAAAATACTTTGTTATAGTGTATCTTCTATTAGGTTTTTTTCAGCATTTGTCCAGTGCAAGTAAAAAACAAAAACAAAAAAAGTCACAATAAGTACTGTGAAATAATACAAACTACATGATTGGGCTTTCCTTGTTCCGTACCGTTGTACAGTAATAGAACAATTATTTAAAATGTATTTAAAAAAAATATTTTACATTTAAAATCAATCCCAACAGCTCATGTTTGAAATAAAATGACAAAGACAAAAATATGGGTCATTCTTGCTAAAATCATAGTTATACCTCAATTGTAATTTCAGTTTGCTATTGATGGATGGATGAAGTAAAATAAGGAATATATTGTAACCTAATTTACGGTAAGCTAAAATATCTCTTAATAGAACAAGACATTTTTTTACTTTTGGCAACATCGAAGATAACATACAATTTGTTACGCAACTACAGGAAACCTATGCAACTATATCATATGTCATGCTCAACGGTCATGATGAATTTTGGCCCATTCTTGGGACGTCTGGTCACTCTCGAGATTATGCCACAGCATTTCCGTCAGGTTGAGGTCACAACTCATCAATGGTGCCAATCCAGAAGGTGTATTTTCCTCTTTTGAAGGCAATCAGTTGTTGATTTTGGAATAATGGGTGACCTGGAACTTATACCAAAAAACTTAGGGGAAGCAATGAGGGACATCTTGCACTGGTTGCCAGACAATGACAGGTCACAACTATTAACACTCAGATTCACACATATGGAGAATTTGGAATGTTCACATAATTTTAATTTTTATCAGGACACTGATTGAAAATTTAATAATTTTCTATTTATGGCGAGAAGTACATATCTCAGCAACGTCCAAGTTCTACTGGGAGACCGAGCAGGCACCTTTCGCCTCACCATGAAATGGCTTCAACCTTATTCCACCAGCTTTTTATAATAGCCGATATGAGCAGTATTAGTGAACCCCTCTCATGTTCAAGTGCCCGCCGATAACCCAAATAGAACCACTCATGGGTTCATTCACCACACACAAACGCACTTGGTATCCGGGCAGCTTCCTCCGCGGGGACTCCACTCCTTCCAAAGCATTCAGCATTATTAATATAAACCTAAGGATCACCTGTGGATGAAACTATTTTTCTCTTGCTCAATGGGAGAAGACAGAGTGTCTAGAATAATGATAATAATAATAATAATAATAACGCATGAGAAAAACAAAAAAATAAAGTCTCCTTTTCTCATCTAAGAAATCGAGGCGCTCAATAAAGACTTAACCTTTCCATTGCTTTCTCACTCTGTTAGGTGTCGTTGCTTTTTCATGTTTCTTGGATCTGTTGAAACTATCAAATGAATTTTGTTGCTTTGTACATTCTCAAAAATCGATTTCCATTGGGTACTCCTGCACAATCCAATACAACCAACAAGAGCTCTGGTGCAATATGTTCACAATCATATCTGAAGATTGTTTATTTAGCCCAGGGGTCGGCAACCTGCGGCTCTGAAGTCACATGTGGCTCTTTAGTCCCTCTCCTCTGGATCTCTAAAAAAGTTAGTCGATTTTTATTTTAGATAAAATAGTTTTAATGGATAAATGGTTTGGATTATTAATGATTTAGATAAATAAATAGAAAAGAATAATTAAATATTCAAAAAATGCCAAAGTCCAAATTTTCTAAGAAAAAGAGACACAAAAGGTAGATGAAAAAGTCTTAAAAATTACCTAAAAATCTCTAAAAGTGACCATGAAATATCCAAAAAGGAAGAGTCCATGAGATTAAAAAATGGCAGAAAACATTCGAAAAGTAGCCATATAAAAGGTCCAAAAACAAAAGGCAAAACATTACTTGATTTTATTTTTTAAAAGGCATAAATGCAAAAAAATAAAAAGTAATTATAAAATATCCAGAAACAAAAGAAGAAATCCCCAAAATTACTACAAAATGACCACAAAAAAGCCAAATTGATAGAAAAAAAAAGTCTAAATAAGGAAGAAGGGAGACAAAAAAAATAGCATCACATATCTATAAAATTGCCAAAAATGTCAGAAAATTTACAGGAAAAGCAAAGTCTAAAAAAAAAATTAAAGAAAAGAAAAACAAAGTCTGAAAAATTACAACAAGAGAAATCCAAAATATGGAAGATAAAAAGTAGAAGAAAATTAATCTATGTATAGGATGCTGCATATTTTTCTGTTATGGTGCAGCTCTAATTAGCTCTTTGACCCTCAGTTACATGAGAATACATCACAACGTTCAAATGTTTTGCGGCTCCAGACAGATTTTTTATTTAGTTATTTTTTGGCCTGAAATGGGTCTTTTGACAGTAAATGTTGCTGCTCCCTGATTTAGCCACATTTGGACAGGTTCATTAACCTTGCTCTGCAAGCTGAATTCTCGCGGTATTTGTGAGTTCTCAAACTCCCAAGAGTACATCTTGTACGAAGCCCGTTGATTTCCACCGATCTGAACCACTGCTGGTTCGGACCAATCACAGAGCGACATTGTGTTAGGGACGTGATATGCAGCTGTGACGAAACCAGGAAAGGGCGGACGCCGAGAGAAACAATCAAACCTAACATGGACGAATGGGCGCTGCAATTAATTCTGTCCTTGCAGAATTACTCACCGTTTCTTTGTTAAATGTTGAACAGCTTTGTGCATTTTTAGCTGGTCACGATATTCATGCTTCCCCCCTCCCCTTCGACGAAAACGACATTTCCATCCGTGGCCGTGATTGATCTAAACAGACGTGTACAAGATGCCGCATGGCCCAATCAGCTCGAAGTATTGTACAGAATGTCCCGCCTTTCCCGAGCAAATCACCGCGGAGCAGTCCCAGATTGATATTGTGGAGAACTCCCTTGAGTGAATCACAATATCAATCTGGCTATTGCCAGGTTACAGGTTTATCTCATGTACAAGGTACTGGAGAGATGCAACCAAGAGAGAAGCCGACAGAAACTCACAGTATTTAATCTTACAGGTCACCTTACATCCGTGAGCTGAGGCAAATATTCCAAACATCCATCATTTCTCTACTGCTACGAGCCACGTGCAGTAGAATAACAATAAAACTGACAATTTTCTCCATTACCGCCACCAGTTTGTTGGACCTGTTTCACTCGACTTGAAGCGGTCTGGACTACATCTTTGGAACGAAGATGTCCCTGGCCAGTCATCTTGTCAATAACTCATTTTAACGAAGCATCCGACGCCATGACAGTGAGCGACGCGCTCACTCATGCAGCCGCATTCATTGCCTCCCTGACATTGACTCATAGGGTACATTGTGTGTTGTTGTCAAAATGTGATGAAATACATCAAATTTAAAGCTGGTATGGGCGTTAAAAGCTGCAAATGTAATGAACTGCGGGGTGAGTTTATTTGTGCAGTTAATTTTAATTGATTGGGGCAAAATGAAGGTTTTTATGGGATTGTTGAGTCACAATCTTTATGTGGCGATAACTCCTCGTTACAGCGGGAATGGGATGTTTTTACCTTGTATGACGGTTCATCATGATTAACAAGAAGTTCAATTCAACAGAACAGCACTGCATCCTTTTTGGCAGCACGAGAATGGTGTCATCTTGCTAGTCCTCACACATACTTTCACACTAACGCACACGTCTTATGAATGAGCCTAGAACCTGGCATGCAAAGAGACTTGGCAGCTCTGAAAGCCAGCACTCTCGCTGGGGGGGCTGCGTGTTTACTTCACCGACAGAGTAGAGTGTCAACCCCCACAGCCTCGACTCTTAACCCTACAGACGGCTTCCATGGCAGCCATTTATCTCATAATCGGAATGCCTGAAATCCCTCCACCACAGTCTTAGAACCATACCGACATTGAACAAATCAAGATGATTGGCTGATTAAGGAAATAAACGGCATTTTCCAGCCAAAAGGCGTGCAGAGAGCGCATGAAGAAATAACATAATGGAGGCAAGGGAACAGATCCAACCTGCATTAGGAAGATAGCCTCGTTAGCTTAATTTGCTTACTCGTAGATTGGGTTTACAGACCCATCTGGAAAGGGTTACAATTTCAACCGGTTCAACAAGTGCAAAGGCAATTCTCTTCAAGGTGAGCCTCTCTACAGCACAAATTTTAAGACAAACCGTAATAACGTACACACTCTCCAGGCACAACATGAGCCACACTTTAAATTTTCCACAAACTCATTCATCATTTATATGGATCGCGAACTTGAAAATCTAAATATTACAATCAGCTCTCAGTAAACTTAATACAAAGGTATTCACCTCCAACAACAACAATAGGCTTGCATAACTAAAAAATGTTTGCACAAACTGTTAGAAACCGTCTCAGGGAAGCTCATCTGCATGCTATATTTTTTCTTTCTTTCTTTTTTTTAAAGAGCTCAGTATTGTTCATTCTGAAATGTCATCATCATTGCTCTTTTTTATTTTTTATTTTTTTTTAAAATATATATATATATATATATTTTTTTTTTGTATGTGGGTGAGTATGTGTATGTGCGTGCGTGCGTGCGTGTATTTGTTAGCTCACCAAAAACCTATTAGAAAAAATCCCATACCGTTCACCTAAACCGAACACCGCCGTCAGGAGACCCGAGGGGACCAAAGAAAACAAAGGAAAGTGAAATCCAGCACCGACCAGACACCACCCACCAGGCCACCCACCAGAATTCTTCCCCAACCCCAGAAACATCTAAATTCCAACAAATCAAAAAAAAAATAATCAGGGAGACCTCAAGAGACCGAAGGAGAGACTGAGGAAAGGAAGGAAGGACAGACGAAGCCGAGTGAGATCCACAGACACCAGCCTCCACCGATTCAATGACCTGAGGAGGAAGCAGATTGTGTCTGAGTTTTGATAGATGCTGGTGTGGTGGATCTGGCATGCATGAAAATCTCCACCAAAGAGGGGAGCCGTCGACCCCTGCCAGGAGAGAGCAAGCGCAACACCTCAGGGCCCCCCAGGCCGCGGCAGAGCCAAAGGACGACCCCCGGGCCCCGCCAGGGCCACCGGCCGGAGAGCAAACCCAGGAGCAGGAGCGCCCCCCACCCCAACACGGCCCGCGCCCCCGACCCAACGCAGCAGGACGGGGCACTGCAGGCTCATCTGCATGCTTGATGTTCTCATCGAGGTCTCGACTGCAGTTTGTTTAGCGTAACTGACTTGATGGGCGAATGCTCACATTCGATGGCGTCTGGCACATTGGAGAGGTGTTCCATTTACGAATAATAACAACCTGATCAACTCTATGCAAAGGAGATGCACTATGTGAGGCAAATGGTAGTCACATAGCCGTTTCTTGCTATAGGCCAAGTAGGTGACTGCCTAGGGCCTAAGGATGATAAAAATGTCCTGTCTTTATCCAGCTCTAATATATGTTGATAGTTGGAGGTGAAACTCCATTTCAAGTTTTAAGCAAAGTTCAGGAATTTATTTATAGATGTTAACCTTCCCTTGGCCAGCCACTAGATTAACTAGTAAAATATGTAAATTATTGTAGAAAATGCTTAGAAGTGACTAATTTGTAATTGGGTACAAGCTTTAAAAAGACGCTGTACATCACAATTTTTAATATAAAAACAGATTCATTTTAATATTCTGCATACTGCAATATTCCTGTAATAATAATTAAAAAAATGGAATATTCACTCAGTCTATTTGCTTGATAACCTAAGAAGCTATTTTATGTTAGTTTGTTTTCCTTGTTGCACTTTAAAGTTGAGTTTGTTTTGTTGTGTTTTATTTAAATTAAACATTTGTCTAAACACCCAAAAGCTGTTTTATTTATTGATGTAAAAATGACTGTCAATTTAAGATGTTTTATTTTAACTGCAGTATGTTTTGTTCATGAAGTCTAATAGAATGTGATATCTTAGGAGACCATCTAAAGAGTTAGGAATCTCTTCATTGTAGTTTGGCAAACTAGGGGCCCCCAAACAGCATCTTGCCTAGGGCAAGCTAGAAACAGCCCTGGGTAGTCACATCAGATATTGACTGGTTTTCTGACCCCCGCAATAAAGCAAAACTGCACAATAATCGTACTGTCTAATTAGCAGCTTGATATGCCACACCTGTGAGGCAGGATGGATTATCTCGACAGAGTAGAAAGTTTTAGATCCTAGAGTCCATCTCGAAAAATGGGAGCAAAAACTAAATTGTTGCATTTATATTTTTGTTCAGTTCATTAGCATATTTGCATATTTAGAAAAGCTCTACAGTATATAAAACTAATACATTAGTTGCAAATGTCAATTTTAATACATGCCGCAGGCCGCTTAATATTGTACAGTGGGCCACAAATGGCCCCTGAGCCACAGTTTGGACAACCTAACTTAATACCACCTTTAGAGTGTCAATCACAATGGCTGTTCCTTTGGCTTGTCATTGTATAGGAACCTATTTGTCCATCCACGCTATTGACATAATGTGATAAATATTCGATACAAGCTGTGAGACACCACATGAAATGATGAAGTGTGAAAGGGTGTTTCTCACACTATGCATGCACAGTAAATGACAAATTGTAGATGTTAATGAGAATTAAAGTGGCTGACAGAGCAATAACGAACTCTGTCAAGGGGAAAATACAGTAAATAATGAGGCTTTAGACTTCTTCTTTTTTTTTTTTTTACCGACGAGATGTCAGTGTTGAACATTGTTATTACTTACTTACAAGAATGCCTTCATTAAATTGAATCATAACATTGTTTTAAATCCTGAGTTATAATAACTCAATGTTAAGCAGGCTTTGTGTTTAGATCATTTAAAAGCAACTTTCCTCATTTAAATAGGTATTCTTATTTGCTATTTTAGTCTTTGATAGCCTACAACTAACCTCTGCCTTGTCCAGACGCACAAGATCCAATTGCAGTCACATTGTAACCAAAAACCATGGACTTGGAAAATCCACGTGTACGGATGTGTGTAGCTTGAAAGCACACAATAATGTGTCGTATGTTTGTACATGCGTATTGTATGTCGGTATGCACGTGCACTTAGCTGAGATGAAAATGCTCTGGGGCTTGTTACTAAACAAATCCTTATCTGGATGTTAATCCCTATATTAGGCTTTACAGCAGCGATGATACTTTGGAGCCTATCGAGTGTAAACATTATGCTGATGAAAACACACATGTCTGTGATATATGGGGAGTTGCTAAAAATGTAAAAAGTAATTGTCTTTGATATGATGGCAGCTACAAAAAAGGAGGTTGTAGCAAAATTATGATATATCCACAAAAAAAAAGTGACATGCTGACTTGGTTTAAGGCAACAAATGATTGTAGGCTAAAGGCCCAATTACATGTTGTCAATTTCATGATAAGATTTTTTCCCCCCTTAGAGTGCACAGTCATTTACACACACACAAAAACAGCAGGTCTGAAACATTACAGTTGTGGGCTGTATAACGATATGAATCACAACTGCAGCTGCACTCGTGTCCCACACACTGCTATTCAAGCAAAGCTAAAGGCTAAAATCCCTTCTCATCAGTCACCTCAAAGCAAATCATTTTTTTCTAAGAATTTTGTTTTAATTAGTTGGTGTCAAATATTTGTCATATTAATCAGTTATTTGGGATAAAATAAGAAGTGATGAGACATCAACTGACCAGGCCTCCATGGAACAGTTCTAGGTTTCCGTTTTTAAGGTGGACCGTAACTGAGATTCCTCTCAGGGTTTTATATCTTTTGAGATGAAGGCAAAAGAATCAATACAACTATAACACTGTAGTGTCTTGCACTTTAGTGCAGTTCTATGCCAATGCATCCATCAAAAGTGCCCAGCGAGTCTTCGACAATAGGGCCAAAAAGAGCTTGTGTAACATTGTGAATACGGGCTGCAGCAAAAGCAACTGTAACTTATTGTCGCAATTTGCCATAACTTACCAAATTATAATAGATCATTTATTTCACAACAACAAATGCTACAATATTATTGTGCACACTGTCGGATGTTAATTGTCCATTAGAGGGGAAATAACAGCATATTGCTATTGCGTGAGATGTTTTCAATTATTGCCTCATGTACCTCAAGTATCATTATGGCATCTCCATGGTAACATTCGAAATAACATCTTTAATCATGTGATGGTATTTTGGAATTAAAGTAAACATAGGACATGTTCAATCACGTAAAGAGGGGGAAATAAGACTTTTTAATGGTTGAGTCTCCATTTGTTTCATGGTTTAGAGCAATTTGCACTTTACAATATATGTTTTTTTAACTCATTCACTCCCAACCATTTTCACTGAAGCAACCCCCTTCACTCCCGGCTGTTTTACTGGATTTTGACTGATTTTGCAAGGCCCACACAATATTGCGTTCTATTGCTATAAAAACATGCAGCCTACCAAAAGAAAGATTAGAGTCTGTTTTTTCATCGGGAAAAAAAGTACATTTGTATCTGTTTCTATTTTGCAGCCAATAGCAGTAGAATATGGCTAATCTCGTATACTTGCCGTTTTTTGTAATAACTACCATTGTTTTAAGCGACCTCTTCAAGTCAGAAGCTAAAAATTTTAAAACGTATAAATACATTTTTGGGAGTGCAGGATAAAGCATTAAAAACGTATTTATGCGTTTTTGGGTTTGGATTAGTTAAGTACAGAGTTTGTGACCATTAGTGTCGGAAGAGGCTCGATAATGTTTTGTAGGACCTCACAGTAAAAATACGTTTTTGATTCATAATTCATGAAATAATGACTCTGCCTTGTGTACAAGCTTAAAGGCAATGCCAGAAGTAGACCACAGATGTTGCGCAATGCCTACTTTGCATATATTCAAATAAGTAACTGGATTTGTTTTCCCCTCTCCAAATAGGACACAAATCTTTTTTTCAGATGCATATACAGATTATTTTTTTTCCTGAAGATTTTTTATTTATTTATTACAAAGTAGTTGTAGTCAGGCAAGCATCTACAACTTTTATTTGTAATCACGTAAAAACATTAATATTCATTGAAATGCTTACTTTCCAATAACATGAACACAAATGACGGTAGTTAATTGCTATGTAAGTTTGTTTAATTGGTAGGAACTTCATTAGGTACACCTGCACATGCTAATGGCGTACAAACTTATTAAGCTCGATTTTGATAGGCACTGCCGGAGGGATATTGTTTTTAAACAATGCATTAATATTGTGGCTGGCGTTTACAGTAGTGCAGTACTTACCCATCATAATGAAAGCAGTTTCTGGTTTGTTAAATCAATACCTCTCTATCCCGATCAATCAAAACCAAACAGTAGTACTGTTCGTGTGTGTGTGTGTGTGTGTGTGTGTGTGTGTGCGTACCTAATAAAGTGACTCGTGAGTCTTTATAGAAGTGCATAGGAGGACTGCAGTATCTGTGTGCTAATTCATTGCAGCATATTATTTCTGCCAGGTGAAGGGCAAGCAGATAAGAACTTAGTAAATTCTCCGCTGTGCTCCATTATGGTGCAGTGACCCAGGCCTCACAAGTCATATCGCCATGAACATATGTACAGGCATCCAATTTAAATACGTGCAAGCCATTGAGCATGTCATTGAATTATTGTTTAGTCAGGATAAAGACAAGCCGAGCTAATTGTCGAGCTATCGTTCTCTGACCACTCCTCATCCAAGAGGTCCTGCATGTTGCTTATGTTGTGCTTTTGATTTCAACTCCCATAACAAACAAACAAAATAGACCCCATAAAGACAAATAATCTCATGTACAGTGTGTGGCCCTTAAGTTTCATAATGTGTCAAACTGATGACAATATAGCCTGTGACATGAGTACTGACAACTGGTGCAATGGCGTTGATGTCCAGAGGAGGGCATTAAAATCATTAAATAGCATTTAGTCTAATACAAAGCTTTACTACACTCTTTGTTTTAACCAACAAGGAAATTATTTAAGCTCCATGAACAAGATTGTGCCAAAAAATATTGTTTAAAAAGAACAAAATACAACATTTAGAACCGAACACATTTACATATTTCTTCACCATTAGTGAAAACTTGGCAGAGCAGAATAAAGACCAAGACAAAGGATTTAATGATTTAAGTAGTGTTGGCCAGTCCAGTCACACCATGCACAACCTGGACAACAGTGCTCCCTATGGGTACTCGCACAGAAGTTCCAAAACTCTACCCAGCTGAGAGAAACAAAATGCATTCAGGTTCATCTGAGGACTTAACCGCATGCTCTCAGTGAAAGACAACTCACAATGTCGCTTTACTACAAGCACCAACCGCACTTGCTATCAATTGAGTACACTTGCACACATTCATTACGGCTGAAGAAAAAAAAAAAAAAGCTGAATGAGTTTGTCAGTGGTGGTTGCAGAAAAATAAATCATTGCTTCCTTTGTTTTAAGTTACTTGTGCAGAGACTTTGCAATGGCAACCATTTGGTGTAAGGGAAGGAGACATTTAAATATTTAAGTTAATGCCTCAACAACCCCGGTGAGTTATGACGTAAAAATTTAACTAAAAAATGAACAAAGGAGAAAAGCAGCAGTAGCTGCTGGCTCACTGTTAAAAATTCTCAGTCCCTCTTTACTGCCGTGGTGCTCTTTCTGTAGGCTAAATGTAAAATCCCAGCTACTGTATATTTTATTTCAACTAAAGATGAATGATGCTTTTCCTTAAACAACCATAAGAAGTTGAAAATTGTATCCCGCCCGTCTCTAGATTTTACCACTGCTGTCCTTCACCTGACCACAACTACAGATGGAAATCTTGGCAGGCCTTCAATTCTGAGCTGAACAGCACATGAGAAGCATGTGCAGGGCTCAAAATTGAACATAGACTTAAATATTTATATTACATGTGTTTAGAATGTTATGAACAAAGGAGGGGATTATAAGGAAACCGTTCAATTGAGGGTAGTGGGTAAGTTAGTAAGTCTACCAAACAAAATTAAGCAGTTTTTATTTATATAGTCGGTTTTAAAAGGGAAGTCAACCCACAAATGTTCTTTACAATACATTCTTTGCAGCCCCATTAGTCTAAACAGGATTAATATTGTGTTTGTGGAATAAGACTTAAGCAGCAAGCTCTGTTTATATCCAGCAAAGGGGGTGGTCATTTTGCTACTTGCCGTCAATTGAAAATGACATCACAGTTGCTCAGGGCTCAGCTAACGACCTACCAAGGTTCACAGTTTCCTAAATTTGGTCATGTGACATTCGCAAACTGATCCTGCGGTCGTTACCTGAGCAACTGTGATGTCATTTTCAGACAACAACTGGCAAAATGGCCACCCTGATTGGTGTATAAAAATGGGTAGATTTTGCTGCTCAACTCATAGTTTCTAATTAGTTTTTTCCCCATCTAATTACACAAGCAAGGCTAAATATTAGGCACACTTTTCAAACAAACACTAATATTTAAATGCACAAAAAAATTGTGTTAATGCCTCTTAGCATACATGGGGGGAAAAACACCAAAAAGGAATGGAAAGAATGTTGCTCCAAAATGTCATAGGAAGAGAAAGGATCAGGTGGCGTGAATGAATCCAAAAGTCAAGCACAAGCAAACCCGCAACTGTCTGTTTTGTGCACAGTCATCACCACAGTTTGGCCCGAGTTAGAAATGGTCCGGTGGTCTGAGTCAGCGAATAAGTGGAGGATCACCACTGCAGCGTGGAGCTCCTCCATCCTGGCACAGATGCTGACACAAGAGTGGATTGAAAAGAAGAAGAAAACCAAAGAGGGGAGCTGTTATGCTGGAGGTTGGTGGATTCTCTTTCAGCCCCCAAAACATACGCATGATCAATCATAGTGAAGCAGGAGTGACTTCCCCCCGGACGTAATGACTCATCAGCCATAAGCCATCAGTTATATTTTATGTAATACTGTATTGCATACTTTAAGCAAAGCCTCTCAGTGCGTGCACTAAATCACGCAGGGAAGGCTGAATGGTGCACTAAAACCACACACAGCTCTTTCAAACCTATTCAAGAGACTTGATATAAAATGCTCAAAGGGTATAATGCAAACATTTATAAAGCATCAATCTGATTAGGATGTCTTTTCCTCTCATTCAGCTATCAGAGCAATATTCGTCTTGAGTGTCTCATCGTCGAGAAGGATCCTCTTTGTCATTCTTTCACAATATGACCTGCACAATCCAAACAGGTTGGATTCAACAGAAGCGTAGATGTGGCCGGAACCTAAATCTATTATATTTCTGTTGTGCTACATGGCTACTTTTTTCCCATATAAAATGATACAAAATCATTCCACCGTACTTGTTGAATTGTTGGCCAGCGTAACAAAGGATGCCAGCAAATCACAATACGATACACGGATTCAGAAATTAAAGAAAAAATGTGTTGTATTTTTTTAAAGTGTGCTTTCATCCGATCATAATATTTAATTAAGCCAGCAGCAGTTACAATTGTTCATGCTATTTATGACAGAGGCCAACTTCAAAATAAAATATTTCTATCAGCGCCTTGGGACGCTTTTATTTTGAAGTTGTTCCTGGCAGTTGTGGTCGTTTAACAAACTGTCACCACCAATGTCAACAACACGACGTCCTGAAATCAAGCTCAATCACTAATTGAGGATGTTGAAAAATATACTTAATTATGATGACATTGTATTACACGGCGCCTGTTGGCAACATTTGTTGGCAGTTCCAGCGTTAGCGAGTAGCTGCTAAGTGCTAACCACGTTGGTACACTTTTATTTTTAACTCTTTGACTGCCAAGCATTTTCAGAAAAGAGGATATGTGGGTGCCAGCTGATTAAGCATTTTGACTGATCTTTCAAGGTACACAGAAAAAATTTTGTTTGGACTATGGAAACACAGATACTACCTAATAAAAGATTGAACTCTCATCTTTCATCAGAAATAAATAGTTTGTTTCTACCTTATTCTGTTCTTCAGTAATCAACAATAGAAATTAGGTTAGTTTCACCCAAATGCTCTGTTTTGGACCAAAATACGGAGAAATCAAGCTTTTTGTGAAACGATATTATTTCATGCACTCTAGTTAATTTGACACCTTTTTTTTTCCATGAATGATGCCACAAACATCTAAACAGTGCTTTACTTCTGTAAAACACTACCACCAACAATGAAAAAGTGTTTTTTGATAGCAAAATACGTTTATTTACATTCAACAGTGTAACAATTTGACAAAACAATTTGGCAAACTATTTACAAATGTGTGCAACTGTGGTACTATTTACTATTGTGTGGATGTTTCAGCTACACAGTTTTTCTTTTTGTGAGGTATATTGTGTAAAACTCCCCTGCGTGCAAGGGGACGCAGCAGGATTTGCACCACAGATTAGTTTCACTGTGATTGCCCCTTCGCGTGCACTTTCTTGCCGGCCTTTTTTTCCGGGGAGTAGCAGGTATATACTGCAGTGTGTGTTTGGCCATGTTGTCATCAAGTCTACTCTCAGGATCATGATACGGTGACCTGGTGTTACGTCTGGCTTCCTCATGTCCTTCGGTTCCTATACCGAGTGGTAAGAGATGTTCTGATCCATCTTATCCACTCCATTCATGGTGGCATCGTAGTCCAGAACCAGTGTCTTCTCCATGATCAGACTGTACCCACTCCTCCGATGAATATGCATTGGACTCGGGGTACTCTTCATCGTCCGATTGAACGTCCGCCTGTGCGTAAGTGCTCGTTTTCCGCCGTTAGCATCGCTAGCCGGTGAGGCTTTACGACGCGATCGAAGCCGCCGCGTCAACGCTTCCAACTTCGGCGTCAACCTCGGAGTCACCATCATCATCATTGTCGTCGTCATCAATGTGCTCTTTAGCATTGGTCGATGCTTTTAGTCTTTGAAAAAAATGCTCAAGCGTGAGCTGCTTTCAACCGGTCGCCATTTTTGCTTCCTCAGCCACTCTCCCCTCAACACTCTAGCTCCGCCTCACGTCTTCTACTGACGCCTACCCGATCTTGTCCAAAGAGTCATCGCTGCCATCTAGTGCCCAAAAATAGTCATTATACTAACTCGACCTGCTTGATACTTTCAGCACAGCTTGCCAAGGCTTTCCTCCACCCGTTTCCCCCCCCCACCCCAAAAAAACAAAAAAACATAGTGAACGTCTTTTAACATCTTTGGCGGCACCCATTTGGATTTTACTAAACGTTATTAAACTTTTTTGGCGGTCAAAGAGTTAAGTTGTTCATGGCAGTGTCGTGGCGTAATTGACTTGACTAATTTTTCAAAATTGCTAAATAAATTTAATTAATAAATTTCAATCACTAATTAAGGACACACACAAAAAAAACATCATAATTTTATTGTATCATATAACACCCGTTGCCAGCATTTAGTGGTGGTTCCAACCAACCAAAAGAAACGGATATCATTTTTGGACTCTGGAGGCTGGAATTATCAGAAAGCATGAAAACATCTTTGGCGCTCAAAAAAAGAAAAAAAAGAAAGAATTGTTGGCCAGTGTAATAAAGGATGCCAGCAAATCACAATACATAAATGCAGAGGGGGAAAAAACTGCTTTGATGGTGATTTTAGTGGATCCATTATACTCGGGTGCGTGTTATACACATACTGGATTTTATGGTAGTCTTTCTGACAGCATCGATCAAAACTGAGCAGGACAGAGCCAGTCTCCACCCCCACATGACTTTCCAAATTAGCATTGGATGCTAATGAGACAATGAGGAGGCCTCAAAAACAAAGTCCACTTGAGGCTGGAGGTGCAAAAGGATAGATGACACATTCACGGGTAGGCAAACAGATGAATGGGCCACCATCTCGCTCCTGCAACCAGCTATTTCCCTCTGACTAAAAACAGCACTTCACATTTGACCAGCAGCGAAAGTAATCACTGCAGACCTGAACAAATAGAAAAGGTAACAGCTCGGACTATCGCTCAGGGGCTTCGAGGAGATAACACCGCAGCCAGTTAGCAGAAATGCATCCCTGTTATTCTGGAGAAAGAGCGGCGCTACTTTGTTTGTAAACAAAGTAACTGTTGAGACATCTATTGGCTACATATATCCAGCAGGGAAAGCTGGAGGTGTGTGAGAGCCACCAGTGGATTATTTTTCACAAGCATCACAACCACACTGCTGATTTGTCACAGCCCAAAAAGTCAGAATTTTCCTCCCTCACGCACCATAAACAACCACTGTGCGGTTCAGGAAAGATTTCACAAGAGGAGGCTTCTTAAAGCAACAGTAATTTCATGACGCATCTCATGCTGACAGCTTCTGCAGCATGAAATGAATACATACGAGAGCAGTGTTTTTATTTGATTCATATTTAAAGGTTGTTTTTTTTATTTAGTTGTTTTATTTGTGCATTTGTTTACTTTTATGATGCATATTTTTGTTGTTTTAATTTCCATTTATATTATTTTTTAATCAAATTTCTGAATTTTATTTTTATATCCGTTCGTTTATTTTTTATTTGGGCAGTTTTGGTCCTCCGTACAATAAAGGCAGGGGGGAAATACACTAGAGTGACCTGGGATTGCTATGCTAATGATGAAAGTGATAAAACTGTATTGTCAAAATAATTTCAAAACTTAATTTATGATCATGTTTACACATTTAATTTGGCGTGGTGACAATGCAACTTTGTAATAAATGGAATGTCAGTAAAGATGTATCTTGAAATTGATTATTTGATTGAAAAATAATAGAAAAATAATTTGCATATGATACAGTGAGTGAGTGATAAGGAATACTTAAGTCCAATTCATGAGCACCCTCGCGAGCAAATTTTTGTCTGAAGACAGTATGCATAAGCATGCCCAGTTATAACTGCTGTGGTCTTGGCAGTTTTATTCCCATTAGCTAATTAAGTTTAATTATATTAAACATCATCAAGTATCAAACGCTAATTACAAATCTTACAGTCTGAGTCCACTGTAGCGCCGATCTCAGCCGGCCCTGTGAAATTAAAAGCTCACGGTTCTGGTGAGCAGGACGTTGCATCATCATATCATTGGCTGAAACACTTCTCTCTGAATATCTTTAAAAATATAAATATCTTTGGAGCACTTATCCTTGAATTCACCAACAAGCTACGAACACCTTGGGCTGGACTGCTATCTGGCATACAGGGCATTTTTGTTGAGCAAGGTTCCGGCCGGTGTAAGTTAAAATGTCAGTGGCAATTTGTTTGTGCCAGTCCAGCCCTGGCTACATCCTGTATCAAAATGAAAGGATGACTTTATTTAACATATTGTGCTGAAAAGTCACACTGCTACAGAAACCCAAGGGCAGCCTTAATTCCTTAAATCGATATGGACAAAGATTTAGCGGACATCTCAAGATTAGATAATCAGACATGTACACGCGCACACACCCACACATGATGACATCATACACATGCTCTTCCACTTCAAAAACAAACCACATTAACATGACTCAGACAAATAACCCGTACCAGAACAGCAGCTAATCCCCACTAATGGAATACTGTAAGCGGTTGCTCACAACTGAAACTAGGAGAGAGAGAAAAAAACTCAGCTAGGATTGCATGAAAGCACATGGAAAGAACACGGAGTCGACTGTACATGGGAGATGAGGAGATTAACCTTCATAAGAGTGTTTCTGTGGTCAAATGGTAATTTAGTTATATTCAAACTGTTTCACGTGAGTGTCGCATGTTGGACCTAGTTTACAGGACCAAGAGTGAATAATACACATATACGCACACAGGCATATATAAACAGTAACATTCTGCTTATGCATTCAGTAGCGCAAAATGTAAGAAAGAAGACAGTCAGAGGCAAATGTCCTTGAATGCATGAGTCATATTTGACCCAAATGGACAAATCTGACTCAGATTAGCCATTTAAGTGCTTTAAACCTGTCTATTCAAATACAATGTGCAATGGATTAGTCTAAGAATAAATCGAGTAACAGATGGTTTGATAAAGGAAGCAAACGTCAACGGAAATGCTACAACTCAGTTTCGTATGTCTCAACAAAACTGTTATTGTCTGACTGGAACATAACATGGCATCTGGGTATAATATTGACTTGATATGTTAACTAGTATTTTTAAATGTATTATTCTAATTATTATGCCTTTACATTATGTATTACACGTATTACACTACACAAGAAGTCAAATGTACATATCATCACGTTTTTAAGCTATATGTGTATGTGGCTCATTCAAAGGAATTCAAATTATGGTTCATAAATTATGTCTTTGTTAGGTCAAATATGTATTAACATAATTCTTCATTTAGAAAGATAATGTTTACTGGGCAGCGCGGTGACCTAGTGGTTAGCACATCTGCCTCATAGTCATAAAGTTCTCAACCCCAGGCTTCCTGTGGGGAGTTAGCATGTGGTCCCCGTAATTATGTGCGTTTTTCCTCTTGCTTCAAGAGGAAGTCAACCTTAAACATTTCTTGACAATAATATGTTATATGTGACCTCACAAGTCTAAACATGATTTTCTGATTAATATTGCATTTGTGGAATATGAGTTATGCAGCAAAAAACAGCTGCTTTTTACCACATATTCCACTAACGGAATATTAACCAAAACACCGTATTTAGACAAGTGGGGCTGCATAGATCATATTGTTGTCAACAAAAAATAAATTGGAGGTTGACTTCCCCTTTCATAAAAAGGCCACATTAAATTTACTAGAAAACTAATAACTAAACTATTTTCAGTTATTCAGAAGTTCGATGTGAAATTTGTAACCAAAACGATTTGTTGGGGCAGGTTGTAGGATTACTGTACAAAAATCAGAGTGGAACAGAAACAACTAAAACACCTGACACCTTCTCGACTATTTCGATCGATAATGATTTCCCAGTCAGAGTCTCCCATCCCCCTTTGGGAGAGCTGTTTGCTAACCAGTCCCAGGTCTCGCCCCTTTAGTGTCCCCTGCTGGATGGATGGCTGAGACGGCGAGGGCCAGGGGTTGAGCTGCTCAGGCTCTCTAATTGGACACTTTGGCAGCCGAGCCAACGAGGTGATTAGAATAAGTAACAGAAGATCACCAAGAAAAATAAATAAACATGGCTCTAAAATTACAATTAATAATTAAAACGTGACCTTTTATGGGACAAACAATAAGAAAGACATTAACAAGAGAGTATTATACATTTATTTAAATAATTTCTAGGCTGGGTGAGGGGGTGTTCCCAAAAACAGATGTGCACCCTTAAAATGGTATTTATCAGTTATTTATTTTGGTAATAACACTGCAAAAATTTAATTTTTAGAACAACCTACATTCAAGTGATGTGTGGTCATAATAATCATAAATCTGGGCAATGGAGAAAATCTATGAATAGCAAAAAAAGTAGTGTGGGAAGTGGGTGAAGTCAGCACTGATAATTACAACCATGGCAACAAAAGTCAACAAAACCTAAAGAATGTCGTAATTCATGACAGAGGTTATTTAGCATATTTATTTACCTTTCCATCTAGGACGGGTTTAAATGTTAATTGCATGATAAGAAGTTAGAACATACCTATAAAGGATTTTGTGTTTGCTCAGGAAGAACAATTTCAGGGAAAACCCTACCAAAGTTAATTTTGGCTTAGAAATAAATCGGCAGTCACGGTCAATCATGTGTCATCATAATATAGCTGTGTGCATGATGTTATTTACAATACATATTCATTACGACTCGGTATTTGTGGAACAGGGGGGCCAAAAGTTTCATTTCTTATAATGCCGCATGGGGGAAATAAAATGGAGCATTAAAGCCCTGGCTGAGGCTTATTTACTTTTCCATGAATCCTTCAACTGGGTAATTGACAACTCTGCAGGGCTGACTTTATTCAGGCAAGAAAAGCAAATATCAGCCATGCACGGAGAAGAGAAGCCCAGAGGGAACTAAATACCTGCTGAAACACTCAGCGCGTACGGCAGCAGTCAACTAGCTTTTATACAATATGTCTGCTCATGTAGCGTTGCAATTTCACTTCCTTTTTGCAATATTACCAGGTAAAGCCAATTTGCTTTGGGGGAAAAAAACATCTGAAAACATCTGACAAGTAAAAGAACCACGTTTTGGGGGATCAGTCACGACAGTGTGGGAGCGGAGCATTTACGGGCCAGTAATTTCGCAGAACAGCATCTTTACTTTGAAACTGGTTCTGGGAAAACGAGTTAAGGTTTAAGCAGCAGCGGCTCCTCTGTGGTTCCTCTGTTGTGTTTTTAGCACTTCAAACCAAATCACCAACGGCCTCATCTCAAGCAAAGCAAGAACTGAAGAGCAGCATCCAGATCTGAAGAAAAAGACATCAAATTTCCAAAATGGATTAGCTTATGTTGGGGTCTGGTTGGTAGTCAAGGGAACATATTTGAGTTTAGGAAAATTATAGGGTCTAACCAAACTTGAGAACTGCAAATTACACTTTGGATTTGGTTGTGACAATACAGCCACTTTAATGCACCCCCCCCAACCCCCTTATAGTTGCTGAGACATTACATGCAGACACCGTCAAAAGACCGCAAATTTGGCACAACCCTTACGGGGGGGGGGGGGGGGGGGGGGCAAAAGTTAACCCCCCTCTGAATTCAGCCTTTCATGAGGAGAGAAGAATAAGAACGAAGGAAGGGACCAACAAGTCCACATATGTCAAAAAAATAAGCTGTGATAACAAGGGAGGAGAGTGCCAAACAATCTGACAGCCAACAAGCCCCAAGAAAAGCCCAGACAAACAGTAGGCAATGAAATGCAAAATAACTCTTCTTTTCCAAGTCAACCTTAAATATTTTTTGACAATAATATGTTATGTGTGCCCTCACTAGTCTAAACATGACATTCTGATTAATATTACATTTATGGAATTTGAGTTATGAAGCAAAATCCAGCCGTTTTTATCCATCTCAGGGGACGGCCATTTTGCCAGTTGCTGTCGACTGAAGATGACATCATAGTTGCTCAGGGAGCAGGCAACGACCAATCACAGTTCAAGATTGTTTTTATTTTTTTATTTGGGGGGTGGGGGGGGGTCGACTTCCCCTTTAAGTAAATAGCACAACAAATTTCAAGGACAACATCTAGTTGACTACAAATCTTGTCATAGATAACAAACACACTTAAATGTTAATGATTAGCAACCTCGGGATGGAAAAAGTACACAATGCCTCCTGGGAATCAAAAAGCTGTCCCACTTTTGGAGCATTCAAGTTTAGAGTCTCCACAACTTCAGACTGTCTTACCTCAGCCGATCCTCCTCCTTCTTTCTCAGCTTCATGTCCCGTTGGACAACTTTCAGGACATGTTCGGCCTCGTCGTCCGTCAGGCCGGACAAGTCCAGCCTCCGGCCCATTTTCACTGGGCTTGCCACGCTGAGCTGCTAGTGCTCCAACACAGGATGATGACGATGAAGAAGATGAGGAGGAGGGAGAGCAGGTGGAGGAGGAGAGGCACTAGTACACTGTTGGCTGGTACAACCCTGGAGAAAGATGAAAGGATAAGACAATCGTACAAAGAGATACATATATATATATATATATTTATTTATTTATTTATTTTTGTATCATGAGAGAGAGTAAATATTTAACTTTCAATTAATATTTTAATTATGTATACTTTGACTCTAGTGCCTGAAACTTTTATAGGCGAGATTACATTTCATTTGGGGAATTGGTCAATTTCAAGGTCAAATTAGAGGGCAAAAGGTCAAGATAAAATATGCACCAATCGTCTAAATTATTATTCATTTGGAATCCTTGTTGAATTCCCTTTCCAACAATACCTATTTTGTGAAGATTGACCCGGGATTTCCTGAGATAAATGGGTTCAAAGGAACATGACCACGCCCCTTTAAAAAAAAAATCGAAATTCACCAGGCCGTAGCTCCCAAACCCCTGCTCCGATTGACCTAAAAGTTTAGATATATTGTTGTGCCATCACTCTCAACAAGTGCACCAAGTTTTATTAATTAATTTAAATCTGCTTGGTTATTGGTTACGTGGTAAAAATTCATACATTTGCACAATCCAATGAAATTCAATACAAGATCTGATAAATTGCTAGAATAAAATATATAATTTAGTTAGACTTTACACTGATCTGATAGACTCGATCGGGATTGGACGATATTTTGCATTTTATGAATAATCGGCAATAGGCTGTAATGGTTTAATTTGATTGATCAATGACGACATTGACCGGCTCAATGAAATAAGAAATTACATGTTATATTTAATGTTTTTCAGGATTCTAGGGAGATTTTTTCCCACATACATTTCAATTGTCATCAATTATATGTGGATTTTTGCTATTCCTGGGCTGGCCCATAAGAGTAAAACCCTAACCGTAACCCTAATATAAAAGTGTTTTAAATAGATATATTGCTCCATCTTCTGATCAAATCGATGATCTATTATCGGAGGGGGGGTGTATTCTTGATGGGTGATCTGCCGAAAAATCTATCGCATAAAGCCTAATTTTAGTTAAATATACCTAACAGTGCTACTAAATTAGGTTTGCTTGTTTGTTTTTGTACAGTCACTTTTTCTACACAAAGAATGCATACCTAGTCATTTGAACTTGTTTTTAATTTATATTTTCATTATTTTCTCTCCATCTGGTTTGAACAACAACAAAAAAATGCGCTCATGCAGGGTCATTCATCTTGTAATTTTAATTGAAAATGGAAAACGTGATTGTGACTTTGTGCCATTGGATGATCTTAATAGGTAAGGGTGCGGATTATTGTAATCTTTGGAAAGGCAGAATTTTCGATACAGCTCTTGTATTGGGCCTCATTAAAATGTTCTGGCCAGCGAGTTCTTCCTCAGGACGAGGGGAGATGGACAGGTGAAAAGGGAGGAAGTGACGGAAGGATGACGACAAGCACACAGAAAACAGACAAGGGGAAGGGCACTGCAGAGACAGATGAGTCCATGGCCAGATGTAGAAGGTCCATTAACCACAGTGTCCAAACAAGATGGGAGTGCACTTGCAGAGGGATGATGACTCTGAAGGCCAGACAATTACGCTCAATCTATTATTGGGCCGATAGCTTCATCGACTAAGTGCCTCTTCTATGAGCGTATATCACTCATTCCTTGAATTGGCCCATCTTAGAGGAAACAATCTACTAACTTTGTCAAAAAATTATTATTACAAAGCAATACTTGACCTAGGTGTATTTTCCCATCTCTATTCATTTTTGCATTAAGCCATAAGCCTCTAATGGACTGTGTGGGGCATCTCAGCACTGAAATCAAATTGGTTTAAATTGACCAAGTGACGTCATTTTGCAGAGAAAGCATCTCTAAATATTGTTTCTTAAGCCATCATCCCATCTCAGCCTGACAGATTTATCCATGTGTGAGTCATTTGTTTCGGTTGGGAGTATTAGCGTGATGGCAAACCCGCAAGGACGCGCGCGCGCACGCAAGAAAGGAGTGAGTGAGCGAGCAAGCTTTTGTCACATTGTCAGCTCCGGAGAAGATAAAAGCAGCAACATCTCAGGATATCAGGTATCAGGCGGTGCGCGGTGTAAATAAGGACGGTCACAGTGGCATTCACACACGCTCCTCGCTCAGACGCTGTGTTGAGAGACGTTGCCCTTTGCCTCGGGAAAAGGCCAACTCTGACACAGTCATATTTCACAACTGTTACACACTTGGCGACATGTGCGTGTACACAGCAAGCAAGCACAGCCAAGTGCTGCAGGTGCTATGTTGTGAAATAAAGCTGTATCTGCACCCCGTGATGTCATAAAAGAGGAAGGGGGAATAATGATTGTTTTTAATGGGAGAATTTCTCCCTGAACTCCAGTTTGGAAAACAGTGTCATGTCAAGCAGAATAAATCCATATAAAGGAATTTCTATAGTGGGGATCTGCGTTTATGTAAGTGTGTGATGTTAATGTCAAAGAATGATATGAAGTTAAGACTAACTCTCTCAGGGGTCCCAAAACATTGCGGCCATTTGCTGCCCATGGGTTGATATTTTATGGCCCCCTATTTGACATCAAGTGGGTGTTTTGTGTGGTTTATACTTGTTTAGTTTTTTGTTTTGTTTTTAATCACTTATTGTCCACCATAGCTCAGCAGCTTTTACCAAAATGTAAGTCTGACTTTGGAAGGAAAAGCTATCCTGTCACCCTTTCCCAGTCATATCCTTTTCAAAACCTGCCGTGAAGAGCAAAATTGGTTTTGAGAACAACCAATTTCAAGGAGAACTGGACACAGAATGATTTTTGTTGGACACAGGCACACCCAGAACGGCTTTGAATGCATAGAAAAAGTTGCAGCGCTCAAGAAATTAGATGTCATTACTCAACAAGGCAGACTGATGAGTATGTAAATTAGAGATGTTCAATACCACTAGCTCACACTGTTGATACAAGACATTTTCTCAAAAAACAATGACAGATCATTTTAAAGGACTTGTATAACCCAATATAGAATTTTTACATAAAATTGCATAAAATAAATGCCAATTTTCTATTATGTTCTTTTCCATTTTTTGTGGCAACACACGTTTGTCACAGTTTAATTCAAGTGTGACATCTTAGTCTGACCACTGGTTGGCACCCACGCAATGACGTGCATGAAGAAGAAGAACTAATCTGATTATGTCATTCATAGCAGTCTGCTGAGCTGAAAATAAGAGAGGTTGGAAACTGTGTATAAAGTAAATAAATAAATAACTGGTTGTTGAGAATTACAATAGGCCAATCCCGAATGTCTGGAACGGACACAGATAGTTTTATGTTGGGCCGGCGTTGCTATCTGTGGCAATCAAAGCACTGATTGGAAGCTAGATGCTAATGCTATCTATAATCACATCAATGCGTGTGTGTCACAAGTAAATCAGAACTTGCTAATTTCTCAACCAATTTCTCATGAAGCTCTTTTTTTTTTTGTCAATGGCAAAGAGAGTGCTATAAATACATAAAATGCTTATTTTTCTTTTCGGTTTTAGTGCGGCCTATGAACATACATTTGAAGCTCTTTAAACAATACCATAGCACCATTCATTGTCTTACTGTCTGTGTCTTACCTCTCAGCCTTATTCATTGAAGATTAACATTAGTGCTTCACAGCATTGTTACTATAATGGCCCAAGTCATGGATACTGCTATCAGGTCCCTCTTGTGAAGTATACACCAAATACACAGCAGCCGCATAGAGCAATGAGAGGACCAAGCAGTCCAGCAAGGTACAGTCACCATGACAACATGAAAGGAGCATGCTGGAAGAAGTGATCGCAAGTCTGACAACTTATTCAAATGAGTCTGAGGTTTCTATAGCAGCTTTAAGGGAGATAGGGGATTTTTTTTTTTTTTATACATTTTGAGTACTGTCCAGAAAATAATTGTTTGTTTCATAAATCTGTTTGGGGGAAATATTTAGCTACAAAATTCAATGAAGCAACATTTATGTATTTAGATTGACAATGTAGTCATTTAAAAGTTTTGATTCAAATATCACACTTGTTCTGGAATGTACATGAAAAGTCTCCAATTTGTTTGTATTGGATTCTCTACTTTTCACCGTGTGGGTGAGAAAAGATGAAAAAATGCCAGCAACACACTAAGAGCTCGCCAGGAAAAGAATTTAGAATGTTGGAAATTTGTCCACAGGCTAAGGTTTCACAAGTCCCCCAAAAATCGAACTTCGTGCTGCAGGACGGATAAAATGAGGTCACGCTGAGGCACTTCTCAAGAGAAGGTGAATTTGTTAATACTTTAAATAATGGAGAATTCACACAAGAAAACACCAGCTCGATCTAAAGCCTGCTCAGGACGGCGGTCATGATGAAATGGCAGGTGCAGCCAAGCGCTAAATGAACTGCTTGTTTGGACCAACTCTGTTGGGTCAGCTGGTAAAAGTCACAGGGTAGTACATTGAGAGCAACACTGTAAGCACTTCTTGACGCTTCAAGGTTCTATCGACAGGACATAAATTAGTTTTGGCAGCAGAATGAAATGACTCAATTATTTGAGCAATGGTGAGAAACCGCATCTGTCTAAGCTTAAGGAATGCGTCATCCAATTGATTTTGAAAGATATCCAACACTAGGATAGCCAAAGTAGATAACTTGCAGGTTGAATTGTAGTTTGAAGCCCATTACCAGTCAAACCTTTAGAGAATATTGCCCTGTATCAAATAATTAACTATATTGATTTCATGCGAAGTAAGGATAATGAAGAGGTCCTGCCATCCGCCTGGTATGAACATTTGATTGACAATGACAATTCAATTCAATTGTTCAACGCGACAAGTCAAATAGTTTACACTATTCTTATTCATTCCACCAAGGAGATTAGGTCACACACGTCTTGCTTGCTTTCTGTCTGTGGGATTACACAAAACAGGTGAAGGGTGCCGTGGGCCGAGAAAGAATTCCAGATTTGGTGCGGGTCAGTAACCACAACACAGACCGAATTTAACATCGGATAAACCTGAACAATAGAATGCGGCAAAACACCAAACTTAATTTAGTTTACAGTTGTGCAATGTAAGCTTGCCCTTTTTTTTTTACCTCAAAGATGACACTTGGTCAATGTTATAAGAGTATTCCATTTAAAAATATGATTGTTGCTGATTACATTACACTGCTTACTTGATTTGAAGATGTTAATTGAATCATAATGTAAGTAATAATGACAACCGCCACAATACAAATAAAACTTTGGTGACTGGATGGCTGAGTGTTGTCAACAGGTAAAAAACAGCCACCACAAACAAATCAACTGTGCGCCTTGTTCACCTAAATCTCCACAAACATGCGCCGGATTTCCAGCTTGCATTCCTAAGGGATGAAGGTTTATTAGTCTGAAACAAAACATGACTTTGTTTTTCTTAAAAGCTGCAGCTCATTAAACCAATTCAGAAAAGCAATTTAGAAATACACCCCGTGTCTTCCTTTTCATCTCGGCTACATCGAGCTCCACGCCATGCACATTTAATGGTTATTTTTCGCACGCCCCCTTGCTAAATGACGCATTTTATCCTTACTTTTTTAAGAGGAACGTTCGCGCACTGCCACGTTAGTGATAGAGTATAACATCGGCGTGATTTTAAAACCATGAAAAAAAAAAGGGACCGTAAGGTTGCTCGATCGCACTTAAGGGGGAAAATAAGAAGTAAAATCATCGTCACTGATGTGATGTATCTGCATGCAAAGCTGCAATGACAAGCAGAGCCCAGGCTCGTGTTGCAGCCATCACACACAAACACAATCACATATAAGTCCATAGCGTAGCGACTTGTTGTGGATCACTTACGCGGGATCAGCCGGTACCGGTGGACCGCCAGCCACGCTCTCCCTGGCCAGCGTTAACTTCCACAACACCTGCCTGCCCTCCTCCTAATTTGCCCAACCTCCCCCTCTGTGCCTTATTATTTGTGAGGCAGACGCTTGCAGAACTGAATGGGTGATCACGAGGTTTGTATTACGCAGAGGTGGAGGAGGGGGAGGCGAGGCGAGGCGAGGTGAGAGTGGGGGCTGGCACACAACCTGTTTACCGGTTCGATGAGTGGCTGTGTGCTATAAAAGGGCTGGAAAGCACATGCAATTGGTCAGAAGGGGGCTGATGTGATGGATGTTGGCACCTGTCCTCAAAAATGTTGGCACTGCAAGGAAGAGGGGGAGGAGGAGGAGGAGGAGGAGGCTGCGTTGGCTGGATGCTTCATTCACAAAGACAGTCACAGTGCAATTAGCCTCTAGCCAGAGATGAAGACGTCCCAATCAGTCCTGCACCAACGTGTCACTTTTAGATCATGCTGGAGAGGTTTCCGTGAAAACAGCAACACACTAGCTGCCTGCCTGCCTGCCTGCCTGCCTATCTATCTATCTATCTATCTATCTATCTATCTATCTATCTATCTATCTATCTATCTATCTATCTATCTATCTATCTATCTATCTATCTATCTATCTATCTATCTATCTGCCTGCCTGCCTGCCTGCCTGCCTGCCTGCCTGCCTGCCTGCCTGCCTGCCTGCCTGCCTGCCTGCCTGTCTGTCTGTCTGTCTGTCTGTCTGTCTGTCTGTCTGTCTGTCTGTCTGTCTGTCTGTCCGTCCGTCCGTCCGTCTATCTGTCTATGAAACTACTTAATCCTAGGGTGAACGCTCGGGAAAGGCGGGACATTCTGTACAATACTTCGAGCTGATTGGACGATGCGGCATCTTGTTTACGTTACGTTTGAAAATGTCGTCTTCAGTCTCTTCTTGGGAAAAAAAATCATAAACATCTTAAAAATGCACGAAGCTCCTTTCGCAGTTTCACATTCAACAAGAAAATGGTGAGTAATTCTGCGAGAACAGAATTAATTGCTGCGTCCATTCGTCTGTTAGGTTTCTTTGTTTTCCCCGGCGTTGGCACTTCCTGGTTTCATCACAGCTGCATGTCCCGCCCTAAACAATGCCTCATTGGTCCGACCTAAAGAAGGTCCGTTGGATTATTGTAGTATTTGTGAACAAATACAGCAAGAATTCAGCTTGCTGGCAAGGTTATGATACCAAGTACCGATACTACTAGTCCTTTGGATATATGATTCTCCCCACAAAAAACAATGAAATTTTAAAGAAAGAACAATATATCCCAAAATGGCATTTTCTTTAAAACTGCATGAAAATAATGGCCATTTTCTATTCTCATTTCTAGTTCCTAACCGTATTGGCTGCCATCGCAAGTACCAATTTCTTGAAATAAAGCGCTACTCGCCCATCCCTAATATATACAGTTTATTTAAAACCAACAAATCAAACCAACAGGAAATATTAGACTTTGACAAATACACTTCAAACTCATTATCCTTATTGTATTCGTTGTTTGAGATTTAAACAAAATACACATGCATCACCAAACGCTTTTGCTTGATGTGTTGACAATGTTTTATTTAAAATGGCAAATACACTGATCGCACATCTCACAAAGCGTAGTCAAAAGAGGCAACACAGATTTATCTACATTTGGTAAATATGTGTGCGACCACCCGCTCTTTTATCACTTTCCAGCACAGACGAATGAACAAGGCCAACAGTGTATCATTAATCCTCACTGGTCACAAGCACATTTCTACAACCTTAAAGCAACTTTTGCTCACAAATATATTGTGTCGTAAATCTGATTAAGGACCTCATGCTCTGCTGCTGAGTCACTTACAATGAACGTACACCCTTTGGGGGACACACATGATCTGAGGTGAGAAAAAGCAAGCTGTGATTTTTCTATTTATTTCTATTTATAAGCAAATCAGAAGGTGGCACAATTTTCTTTTCTAATGGCCAGTTAGAGCAATCTTATTGAGTGACAATCTTATTTTTATTTAATTTTTTACATTGCAGGTGCACCATACTGGTCTGAGCGGACGCGTTCCTTCACCAGTGACATTTAAGCATTCAGTGACTCGTGTGATCCCGCTCCATGCTGATGTATATGCACACACAAGCTGGTGACAGGAGTGATGGCGTGCTGTTGACTGTCCCTTCCCTCTTGTGGGAGGGTGGGGGCGGGGGCTTTTTCAAGGCTGAATCACTTCCCCTGACCACTGAGATGAGCAAAAGCTCTTTGCTGCTTCAAAGTCCTTTTTTTTTTTGTCTCAATGGGTTACAGTTAATTAAGTGCGCCTGAGAAGTCCTTCAGTATAAATTGTGGATTTATAAAATAATCATGTTTACTTTTAAGTGAAGCTCAGTAAAGTATTCAGTTGACAATATATTCATTATGTTTATAGTTAATGGAGTAGGCCTACTGTTCAAAAGAAACAAGCCACCAATACTATTAATACAATATATATTTCCCATCTCTGATTCCCACTCGTTCATAATTGTAGCCTTTATCAACTTGTTATACATAACAAGCACATGGGTATAAAAAAAAAAGATTTTGCAATTTTAATTGTAATCTACAAAAAATGTGTGCTAAATCCTTTGTTGTCTCTCTCTAGTAGTGCCTATTGCGCACCGACTTGACTGGTAATAAGTGGCCATTGCAGTGTGGGAAACAGAGCACCAAATTATTTGTTATGAGTCATCATCTGTTGCTTTGCTATTCATAGTGAGGGAAGAATATATGGGTATTTGTTTACAGTATAACCTCACTACTCAAACATACCAAAAGTGGAAAGAAGAAAAAATGATTGAGAATTAAACATTCTGCTAACTAGCCTAATGGTCGCTAGCTAAAGCTGCCACATTTTCTTTCTTTCTTTCTTTCTTTCTTTCTTTCTTTCTTTCTTTCTTTCTTTCTTTCTTTCTTTCTTCCTTTCTTCTTTTCTCTATTTCATTGTTTTGTTTTGTTTTGTTTTGTTTTGTTTTGTTTTGTTTTGTTTTGTTTTGTTTTGTTTTGTTTTGTTTTGTTTTGTTTTTGTTTTGTTTTTGTTTTGTTTTGTTTTGTTTTGTTTTGTTTTGTTTTGTTTTGTTTTGTTTTGTTTTGTTTTGTTTTGTTTTGTTTTGTTTTGTTTTGTTTTGTTTTGTTTTGTTTTGTTTTGTTTTGTTTTGTTTTGTTTTGTTTTGTTTTGTTTTGTTTTGTTTTGTTTTGTTTTGTTTTGTTTTGTTTTGTTTTGTTTTGTTTTTGTTTTTGTTTTTGTTTTTGTTTTTGTTTTTGTTTTTGTTTTGTTTTTGTTTTTGTTTTTGTTTTTGTTTTTGTTTTTGTTTTTGTTTTGTTTTTGGGTTGTTGGGTTAGTTGGCCCGTTGTTTGTTTGCCAGTTAGCTAAAAGTCGTTACAGATTGTTAGCTGTGTTGCTATTCATAACCAGGAAAACAAATGTATGGGTATTTATTTGTTTACAGTGTAACTTCACCATCCAAAAATTCTAAAAGTTGTAGAATTGGAAAGAAAAAAACAAATTTTTTGAACCAAAATGTTATCGAACTAAACATCCAGCTATACTGATTAGTTTGTTTGTGTGTTTGTTTCTTTCTTTCTTTCTTTTTTCAGTTGGTTGGTTAGTTAGTTGTTTTGTTGTTTGGTTAGATGGTATTTGGTTGTTTCTTAGTTTGTTTGCTATTCAGTTAAAAGTTGCTACCGACTGTTAGCTGCCTGTCAACACTATTGTGGGAAACACAATTACAGAGTTGGGGAAACGTGACGCGTTTCAGAAATATGATGAGGAGCACAGGACTTATTTTCGAACCTCTTATCTGAATGGGAGGAATTGTATTTATGTCACAGAAATTGGAGGTTTGCTATGCCAGACCTCCCTGCTGTGTCATGCAAAGTACAGTTGTGATTGTGACAGTTTAACTGTGGGACAGAATGATTCAATTTCCATTACTTCCAATAAGAATTCTGATTTCCGGACAAATCAGAGGTCAGCCACTCTCCAACACATAAACAACTTGTGCATAATTGGATGTTTACTCAAGACAGTTCCTTCACAGGCTTATGTTAGCAGTGCAAAGCTCCCACACAGCCAGAATCCTTGTCTTTCCTCACCTCCTACTAATTATTATTTTTTCCAATGAGGAAAACCCTCAACACATTGTGTGGTTACTCTCCATCCGGACTACATTAGTCATACTAACTCCTCTGGTATTGTGTGTGTGTGTTTTACGAGTGAGAGTAAATTTGCCTGCTTCTCTTTCGCAACAGTTAAAAGGGAGGTGTGTGTAAGTGTGTTGAAGATTTAGCAACACTCACACATATCGCCGGCCATTTGACCCTTCTAGCAGAATGAAAGACAGATGATTAAGCAATAAAGATACATAAACTGAGAACATATTAACAATACAAATGCAGTAAAGACAAACCATGAAAACACAGGACAAATACAAGACATGTGATTAATTTTTGATGAAAGTAAAGAGATTGATTGAGTGCACCTGAGTGTGGAATAATCCTCGTCTCATTGCCGCTGCGGGAAACGCGTCCACACCCGCTCTCATCCGCACGCATTTTGCTCCTCTCCCAGCCCACAGTGCCATTGTTTGAATACAACTGCTTGTTGCCATGGTAACCAGAGCTGAGAGACGATGGGATATAAATGCAAGATAGGGAGAGGCCATGACCTGTACTTGCTCATGACGTCATTGTCAGAAAGACTAATTCGATTTAATTAGAACATTCACTGCTTAAATCGCTGCCTCATTAATCTGTTCAGGTATGCATGTAAATGGTTTGGTTACACATCTGCAATATCATACATCATCAAAGTCCCTCTCAAAATGATATGAATGATGGATCAAAAAATAGAACGTATTCAGTCTCTATCGATAATGCTAACCCCGTAATTCCATCAGTGTTTCACTTTTCTATTTCAGGCCATAATCACACAGCTCATGACTTCCTCGCTTTCACAGCATATGATTGGCTCGCCAATACTATTTTAAACCTCACAGAGGCGTTAATTCCCCCCCTAGTCACTGTCACTTTGAATCTACGTCATTGATTATCCATAAAATGAACAAAGTTTCCCGGTTTTGAGGTATTAAATGTAACTAGAAATGCTTACACAACTATTAGTTCATTGACAAGCAATCTCACTGCTGCACACTTTCCATGTGAATTCATTCAGACCCCTTCTCATTTCACATCATCCACAAACGTGTAAGAACATAGGTACAAAGAAAGATACTGTGAACCATTTGCATACCATATTAGACCTGTGTCTAATTGTTTGTCGTGATATGTAAATTAATTGTATAAATGTATGTATTTTTGGAAAATCCTCTGATAAGAGGCTCACGAGCGACAGTTAGTTTAGCAGAATGAATATAATTATGGCAATGTATGTAAGATGTATTGTAGAATCCCATGAATAACAGTTTTATTTTTGTAACAAAAAAAACTCAAAAAATATTATTATAGGGTCTTAATAAGAATCATTGACACTTTATTGGCTAGTTTTGAATATTTATTCATTCATATTATTCATTCTGATAATATAGGATACCAGCAAATAGGGGGGTCGTATTATACGCAAGTACAGACAAAAAACAGCTTTTTAAGGGTCATTTTGGAGGGCGTATTATACCCGAATGTGTGTTATTCACATCATTTACGGTAAAAAAAAAAATAATAATTGCAATTTTTCATACCGATACTAGTACTTTTGATACATACATTTTAAAAAGTCCTTGAACGATCCCTAGTCTTTTTTTTTTATTTAATTAATAAGAAAAATAAGAAATAAGAATAATATAAAAAAAATACTATAACATTAAAGAAAAATATATAATAACCATCCATCCATTTTCTTAACCGCTTGTCCTCACAAGGGTCGTGGGGGGCGCTGGAGCCTATCCCAGCTGGCTTCGGACAGTAGGCGGGGTACACCCTGAACTGGTTGCCAGCCAATCGCAGGGCACACAGAGACGAACAACCACACTCACAATCACACCTGTGGACAGGGCTGGACTGGCCATCTGGTATTCAGGGCAGATGCCCGGTGGGCCGCTGTGTCTTTTGGGGACACTGTGATGCTATTGAATAATTATTTTTGCTCCATTTTGCCCCAAAAGACCGGCCCACAATTTAGAGGGAGCAGCCAATTAATCCATTTACAATATAGAGAGCAAACTGAACCAATAAACATCAGTGGTAGAGCTATGTGGTAGCCAAGGGTAGTCAGGAATTGGGCTGGGCTCAGCTGGCGGGCTGAAGTCAAAATGCCAAGGCCGATTATTTGGGCCAGTCCAGTACTGCCTATGGACAATTTGGAGTGGTCAATTAACCTGACATGCATGTCTTCGGAATTTGGAAGGAAACCAGAGTACCCGTAGAAAACCCACGCAAGCGCGGGGAAAACACGCAAACGCCATCCAGGAAGGCCGAAGCCTAGACTCAATCTTACGTCCTCTGCAAGGGGAGGCGGACGTGCTAACCAGTCAGCCACCGTGCCACCCAAAATTTATAATATAAAAATAATAATTTACTATTTAATGGTATGTGCTAAGTTAAGCAAATAGATGAGACGGGGCTATATTAGACACAAATTGTGTGTGTTTTTAAATAGAAATAAAATGTACTAAAACTATGCCAAAACCTGAACAAAAATCCATGACAAATCCTTTATCAGATAACAGGGTCAGAACACCCATTAAAACAAAAGTGCTTAAGTTCCATTCACCTCTGAGTCATTTATTATATTCAAGATGACCACGCATAAAACATCTGCAAATGTCCCTGAAGTGAGAAAAGGTCTGTCTGTAATTAGTAGCAATGAAGAGCATGTTTCAGCTAATTCAAAACATCCATTATTACATGAGTCATGTCTCTTATGACCCAGATGTTGTTGAGCAGCTGTGTTGTGTCTACCCACCCTCGCACACATGTATCATGCATCATTGTGTTAGACATGGCCCGTCGTCTCATCTTTGGTCATTCTTTACGTCAGACGATGTCATCTTCATCACAATGACAGGAGAACAACCGTTGGGAATTGACGTGGCCTTAGATGCTTTACTGGATATTGCTAATAAGACATTTCACTGGCATGCCCTCAGATGGACTCATTGTGGTTTTCATGAGGCTAATATAACCAAAGCATGTCACTTTGATTTCAACATATCGTACAAACTATAAAGCCGAAATGATCCGCTTAGTGAAATGGCGAGTTTCTATCCTCCTGAGTCTGACTGCCAAGAACAACCCATGTTTGCAAGGTCATTCTTCACTCTTTCTCTGCTTGTCTCCAGGCTTAACACCCCCACCCCCACCCCCCACCCCCTATCCATCCATCCCATCTTCAGCCCTGCAGTTGTGGTTTCGCTTGAGAGACATTTGCAATAACAGTCTCCGCATAACTTTTAGGCCACTTTGGGAAATTGTGCTAGTTTGGAAACAAGAACATCTTTCACTGATATATCAAGAAACTGTCAAGCAGCTTAACCTGGAGAGGAAATTAACTATATTTAGTCTCAACAATTTTTGCCTTTTCTCAGCAGCACGTTTCCAATACCGGCGGGAAACAATTCCTGTGTGACTAAGTGCTGGAGGCTTGAAGACATTAGCCTTCGTTCCCACTCTCACTCCCTCCGAGTCACTCCTTCCATCCTGTAACACACCTTTAGACAAGCTGTCTATTCATGCGCTACTTGCCCCCGTCCAGGTGGAGATACATTCTTTTTGGCAGGCAGCATTGTAAAGACTGTTCCAAATAAATAAATAAATAAATCGCCCATATAAGGTGTGCTAAGTGCTTCCACAATGTGAAAGTCTGGTAACGTGAGTCAGACGGTAACCATTTTAACAGTTTATGTAAGTTTCCAAATGGTTATTGGGCTTCCTGAAGTGAAATTAAACTACATGTGCTGAGGGAACCAAACAGGGAGTTTTCAATTGTTTCAGCAGAGGCGTCATAAAAGGCCAGCCCAGTCTGTTTGTGCCCCGTTGTTCAGTATTTTATGCTTGCGGCATATTCCGAAAATGAGATTTGAACTGTCTGACAGTGCTATAGTGGTGGGAATAAATTGTTTTTTTTTAATTGAGCTTTTCCAAATAAGCAAATATGTAAAAACACTCCTTACAACAAAATAGAAAGAAAATTGCTTTTCATAAAGACCTGATATAAAGACTATGGAAAGTCGATACCACTTTTATTCAAACCGATGCTAGTACTTTTGATACATAACTCTTTTTTTTTATGACATAATTTTGGAGTCAGACCTTTAAATGCCAATATAGACTTTTTCCTCAAATTTACATGCAATTAATGGCAATATTCTTCTCTTTATTTCTACATGATATCGATGTTCGCCCATCCCTAATATTAATAATACAGTTATTTTATGTTGAGCTTTTCTAAATGCTCACATTCCTTACAAAATTGCTAATTGTAAAGACCATGTTCAATACCACTTTTTTTTCTTTTTTTCACTATTGAGTAGTCAGCGATATAAAGTACAGATACCGTAATACTTTTGATGCAGAAAATATTCTTAGAGAATGACAAATAGATCCCAACATAGCATTTTTCCTTAAAAGTGCATGAAATAAATGGCAATTTTCTATTCTTCCAATTTCTAGTTCCTGATCATAAGACGGCCACAAAAGGTCGGCTGATACTGGTATCGACTCATTCGTGTGATACCTTGAAATAAGGCCTAGTATTGGTCGAATACTGACAAAAATTATATTAACACTGCTAATTCTCATCTTACAATAGACAACTCTTGTTTTTAGTGTAAATGTGGAAATCAGATCAGAGCAGATCTGTTCTTGTAGGATACGTGGTGACCCCAAAAGCCAACAAAATTTTCAACTTTTTGTCTTTAACAGAAAACTGCGCTGCAGTGTTTTGTTGTTTTTAATAATAACTAGGAGTGTCAAAATGTGTGTTAATTCTAAGTTAATTTAAAGTTCCTTTAACGCCACTAATTTTTTCAAAGCGCGATTAATGACCGCCCCTTACTTGAAAAGTCTGTACTCTGGGAATTCCAGTCGAAACGCAGCACGTCAAAATGTTGCCTTAATAAATGTAATAATAATGCATATATTTGTGGAGGCTGGAGTCAAGTTGTATTAAGGTATTAAGGTAAAGATCAGATAGCTCTTAATATGAAAATAAAAATTCACTGATCTGTCACCAAGGTCCTACAAATGCAATTATGCCATCTAGTGGCAGAAAAATGACATCAACACAAATCAATATCACACTAGTTTTTTACAGTACAGTGCATCTTTTAAATTTTAACTAAATTTTACAAATTATTATGAAATTACTGTATCAATGACTCTAACACTTTAACACTTTTTCCCCACGTTTATGTTAACAAGAGTATGAAAACGTAGAAAAATATGTTATTGTACATTTAGAACAGATTTAGAATTTGTGATTAATCGTGAGTTAAATATTGAAGTCATGCGATTAATTATGATTAAAAAATTAATCGCCTGACAACCCTGATCATAACAGACAAAAAAAACAAAATATAATTGGTTGATACTTTGGTTTTAGCATCATGTTTAATAAATAAAGTTGAAGAATGTCAAAGTGCTGTTGTGATATTTTTTTTCTGTTTGTGATTCTTGGAGGAGAAAATTTGGACAGCCCAAGTTTAAATACTCAAAACACAAGTTTCTGATCGTCAGCATTCACATGGGCTAAGTTGAAACTGCTGTTTCAACCCATCTTTTGGTCAATGGGCTTGTGAAGTCATAAAGGTGAAGGTGGTAGTAGTGAGACCGCTCCAGAAGATGTCTTACATGTTTATGCAGCACCGCAGTCCATTGGCTTCAGGCGTGGAGCGCCTGGCTTGCGGTGGGCTGCGTGTCTGCGTGAAGCTGGCATGGATGCACGTTTCCCAGCATCTGGTCCTCATTAGAGGAGCCGAGAGTATAAAGTAAGGAGCTGACGGGGGCTGGGAACACTCGACTTCCAGACTGGATCATGGGCTTTACTGCGTGGCTGTGTTTGCTCTGCCTGCAGGCGAGCCTGCTGTCTCATGCGCTTGACTGCTCCGGAGGAAGGCTGACCGACTTGTGCGTCAACACGCAGACGGCGGACGAGCAGGTAGGATGCGCTTCATCCTTTGAAATGAAAGGAAATAATTCACCGTCACTGTGTAGTGATGAACTCTTTTTTTTTAATTGAGATCATGTTCTGATGTTAAAATGTTTCGTTATACATCAACTAAATCAAAGGGGCACATCCACACTAGTCAGTTATTTGAAAAATAATTCTAAAATCACTTAAATGCCCCAAAATATAATAAATACAGTAAAATCTAAAATATTTATTTTAGAATAATCTTATAAATGTTTTTTGTATCTAGGGTAAAGGTCAGTTACTGTTGTGTGATGCACTGTACACAAAACATGCCACAAAATAGTATTGTACTGTATTATATTATGTGTAAAATGAGCTGGTTGCCCTAAATCTGAACTATTTTTATTTATTTATTTATTTATCTATCCATCCAATTATTTTAACAAAAAAAATGCCTACGGACACTCCAAAATCTTGTAGAAAGTCTTCCCAGGAGATTTGTGACTTCAAATACTACACAATATTTACTTATATATAGATTTGTTATCTGTCAAGGCCATCCTACACTCTAAAAACTGAATTGTTGAACCAATGTAAGTCTAAAAAGAGAATTGTTGACATTGAATTGCTCAACAAGTGGTAACACATAATTGAATTAAGTTAATCCAAGTTAATATATTACATTTAATTAATTGAGTTCATTAAACTTAATATATTAATTTGAAATTAACTTAATCCAAGTTAATATATTATGTTTAATTAATTGATTTAATTAAACTTAATATATTAATTTTGGATTAACGTAATTCAATTGTATGTTACCACTTGAAGCAAGTTGGTCACAAATTCTCTTTTTAGATTTAAGTTAGGTTCAACAATTCCCTTTTTAGAGCGTTGTTCATGTATCCATATATTGTTTTTCCATTGTGACTCCCTGGAATAAGGCCGCTGTGTGTGTCTATGTGTGATAACAGTAGCGGGCAAGTGTGCTTCAAGACTGCAGCAGACAAAATAACCCTGAAGAGCAATGACATATAATTAGATTGTCCAACTGGAACAGCATCTCATTGTAATGGTTTTTGCCACCATAATGCCAAAAACACCCAAAATAAAACCCACTGTGGAACAAAAAGCCCTCTGAGCCCTTTTTTGTTTTTGTTTCATGTGGCTGCAGGCTGTTTGACTTCAAACGTGCGGTTAGGCATTTTTCTGCGGAAAGTCGTAGTGTTTTGTCCATAATAGCCCTCCTCATCTGGACTATAGATTGTACAGCTGCAAGAGTTGAAATGGATTGTGTCTGCCACATGGAAGAATTTTCATAAGGGAAGGAACTTTCTTGTCAATATAAGGAAGTTGGTGGCACATATGTGCTTTTGTGTTAGCTTTTGGATAGGAAATTATGTGTGCACATTTGTGGGCGTCAAATGTATGTAGCGGTGGAACCACATGTAACTTTACTTCAGTTTAACTTGGCTTCCACATGGTCATTACCGTGTTCAATGCAGTGAAATATCTGAAAAATTATTTTTTGGCACTCTGACTCATAATAGAGCAGAATGAGACGTCGTTGGATTTTAGCTCACTGTATGCTAAAATGATAGTTGTTGAACTCATGGGAGTGGGTGGGGGGTGGTGTTATGAACTCGCTATGTTTTTTGTTCCTAAGGGGCAGGAAAAATATAAGGCCACTGGGTATGACCGTATAGGGCGTCCTAATATGTGTTTGTTGTTTTAGTTTATTTAGCTACATGAATGTTGCAAAATATTTCCAAACTGACTTTCATTAAAGGCGATTCGGTGAACATGACACTACAAAGCAATGCAATTCCAAGATTCTTTGGTGTCTTTTTGTTTTGTTTGACTTCAGCGATGGGCGAGCACCAATAACAGATATTGATTTCGAAACAACACACGGCCTTATTTCAAGGTGTCGGTACTCACGAAGGTGGCTGATACCATTTTCAGCTACTGTCTTGTTGCCATTTTACGATCAGGAACAAGAAATTTGAAATGACAAGAATAGAAAATGTTTATTATTTCATGTAATTTTAAGAAAAACCTTATATTATTATTATTGCTATTATTTAGATTTTTTTTTTTTAATTATCTATCATAATTTTTTGGGGGGGGGGGAATTTTATGTATCAACCGAACTAGTGGTATACTCAAGAGTTGAATATTCTTACTTGTATCTGTCTGAAAGAAATGGTTTCCAACATCCTTGTGTAAAACTTAGGGCTGTCAGGTGGTCAAAATGTTTAATCGTCATTAATCGCATGACTTCAATAGTTAACTCACGATTAATCGCAAATTTTATATTTGTTTTAAATGTGCAATAAAATATTTTTTCTAAATTTTCATATTCTTGTTAACATAAAAATGGAAACAACATGTTAAACTAATAGAAATATGGATGCACCCTTTCGTCATTGATACAGTAATTTCATAATAATTAATCAATTTGAGTTAAATTAAAAAATAAGTACTGTGTTATATTGATTTGTGTTGAGGTCATCATCTGCCACTAGATGGCATAATTTCATTTGTAAGACCTTGGTGACACCTCAGTACATTTTTTATTTCATAATTTAATCTTGAATCTTAACATGAAGTAACTTGTTAAATTCTGCACACTTAGTTCAGAACTATCAAATGATTTTTTTTTATCAGATTAATCACATTTTAGAATTCTGATTAGTCACGATTAATCGCCGAATAAAAAAGGCTTTTTTTAATCAACATTTTTTCCCCGCCAAATTTGAAGAGCACCGGTTAAGTGTTAATTCTTTTTTACATGTAATATTATGAGTATTTTTTATCCACTGCACATGCTCATCCTCCTCTTTTTCTAATCAGTTAATTACTTGCATAATTTGAAATGGGAAAAAAAATAACCCCGATATTTTGACATGAACAAATATTCTAAATGTGATACGCAAACATTAATTAAATGCTTTACTTTAATGCATGAAATTATGTTTATTGCTCAAACACAACCTGTGTTACCTTAAATGTAGCCATCTGCTGTCACGCTAAAGGATAATCTATGGTCAAAATTAATAGTGCAATTAATCTGTGTTGTTTCATGATTAATGCGATTTTTTGGGGGGGTTAATTAATCAATTAACGCTTTAACTTTGACAGCACTAGTTATTATTAAATTTATTACTGCTTAATTTTGTCGTGGACGTGTCTGCTGCATTACGATTGGAATTCCCTCAGTACAGGTTTTCCAAGTTAGAGGCGGTCATTAATCGCATGTTTAAAAAATTTGTGGCATTAAAATAATTAAAAATTAACTCAAAATTAACACACTAATTTTGACACCCCTAGTAAAAATAATATCAAAATGAATTGAATGTTATCGTTAATCAAGTGCAATTTCTCATTCTATTCCCAGACGGGTGAGCAGGGCCTGCAGCAGTCATTACCTGCAAGTGAAGAACAGGTATGTACCACCTTTTACAATTATCTCCACACAAATAGAAGAGAGTACACATGTTGCTCATGTAAGGAAGGCGGCAACTATAAACGAGTGAGGAAAATTAAATTAAATACAGCTTGGTTGCTGATTTTAATCTTCTGCACAGCCGTGAAATGCAAAACAGCTACATCGCTTCATTCAAAGCTATTAAGATGAGATCAGTGATACACATTGTAGTTGTAATAAAGCTACGGCGGTGTGACCATGGAAACATGGTGGAGCCCAGATGAGCAATCTGGCTTGTCGGCAGCTCGGAAACGCGGAATGACATGATGCATGTTCCAATTATGTCAGTGCCAAAGAGCCACATGCAGCAATGTGATGAAAAATGGGCATACTTGTCGCAATGTAGGTCAAGGGCAATCAGAGTGAGCACTGTAAACAGCATCACTACTAATAAGGAAAGCCGATGTTTTTATTTGTCTACTATCTCAGGTCAGGAAGGGAATTACGATAGAGACTCTTTTTTTTTTTTTTGCATGATTACTTAGCTCAGAAAATGAATTATTGATGTAGTCAGTAGTGTAATAAATTGACCACAAAGTCCAAATTGGAAACCTGTTACCTTTCATGCTGACAGTCCATTTGTTATGGCACACGGGCAGGATCAGGATCAATAACATTTCCTTGTTTATGCTCAGATCAATGAGAAATGCAGGAAAGGGTTTTTATGACCATGAATGAATGGAGTTGGACGGCTAATAAATAAATAAACAAGATTTTGATTGAAATGGTGGTGTCATTCTGGGTCACATAATAACTTGATTGTTGCGTTGTAGGTTCTGCACAGGCACAAGAGACAGTTGGAGAGGAGAAGCCACGCCCACCCAGGTCACACCAAACTTCCTGGAGCGTTCACCGTAAAAGGCTTTCCAAAAAGTCTCATCCAGGTCATTCCACGCACATTACAGAGATAGTGTGTGTGGATACGTGTGCCTAATTGCCATATCGAACCTTCTCCAGGCTGACAGGTCCAGGCGACACTTGGCTCAAGCGGCGAATAAGAAGAAGAACAAGCGTAAATCCCGCGTCGGCTCCTTTTCCCTCCTTAGCAACGATAAGCTATCCAACCCCCTACAGGTGAGTCTCCATGACAACCCCCGAGCAGACACACAGCTGGGACAAAGAGCCTTGTTGCGCAGGCTGGATCAATCTAGAAATTGATTGAAATAGACGCACATGTGAATGCTGAGAACTGGTTTGTCCTCCAGGTGATCAGAGCGAGAAGACAGGTGAAGCAGCCCAAATTCGCCACGTTTGGTCGGCCTGGTGAGTCATCTTGTAATGTCATTTCCTACCTCCATCAAAAACATCATTTCTCATAAGTTGTGTGTGTGTTTTCTGTCCAGCGAGGTCCGCATAACGGAAGACCCAAGAGAAGCATAAAGGCAATAACAGCATCGTGTTATTATGCTTAAATCGACGAACACAGGAAAAGATGTGTCCAGATCTTAGAAGGAAAACAAATAGACAATCATACAAGCAGTGAAACAGTTTGTGTGTGTAAATCATTAGTTTCAGCTCTAAGATAGTCTATTGATTAGTTAGCAATTATATGCTAAGTTTCTAATATGTATATGCCTGCATGTTATGAAAACAGTTAGAAAAAGATGCACGAGGCATTTTTGTTTAGTATTAATATTATATTTTATTAGATATTGAGGGGGTATA
This sequence comes from Leptonotus elevatus, assembly GCF_054856555.1. Lineage (NCBI taxonomy): Eukaryota > Metazoa > Chordata > Actinopteri > Syngnathiformes > Syngnathidae > Leptonotus > Leptonotus elevatus. The sequence goes on from NC_141259.1 coordinate 4,730,604, forward strand.
TTTTTGCAGAAATGTTTTGTTGTTTTTATATGAGATTTCAATAAAGATTTAGTTGAGAAAAGACTGTGTTTAAGTCCTGAAGCTTTATGAGAGATTTCCTTTTAGAGGGATACTTGACTCATTAAGCCATTTTCAGCAGCAAAAAGTTCATATTTTTTCTAGAATTAATTTGGTAACTTTATTATTTTTCATGTACAATTAATACCTTTAAATGCTATTTTTTTCCACCTGCTGTCAACTGCTTGCTGACCAAACCCAGAAAACGGATGAGCCGTGATTGGTCGTTACCTACTTCCTCAGCACATGTGATGTAATCTTCAGTCAACAGCAAGTGGAAAAAATAGTTTTTATAATTTGTTATTAATTGTACAAGAAAATAGTCATCAAAATTACTCTGGACAAAATATTAACGTTTTACTGCTGAAAATGGCTCAATGAGTCAAGTATCCCTTTTAAATCAGGAGAGGGACGTGCAGTCAGGGTAGGCAGAAGAGGCAGTGCTTCCCTGTCCCATCTCCTGCATGAGAAAGAAAAAAAACACTCATGACAACATTTAATTATTTTCGATTTTAATTCTCTAAGCCATGCATTGATTATCTTTTTCAACCCTCTGATGTCATCATTAAAATAGATGAATTTGCATAATTCCTGTTTAAATGCATGGGTAAGAGTATCATTCATAACCAATTTTGACACGGATTGATTTGATAGAAACATCAGACATGCCGTTATGATATCAGATAAGTAATCGTGCTTTCATAATATGTAAAGGGAAAAAAAACTTCCATTTTGGGTTCATATTTTTATACCAAACTCCAGAGGACTTAGTGACTCACCACTTATGAACCTCACCGCACATCACAGCCACACTTTCACACTCAGTGCATCATTAAATCATTTTATATCAGTTCTTAATGCAGTGTAGTCTTTTCCTCTCTCTTTCCTGGAATAATACCTTACATTTCTGACTCTGGCATCTACAAAACCGCCTGTATGACTGACTCATAAAAGCAAATATCAAAGGCTTCAGTTGCCAATTTTAGATGGCAATGTTGCAATGCAGGTACACTTGAGAGTTTGAGAAAAGGGTGAAAATGTTACCAAGTGCAAATAAAGTGTTTGTGTGCATGGAAGATGTATAAAAAAAATAAAAAATAAAGTAGTTAAGAGCATCTGTTTCATGCATCATAATACAGCTATTCAAGTATCTCATGTCACTTTTAATTCATTTGCCCACAAAATGGAAACAGTGTGGTCCAGACCAGCAGATTAGGCTGAAGTGCTTCTGCAGGACACTGACGTCAATGCGCGCACATTAACCAGAGCTTGAACAACAACTCTGCCTATTTACAGCGTCAGGGTGAGCTGAGATTCAATAAATCACCAAATGAGTGATGGCTTGGAAATAAAAGCTGCAAGTCTGATTTCTAAAACTGTTTCATCAGAAAAGCCCCATGTGATCTGAGGCAAGACAATCCAAAATTAACTGCATGACTCATCCACCACTCATTTACCAATCAAACCTAGAAGCTATTAGGAGGTTTTTGAGGCTTCTTAGATGCAAGTCAATGGATAACCTATTCCCAGCACATGTACGTTACTGATATTATATGCTCCGTCTGGAGGAATATACACGAGTCGTCACACAACCTGGAATACCAGGATGTGAGGGGTTGTCTTGGTTACAAACAAATATGGGAAGCCAAAAACAGTGACGCTCTACAAAAGACCAAAGGTCTTATTATGTGTATTCACAGGCATCGACAGCTAAGTGGCATCAATTCACTCCTTTGTCACACTTCCTCCTCAGAATGTACTAGGAACTTGTACTAAAAGGTATTTGTGTAAACTGGTACTCATACAATGGCACCACTAAATAACATAAGGTATTTTTTTCTACCTATATATTGAAAGCTTTTGGGGTTTGTTTATAGTACCAAAAAAAACTACCTACCTTCACACCTGCCTATACCTACCTGCACTGTCAGGAGAAAAAAAAAGTGTACTTTTTTGTTTTTCAAGGTACAACTTTTTGTTTTGTAGCCTACAGGGTCCATAATTGATCACAAAAGAAGTACTGTTAATGGTTAGAAAAGGTATGACTGGCAAAATCTTTTTGTTCACAAATAAGGGTACAAACGAGTTAAAAAATAAAAAAAAAATAATAATTTAAGCCTTTGCAAATGCCTTTCAAAAGAGCAGACTGTTGTACGGGTTGCAGTTGAAAGACATAAGCAGTAGAAATAGTAATCCAGACCAGGGATGGGAAACTTAATACACTTTTAACGAACTGTCAACGGTTCTCGTGAAGAAAAAAAAATCATTTTTGCTTGTGTACTTTTCAGCCCTATTTGGTTTCCAGGATGCATTGCACCATAAAAAGTCAAATGCCCCAAAAAAAAAAGCCTTTGCAAATACCTTTCAAAAGACCCCACTGTTGTATAGATTGCAGTTGAAAGACATAAACAGTAGTAGTAGTAATCCAGACTAGGGAGAGGAAATTTAATACACTTATCTGTCAACAGTTCTCGTGAAGAAGAAGAAGAAAAACTAACATTTTTGCTTGTGTACTTTTGGACTTTTCAGCACTACTCCGTTCCCAGGATGCATTGCGCCATAAAATATTTGACTTCTTCCATCCTAAGGTTGCTAATCATTATCCTTTTCAGTGTGTTTATGTTAACCATGCTAGTATTAGACAAGCACCCTCACTGTCCACTTTTAAAACTCGTCTTAAAACCAATTTTTGTTCTATGGCCTTTAACACAGCATGAGACTAAGCTCTTTTGGTGCTCATTTATTTGTTTTACTCTACTTTATTGTTCATATTATTTTTATTTCAACTATGAATCTATTATGTGTTATGTTCACAGTACGGCACTTTGTAGCCCATTCAGCTGCTATTCTTTTTTTAAAGTGCTTTATAAGTAAAGTTCAGTTAAGAAACATAGTTCGTTAAATGTGTATCTTAAATTTAAGTTGCACATTGTTAAAATGAAACCATGACTTAACATATGTGAACGAAACGAAACACCCCAGTTAACTCTTCTGATCTCTACGTTAGAAAATTCTTCATTAACTTGTTCTTCTTCATTAATTGAGATGAACAGGTGAGAATGCTACTAAGTGATGTCTGCCATCTAGTAGTAACTTAAACTGATCAGGTGTGACCTAGATAGTCGCCCCTTAGGCATATAAATGTTTGCCTACAAACTGCACAAATTGTTTAAGGAGTACAACTTGTGTACCCTTGAGGAGGGGAAGTTACAAATTTAGTAAACATTTTCTGACAGTGAGTGTACCTACCTAAGTAGGTAGCTAGCTATTGTTGGATTATTAACATTGTTTTTCAGTTTCAATTTATATTTTAACCGTTTTGGATATTAGTTATAAAGATATAAATATAAGACAAAAGTTAATTCATATGTTAAGCCAATCTATAGTCCTTTGTTCTCTTGAAAGAGAAGGGTAACAAGTTTATTTTCTATATTATCTAAAGGGAGTATAGCTAGTACCAGTCTCAGTCGGTCGAAGAGAGTCCAAGGACAGGCTGATTTACTATTGTTCAAGTCTAATCTGATTTGTACTCATGGGAGGGGAGCACTGACTTGGAATAAAAAACTGTGTGCGAGAGGAGAAGGGACACACAATCTGAACGGAACACGGCTTGAGTGTCTTCATTTTGTGTGATCAGAAGCTTCTGAATAATTATACCTTTGCAAAGGGACTTCTTCACCAGAATCTCACCATTCAGTTAATTGAACACGCAAAGAGTACAATACAAATATTGTGAACTCCAACACTATACACAAATAGCTGCTCCAGCGTTACAGAGAGGAGGCTAGCTAGGTAGCTAGCTAGCTCACCTACTTACCAATCAACCCACAACCTCTCTACTTACCTATACTTACCTAAATAACTATCTACCCATCTGTCAATCTACCTATCAACCAATATGTACTTGCCTATCTACATCTCTACTTAAAAACCTCCCTATTTTAACTGAACAACATATTCACGTTTGGAACTGTTAGCCCACAAAGGTACAATATGACGAGAGTGAAACCCACACAACAAACAATGTTGTGCCTGAAAAACTCCTCACTATAACCGAATGACGACCAAATGCTACAAACGTCACCAAACCACAAAACTACTACATTGTTGTGGACAGTGGGCACAAATAAAGCAATTCCGCAAGTGTCAACAAGGGTGTTCCATCGTAGCATTTGTCACACACAAACAATTTTTGTGTCATAATGACTTGTCTAGTGCTGTGTGTAAAAGCCAAGAACAGCCAAAAAGCTGTAGGCTGGGGATAGGAAATGGTGTCGTCAGAGAAATGCATTATTTGACAGTTTCCCGTATGGCATGTATGTAGTTAGCGGGCTTTACGGTCAATGTGCTTTGCAGGCACTAGAAACCACTGCTTAAATGTTTGTCGCTTGTTGATGAGAGCCTCTCATCATGACATGAAATGTGGCACGAAGATTAAAGTCTAAAACAAGTTCGGGTCATCTCTGAAACAAAAACTCATGTGATCATTCGCCAAACCATTCGGTATGTGGCATTTAAAACCAGTTAGTTAACATCTCCTAAAGTCCGCCATGACAGCTTTTATTGAATGATGGCAGCAAGGATAAGACCGGTTTGACAATGGTTGAGTTCCATAAAAATGGAAGGCTAAACCAACATGACTTGTACTATACAATCAAAAATTTACTTTCATTTCATGTTGCCATCAAAGCAGTGAATGTTTTTAGCGTATTTCCTGTGTGATTTTGTGGTGATTGACAGTGAAGAAGAGGTAGTCCCTCTCATCTATTTTCAAGCTGGCCGCATACTGTGACCACGCGTTCAGGCTGGATTCGCCTCGTTCCCCTTTTTCATCTCCTGCCGCCTCCGATCAGACACACAAGAGAGGCTGTTGTCTTCCCTCACCCCCTGTGCCCTTCTTCTCGCCTGACAAAACCCCTCCCAGAAGTGCCCTAGGCCCGCCAAAACCCTCGCGCAAGTGCTGTCACAGGAGCGTCACTCATGCTCTTATGGTAAAAGCGTAAAACAAGAAAGCAGGAAATGGATGTTGTGTTACTTGGTATGTGGAACTCCTCTGCACGCTGACCTTACAGCATGGATGAGTGTGGGAGTCGTTTTTTTATGACATTTTTTGCTTATATTATAAATAAATCCTTTGTTTGCCAGCCCACATATATTTTGTGATAATTCCATCAATTTAATGTCACATTTGCATCAAATAAAGTGCTGTGCAATTTTAAAATTCCTGTTTTCACCAAACCATTAAGCATTTATTGATTGAAAATTGCTGACTTTGACCTCCAGCTGCCTGCTTTGACATTATCACGTACTTTAGGTGAAAACAGCACTTTGAATCAGAAACAAGTGTTAAAGGCAATTTTTACACAATTGTGTGAGAGTCAGAGCATAGATAAATGGATTGACGGATGAACGGATGGACAGACATGTTTTTGTGTTTTAGATTTAAAAAATTAATAGAAAAAAAAAAGTAAAATATGGTGATACAAGCATTTCAATGCTGTGCAGTTATACACCAACACAATTTGACAGTGTCCTAAAATTTTGCATAGAATTCTTATTGGATTGTTCAAATGTACTAATGTAGAGTAAATTAACCTGCAAGCCAATAGTGTATTTGTCAGACATGACCACTTGGCTATCAATGATCCAATGATCTGTGGTTTCCAAACTATGGCTCAGGGGGCCATTTGCAGCCCGCAGTGCATTTTTTTTAGTGGACCACGGCGTATACCAAAAATAACTTTTGACATGGCCCGCAATGCTAACATTTCTTCATTTATTTATTTATGTGGGGGGGTTAGCTTTAGATGTGTAGTTGTCGAAAAAAGTGGGGTGGATGTGAGTGATGTGACCACTACTACTAATATTTTCTAGACATGGAAAGACTAATTAATTTACAGCTAAAATAGTTACTGAATTTCTCTTTATAACACAGTGAAAAATCAAGATAATTCATTTTCAGAAACAAAAAGTTTTCTCAATTTTTTTCTCCACTTAATGTCATGTTCTGATTTGTGAACATATCACATCAATGAGCCTCAATTCAGGTCATCCCAAAACTGAAAAACTATCCTAAACTATTTGCATTGATTCATTGATTTTTAGCATGAAGGTAACGTTAAAATATAATAACAATAATAATAAAGCTGACCCTCGAATCCTTCTCTTTTTCCGTATGCAGCCATCAGAGGAAAACGTTTGGACACGGCCACAAACAAATCAGATGTAGATAAAACCATGTCTGAGGGCAACACGTTTTGTAGTTCCCCACCAGAGGGTGCTGTTTTTCTTTAAAATATGTTTCAGTCGCTGTCTAAGGAATTTATCATGAAAAAGCCCACCTGACTGTAAGGAGTCCCCAAAGTAGCTGCAGGATGTGGGGACTCAAAGCACGAGTGGGTCAGAGAAGAGACAGACTGGAAGGGCTGGAGCATGGCAAGCGAGGGTGGAAATCCAGTGACCGTGAGGTATTTCTGATGTAGCCACAAACTTCCTGTACAGAAAGGAAGCACAGAGGTAGGATGAGAACAAACAGGGAGGGCAGCCTGGGTGGTATGAAATGTCTTGTCTCCTTTAACCACTCACTGACTTGTTTCATACCATGTGTGAAAATTACAAAGTCTTTATGTGCCGTTTCTGAAAACAAGGGTGGAACATTAAATTCCTATAACATTCCTCAAAGGCAAGAGACTCATGGAATCTTTGAGGCAGGAAATATTATGAATAAGCAGCAGCATGAGGTCACTGTCTGAAAGTCTACAAGCCACTTCAAGGAGCTCTGGTAAAGAGCAAAACTATCTTGGGGATGTGGCCGCAGAAGGAACCTGTTTTGGTTTTCTAAGCCCGACTTCAATTTCGAGGACATTTTAAAGAAGCGGCAACGTTAGATTATTATCATGTCTTACTGAAATGTTTCCATCACTTCTTCACATTCGGTCTCTTTCCATTGAGAATTGTTGAAAAACGTCCGTACATGCTCAGAAATCCACTAAAGAGCTACAGCATGAATAATTCAGGAGGTTAAATATTTCCCTGGCCGCTGTGTTGACAGGCTTGATGCTTGCTGGCCAAGGGAAGTATGAACTCCCTGCGAATTTGGATTCCTCACTGCAAAGCGGGTGGCACTTCAGATGTCCTGGAGGGGATCAATCATTTTGTCAGCCTTTCCGACACTGCAGCTTTCAAAGAGCTTTGTCAGCATCTCTGTAATCAAGGAACATTTGTATACAATCCAAATCACATGCTGCTTATGCACATATATGGTACTTCATCATGACAAAATGGGGGACATTCTAAATAAATGAACCCTACTAGTGTTATGGATATGTACTATCGCATTCAGTCCTAGACAGCATTCTAATACAATGACTTTTGGCCCTTAAAGGTGATGTCATAGTTGTCTGTCAGTGTTGCCTAGTAGAGACTGCCCTCTAGTGGTTTTAGTAAGAACTACAACACGAAGCAGGACCGTTTTTGCGTTTTGTTTTATTTAATGGGCATTCCTGTGCATTTTAGAGCATGATAACTTCTATCAACCATTTATAGCATTTTGCTACAACGATGTGAGTTTTTAATGCAGTTGTTGGTTTTCTGTGCCTTGTTATCTCTTTGGATAGTGGGGGGACATGGTTGACTTTGAGCAAGGTTCACCACCTTGTCCCTCTCTAGAGCCGCCCTCATGGTTTGCTCTACAAGGACTTGAAATTTGTCGTCCATCCTCCTGATCGCAGGTTCGTAGGCGTGGCACTGCGCTTTGAGCCTCCTCATCTCCTCCAGAAGTCTGTTGTTCTCTTGCCCGGCACGCTTGCGCTTCATCCACTGCGTGTCTCGGGCCTTCTGCGCCCTCGCCAGCGTATCTGCCGAGGTTGAGGCTGCCAGCTGGTATTCCTCCCTCTCACGTAGTGCGTTCTTCAGTTCGTTGTGCAAACGCTGGTTCCGGACATAAACGTCCGGAACCTCGCCAAAGCGCTTGGTATTCAGCAAGCCCTTCTGCGCCATCTCCGTTTGGAATTTGTCGAGAGTTGCAGTCATCTTCAGTTGACTTAGAAAATTGCGTATGAAGTCGTCCGCGGTGACGTGCAGTTCGGAGGCGGTGGTCGTATCGAATCCGGAAGAAACTGCATGGCCTCTTCTCGCTCGCTCATTTATGGTTTTAACTGCCGCTTCCAAATCTTCATCTCCTTCTGTCAAGCTAGCATCATCATCACCATCATCATTGTCACCCTCATCATCATCTTCTTCATCATCTTCTTCTTCGTTATCATTAGGCCTAACATCAACATTCTCATTATCACTATCGTGATCATCAGCACCATCAGCACCATCAGCACCGTCACCGTCATCATCATCATCATCGCCATTACCGTCATCGCCATCATTGACATCAACTTCATCATCAACACCATTGTCTTCATCACGATCATCACCGTCAGGATCAAGCATATCGTCTTGTTCCATTGCATTATCGTCTGTGCTCATAGTTAGAAGGAAAACTTGACACTATCTCATTGTTAAATGACCGTCGAGTTGTGAATCCACTATAGCAAAATGTGGCAACGTCCAAAAACCGTCGTCAACACTCGTCGATTATATTTAAGTAAACAAACGTGGTAACGTTATAGGTATTTTAACTCGTCACGACCTGTTAATCTCTTTTCCGTGGGACTTGTCGCTCGACCGTTTTGCTTTGTTGTTACTACTGTGGTGTCATACACGTTTCCATGGAGATGGCAGATAAATTCACGCGAGAATTTCCCAATGCTGCGTCACAGGCAAATCAAACAACGCGAGCGTTCCGTAATCTCGCTATCTGTCGTAACCAAACTGTCATGGCGGACCACAAAGAAGCGCCCTTGTCAACAGGGCCAAAAACATTGGACCCAAACGAATATTTTAATGTTTCACCGGAATATCGAAGGACTGAGGATGCCAGGGCGGCAATGCGGGCGAATCTGAAAAGGCAGTACCAGCTACAACTTAACAACCCGCACAGAAAAGAGCTTATTGTAAGTGGCTACCGCAAACTAAGAATGTCAACCTTGGAGAAACGGACGAGCAAGTATGCTATTGCTAACATATTCGCGTGTAAACATTATTTATGGGTATATTTCACACCCGCTAGACGGGCTGCTTTATTAGCATGCTAACTACGTGGATTTGTATTTTAAAGGCATTATCAAATTATATCGTAATCATTGCCTACATGATGGCAAGAAAACGAGTAGAGTCAACCCCCGTTTAGCACGGTATATCACGTTCCAGACTAACTCATCTTTGAAACCACAATTTTGTTTTAAGCTTGTGGGAGGGTTTAATTAGACTAAACACTTTTAGACTTAATATTAAACATGCTACCTCAGGGGTGGGCAAACTCTGTCTTCGAAAGCCGCAATCCTGCAGGTATCGGATGTTTCCCTTCTCCAACACAGCTGATATATGATCACCTCATCAGCAAGCTCTGCATAAGCCTGATAAAGATCCTGTTGATTGAAATCAGCTTGTGTTGGAAGAGGGAAACCTCCGAAAGCTGCATGACAACGGCCATCGAGGACCGAGTTTGCCCACCCATGTTGCTACCCTGTGTCACTTTTTACACACATAAACGTACCTATGAAAAATAGTAGATGGCAAACATAAAAAGTGTAGAAAGTACTGTATGTGTTGTAGCCTTTGTGTCTTGAATGGGTAGGGCCTGATAGGGTGGCGTGTGAGTGTGGGTGTGAGATGTGGCCAAGAGCAGCTCCACCATGGATGTGCTAATTGTATTTATTTTATTGTTTTAACCGCTGAAAAGTGCATCTACAACTTTGCCACCCCTTTCCCACATGTAAGCGCATTACACTAAGAAGTGTGTATCATGATAGCAAAGGTAGCAAGGCTAACTGCTATTGTCATTCATTACCTGCTTAAAGACTGTCGCTATGTTGGCCAGACATTTTGCTGCTCCATAGAGCCATCCTTACTCTTTAAATATACTATGTGAACTTACTTAAAAAATATATATATCATTTTTTATTGTACTACAGCATGATCCTGCCCAGACACGCTGGACGTTCGCCCGTAACAACCCCTACCCACACTTCAAGGTCAACTTTAAGACGTCTCTGTTGGGCGCCATGTTTGGGGTTTTTCCACTCTTCTTCTGGTACTATGTCATCAAGACAGACAGGGTATGTACACTAGTTGCTTTATTTTTTTAAATGGTGTGTGTTAGGGATGTCACTCAATGTTTAGAATCAAATATTCAATTGATTGCTCAGTTAATCAACCGCCTCCCGCCATCACACACAAGTTGCGCATACATTACAGTGTGTAGGCTCCAAACAACATAGAGTGTGGTAGCATATATTTCATTGCCTAATGAATATAAACATGTAACCTCTAGTAGTATGTGTCGGCTGGCTGGCTTGTACTCAGGCCAACATGTTCCTGTGTTCCCGTCTCCAAGCTTTGCCAGCTCCGCTTTGCAGTAATTACATAAACTTAATTTGATCATTTAAATTTTTTAGTAATTGGAAATATTAAATAGATTTAATAATTGTGATTGTCACACGATCATTTTCTGAGCAGACTAGGAAGATAAAATCATTCTAAACATACACCACACCACAAGTTAATCGGTTACAATAATCTTTAAGAGCTCTCGGATAATAGGCTCAAAATCAGCCTGATATTTTGGTTGTGTTTCTTTACAGGACCGGCGAGAGCAACGCATTAAAGACGGAACTGAGGACCGCAGGCATCATTTGCAATCGTGAGCTCCGCTGTACACAGACCACACTGTCTCTTGTGTATGTATGTAATTATAAACGAAATAAAACTAGACTGTCATAATTTAAAATGTTGTGGCTTTATATGCTCAGAAAAAGGAGAATGCTGGGGGGAAATAACGTTTTAATTGTATACACATCAGGGTGGGATCAGTCATGGCTCATGAATTTTTACATTTCCAATAAATGTTATATCAATTTAAAAAGAAAAATCAACCACTTCAAATTATTTATGAATCCAGGGAACTTGAGTGAATATGCTTAAATCTATTTAATATTTTCAGCTTTGCATAGCCGTTATTATCCCGCTACCTGTTGTCTAGTGTTTTCTGGACTTCCAGTTGGGATTAAAGTGGCTGCGTAGATGCTCCCAGCACTGGTAGTAGCTCTTGTCGAGTTTCTGGCACGTCTTCAGGCCCCACTTGGTCACAGCCATACTGAAAGATGACTCGAACATGAACGCCTGAGGGACGCAAGATGTTAACCCATGTTCATTTGTTCTATCCAAATCATAAGCTTTATTGGTAGGAGTTTTTACCATGGTTCCTTCAGCCACCCTTTCTGGTTTGAGCTCAGCCACACTGTTCTTCTCAAAACATTCAGCGTCGGGGCCATGTGGGGTCATGATGCTGTGGAGACTGGCGCCTCCCGGCTGGAAACCCTCCTCTTTGGCTTCATAGTGGCCCTTGATCAGGCCCATGAATTCACTCATGCAGTTGCCTTCAAATACCAACAGGGGGAGCTATTATACAACCTTATTTGAGTTTGCCAGCATAGAGCCCCAGATTGAAGCAATACTTATTCATATTTCATCTATTTTCTCGCTTGTGCACAAATGTTACGCCTTACGGTGATAATATGGTGGACGGAAGGTATGCTCAGCAACACCCCAGCGTGGAGGGAAGATGACAAAGTCGGCAATGGCCACACCCGGTCTGGTGGATTTGGCCGTCAACACAGTAAAGATGGATGGATCCTACACAATATTAGCAAAAAGGAACTTAGTGGGAAGTGCTCACTTATCAGTGGAAGTGCTGGACATTATTTTGTTCCTGTGTACCGTCAAGGAGAGCAAAAAAAATAAATAAAAAATGGCAACACTGCGCATGCGCAAGGCGCTAATTTGTCCAGACTAAATTATTTTAATGAAGTCCTTTATTCGCATTCAAATGGGTTTTACTTTTGACTATGTCATAATTGACAAATATTGACTAAATAAAGATAAACGCACTGTCTTTAAAAAAAACAGCCGTGCGCGTGTGCAGACTTGTCGGTCAGTGCCGATCGACAAGCAGTTTATTTCAACGGTACATGGTCCACCTGTTAATGTGGACACTGGACACAAATGAGACTCACCGCATGGTCAAAGGCCACACAGTTGATGACCATGAAGTTGTTGAGGTTATACTTGTATGGCGTGTAGTTGCCGTGCCAGGCAACCACGTTGAAGGGAGAGAAATCCTAACATAAGAAAACATGACAATTTAACAGGCAACTAACAAAGAGGGGGCCAACAAATAACAATGAATGATGTCGTTGTAGTCTGCGGTAGTGTTGCTTGACATAAAGGAGTGGAGGGAAATGCTCATAATGAAAATCTTTTGTGAAATAAAGTGTGATTCTGCTCCTCTTCCATTCTGTTTTTTTTTTCTTTGTGAGGCAAGACTCGAAGGTATTACTTAGTAATTGGCAACAAAATCAAACTTTCACAAACTTTCATCATTTCCACGCTCACGTGCTCGGCTTGATTGAAGGGGGGAGTGGTGGGTGGGAGTACAAGAGTAACAGTGAGTGCAGAGCTATTTCTTCATCTTGAGTGTTAAAAAAATAAAGCAATTCTGTAACATTGCTCTGTTGAGAAAAAGAAATACAGCAGCAGGTCTAAAATCGATATAGTTCATTACAACTCAAGCTGTCTTCTTGACCTTGACACTCTTTACACACATATTACAACGTAGGCTTCCACTCACTGAAAATAAGTCCTAGTTCATTACATAACCTAAATCAACTAAAAACATGTGGGGTTTCTGCTGCACTCAAAGATCTTTGGTCAACCTGGTGCGAGATTATTCCTGAACATTCACTTGTGGTGGCTCAGCTAGATTCGATTAAAATGAAAAGTGGAAGAGAGTTACATGCACACACACAAAAAAACAAACATATTGGCCCAGTCAAGCAAATAATAAGTTAATTTGAGCAATTTCGGTGCTCGGCGGGGGGGACCAAACAGCAGGAAAAGATGGAAGCATCTTCCCTAAGATGAGACCTCCCTCCCTTGCCTCCCATCTCGGCCCACGCTTCAGGCATCAGCAAAAAAACAAAAAAATGCTGCAAAAACTAAAACAAATCTCTCCTCATACATTGTGTTGAGGACATTTGCATGGTGAGGTGTGGGGATCATTCTCGGATGTGTTGAAATTAATGCCTAACTTGTTTTTCACTCTGCAACTCATGAACGTCTTAACTAATTATGAGTGATTAAGACGCATAATTGAGGTGGAAACATTTCGATATTAAATCACCAGGGATGGTAAACCAATCAGCGGCGGCGGCTAATGGATCACATGCATCCCTGGGACCGTTTCCTCGCTGATAGTTATTGTCGCGCTTGACTGGTGTTTACTGAAGCACATGCAGACCTTAAATGGGGTAATAGGGCAGAGAGGCCGTACGTGGCACGTAGGACACTTCTGAAGTACAAGGACACAAAAAGCACACAAAACACCTGTTGGCAGACGAAGAGCTTCCCTTGGTACTTATTGATGACGGTGTAACCTGTGGACACTTCCCGATCCTCGTACCACGCCACTGGACACAGGAAGTCTCTTGGGTTGGCCAGTCCGTTAGCTCCTGCAAAGAGTCACACAAACATCGGTCATCGGCATATAGTTTCATTAAAAACGCTAAAGGCGTACCCTATTGAATTTTCTTAAGAAAATCAATACATTTAGCTTATCGTCGCTGCTATGTGAAATTAATAATTCTTTACATTTGTGAAATGTCTGCATTCAGTTTCATCCCAAAAACGTAAGAAAAAAATAGATTTTTATTTTATTTAGTTTTTATGTTTTGGGGATGAAACTGAATGCAGACATCCCAAAGACGTAAAAAAAAAAAAATCATCCCCAAAACAAAAACAAAAATAAATAAAGAAATGGGCATAAGTGAAAAACACTTATGTCCATTTTTTTCCAATTTTATTTTTCATTTTTTGCATTTAGTGGCATTCAAAAATGAGGAAAAATTAACATAAGTGAAAAACACTTATGTCCATTTTCACTTATGTCCATTTTCCCCACATGTTTTAAATGTTTTTCTTTTTTAATGTTTTTGGGATGAAACTGAATGCAGACATACCAAAAATGTTAAAAAAATAAAAATAAAAAAATTCACCCCAAAACATAAACATTTAAAAAAGGGGAAAAAATTGACTTTTTTTTTTTTACGTTTTGGGTATGAAACTGAATGCAGACATCCCAAAGAGGCAAAAATAAATACATTTAAAAAAACACCCAAAAACGTACAAATTATTATTTTTTTAAACAATTTATATAAGTGTTTTTCTCATAGCAGCGACGTTATACTGACACCCACCTATGGGGCCGAGGTCAGGGAGTTCAAAATGTGCTCCATACACCTCCAGGATATAACCTCTCGTTTCTCCAAACACGTTCACATTGAAGCGCATTCCTTGCTGGAGTAAACATTGAGGTATTACGACAAACACATTGGGAAGACTGTCTACAAGAAGCATACAAATGTTTTCTTTCTCCAAATCCCTGAAAGATGTGCCACAATACTCATTTTATATTTTTATATACAGTATATACGTCCAAAAAATGTTAATGGATTTCAGACACGAGCAAGAAAACGCACCTGAATGACACATATCTCGTTGGGCTTGACCATCATCTTGCCAAACTCTGTGGTGATCAAGAGCTCACCCTGCTGCGGCACTATCGAGGCAAACAGTAGATGGACCAGCAAAAAGAAAATATGAAGGAATAAGCGCACTCAGAATTGAGCAATCAGTCTTTCTGTGGCAGATAATGGTATAAACATCCCTCCTTTTTTATTTTGCTCACCGATCAGAAAGTCTCCATCGGAGTTGTTGAAGCATCTAGAACACAGGAAACAAGAAACAACATTGCGTCCACCTTCACAATGCTAAACACTCTTTCTGCCTTTTAAAGGATAAGAAGGCTCAGTTTTGATCGACACATAGAGCAGCATATTCATTTAACAATATTGCAAACCTCACTAATAAACATCACATGGACTTATGTCCGTTCTCACTTGTTCATCATGGAAGTGTTGCAGGTGTACACGTGAATACTAATGCCGTTGCGTGATTTAGCATCCCCCGCTCCACAGATGGTGTGCAGACCCTGCAAGAATCACAAATCACAATCACACTGAAAACTTTAAGTTGGAACGTTGAAAATGAGAAAGCGATAAACCTACAGCCACAAAATCGACTATCTTTTCTGTAGACTTTGGGATGGAGAATGGCCGCCATCGCATCTGTAAGAGGAAAGCAACACAATTGCATAATCCAGGAGATATATATAGAATATTTATGATTTACTGATTTATGTTTATGTCACACTTTTTTGATAATTTTGTGAAGTTGTCGTAATTAACATTTAAAAGACTGAAAGTCCATGTAGTAAGTTAAACTGTCTTTCATATTAATTTATGGTTCATTTGCAATAATAATAATAATAATAATAATTTATAGGCGCCTTTCAAGACACTCAAGGTCACCGTGCAACATAATACTGTATAAGAAAGAAAAAAGCTCAACAATAAAATAACATAAAACATAATTAAATTACTAATAATTTAATAATTAGTTAATACTAATAAATCAAATACATAAATAATAAATCATCAAATAAATAATTACTAATTTTTTTTACCATAAGCAACCTATAAGGTAAAAATATTTGTGTATAATAAATCTGATATTCTTTGTTGTATTTTCAGTCAATCATACCAGAGCCCATCAGCAAAGTCTTCCCATTTTTTATCCATTTTGCCACGTGTTGTGACAACCAATCACAGCGCACCTGTTTTTGTGTGATTGGCTGTTACCTGAGCAACTGTGACGTCATTTTCAGTCGACAGCAAACGGCAGATTAATTTAAATGGGAGGATTTTGCTGATATTCCACAAACACAATATGAATTAGAATGTCGTGTTTAGAGTAGTTGTTGCACATTGAACATATTATTGAAAGAAAAAAAAATCATAAAAATATGCCAACTAGAAACCGGATCTGAATTCAGTATGACTCAAAAAAAAGAAAGAAACAGAAAAAAATCTAAGAAAAAAGGAAACTTTGCATTGTGTCACATGTGGTGCATATGTTGAAAACTTATGAAGCTGCGCGTCCATTTGAATGCTTAATTTGTCAACATGACTTGTGACTGGTATTAATTATTTTTGGTGTTGTGCCCGCCCCGCTCCGGTGGACATCATGGCCTGGGGGCGGCTGGGGCTGGGTTGGGGTGGATGGGGGCGGGGGGTCGTGGGGGTCGTGGGGGGGAGCGGGGGGAGCGGGGGCTGTGGACCGGTGGGGTGCCTGGAGGGCCTGCAGTACCCTGTCCTGCTGCGTTGGGTTGGGGGCGCGGGCCGTGTTGGGGTGGGGGGGCGCTCCTGCTCCCGGGTTTGCTCTCTGGCCGGTGGCCCTGGCGGGGCCCGGGGGTCGTCCTTTGGCGCTGCCGCGGCCTGGGGGGCCCTGAGGTGTTGCGCTTGCTCTGTCCTGGCAGGGGTCGACGGCTCCCCTCTTTGGTGGAGATTTTCATGCATGCCAGATCCACCACACCAGCATCTATCGAAACTCAGACACAATCTGCTTCTTCCTCTGGTCATTGAATCGGTGGAGGCTGGTGTCTGTGGATCTCACTCTGCTTCGTTTGTCCTTCCTTCCTTTCCTCAGTCTCTCCTTTGGTCTCTTGAGGTCTCCCTGATTTTTTGGATTTGTTGGAATTTAGATGTTTCTGGGGTTGGTGAAGAACTCTGGTTGGTGGCCCGGTGGGTGGTGTCTGGTCGGTGCTGGATTTCACTTTCCTTTCTTTTCTTTGGTCCTTCCTCGGGTCTCCTGACGGCGGTGTTCGGTTTAGGTGAACGGTATGGGATTTTTTTTTAATAGGTTTTTGGTGAACTAACAAATACACACACGCACGCACGCACGCACGCACGCACATACATACACATACTCACACACATACAAAAAATTAAAATTAAAATTAAAAATTAAAATTAAAAGACCAATGATGATGACATAACCGAATGAACAATACTGAGCTCTTTAAGAAAAAAAAAAAGAAAAAAATAAGATTTTTTTTTTCAAATTATGTCAAAAAAATTTGGACACCCTATATGTTTAACTTTTACATTTTATGATAAATGCAAGTAAAAGCAACAATAGGGAAGGGAAATTCATCTAGGATGACATTGAATGATATTTTCAACAACAACAACAAATGTTATTATTAAATGGAATGCATGAATATCTGCATGTTCTGAAGCCCTGTTTCCATGCCAGTGCATGTTACCTGGTTGGGATCGGGCTCCACCTCGTCCCACTTCTCTGTCAGATTCCCACAAGCCGCGGGGACAAAAGGCTTATGCTTGACAGATGGGAGAATGCGATAAAGCCAGCTGGAAACAAGCACAATTGTTAAGATGTCCAATTAATTTGACCGATGGAAAAGGATATATAGTGGTAAAGTGTTAAGAAAAAGATGGGGACCTTCTTTTATTGGCTGGCCGCGGGCAGGTGAAGGCCGAGCCAGAGAGTTGCTCAGCATACAGGCCATAGGGGCACACCTGAGGATTGTTCTATCAAGACAGTGGCGCATTCAGGTGCCATCGTAAAAAAACGGGCATTGCACATGCAAATTCAACTTGTGCATGTCCTACCTGCCCTTCAGGTAAAGAACCAGGGCAGCGAGGGTCTTCGGAAGAGAAATCATTCCCAAATCCACACAAGTACTGCAAAACGGAAATTCAACAAGACACACACTCATCATGCAGCTTCATTGTGATGCAGGATAAATGTGTTCATGCTGGTTATAATTAAATTTGAAGGCTCGTCATTAAGTGTTTTTCTTAATTGTTGTCACATTGTTTCACATTAGATTTGTGATAAAACAAAGGACACCCATCCATTGTTTGGTGTTCAGAAATATCCTAATTAAACTGGCATCCTCCAGTGTCAACTTTTATGGATATTTCAATTAAATTTGCTTTATGAGACACCACTCTATGACCAATAGGGTAAAGAAATGTTGCTGAGTCATCGTTAGTATGCACACTTTGGTGCAAATGTGTTCCATGTGTGCCTTGGTATGGCTGGCGTGCACTTTATGCCTCGATGTCTAAAACAAAACACAACTTAAAGTAACCGTCAGCTTTTATTTCATGGACTCATTACGGATTTTAATGGCACTGTTTTGGAACATTTTATTTAAAAAGCTCAATGTCTCCACGGTCACATCTGGGCAGCTGTCAGATGCCGCATCCTGATTGGTCAGGAGCAACACCGCCCATCTGCTCTGCTTGAAGATATTCTATCTTGTTTGTTGCACTTTTAAATGTATTTGTGATGCAAAAATAGGAGCTGATGCGAGAAAATAATTTCTCAGTAATGCATTTTTTATTTCCTAAATCAACATTTATATATAATACAGTACATGCTAAATGTGTAGGTTTAACACACTTGTATTTACCAAACATGACAGTATTTCGGAGTGAAAGAAATGCTGCCTTACCTTGAGTTCAGTCATTTTGCTGTCTGTCGTGGAGGAAGTTGCAAGTGTTACACAAGCTATAAATGAATGACACTCACGGCATTCTCCCGGAGCAAACTCCGCTTGGATGAGGGGGCTGGATTTATTCTCTTTGTCAACATGGTTTCAATTAGTCTTCCGCAGACTGTGTGACGCAATGAGAGAGGGCCTATGATGGCAAAAGGGGAGAGAGTACAGGTCAGAGTCGGGACGGTGCATAAACAAAGATGAGTGTCCAAATGCTGCCAGGACAAACAAAACACAAGAGAAGCCTTTTAAGCTTTGCAAGTAACAAATCAGTAAGTATGGATGGATCTTCATGCTGGAATTACGTACTGCAGTGAAACATCTGTGTTTACAGTAGTGGGGTTTCCATCCACCCATTTTTATTTGAATTTTCAAGAAATGCGAAAATAAAACTGAATGGAAATGCTAGAAATTCGAAAAATGGCCAAAAATTCGCAAAAAAGTTTTTACGCTTGGAGGGGGTGGCTTTCGAAGCAGATCGAAAAAAGGAATAGACGCTGGACTAATATACGCTGACTAGACCGGATACACGTCACACGTTTTGACCGAATATTACGTCATATGTACGTTTGTAGTCCCAAAGCAATGGCAGGTGATAAAGTAAGGTATGTTTGGGGAGACGACAAAACAGAAATATTTTTGGAATTAATTAAAGAAGCTTCTTGGTCTTCTTCTTCTTCTTTTAAATTACTGGTGGATCACATCTCTATGGTGTATCTGTTGTAACAAGAGAGTGATGTCTGTCGCTGCCGCCGTCGCAGCTGCTTATCGCGTCCCTTGTGTTGAGACCTGGGAGTACGTATTTCGCTGCCGTTTGTCACCTCCCGTGTGCCGAGCCCATAACACGTGAATGCTTTAAACTCCTGTATCATCTCCAGAGTCGTATTAGCCAAAATAGTGCTACCCGGGCGAGTTCCCATAGCGTGGCTGGAGTGACCACCTAGTACTCAATTTCACCATAATTAATCAACGATCAATTTCACACACTTCTGGGGGGGAGAATTTGTAACAAATTGATTAATATGCCTATGCTTATTATACAGTACTCTATGACCTAATCCAATCACTGGCCACAACATACCTGGCACACTTGATGCAGGGATTCTCAAAGTGTGATATATGGGCTCCCTCTTAAACTTTTTTTTTGTTAATCCACGACAGTCAATTTGTTATGTACAGTTCAGTTGTGTTAAACTTTGATGTACATTACATGTCTATTTATTTATTTATTTTATAAAAAATATAATGGTGGTACTTAGTGAGCCAAGCATTTTTTTGAGGTGGTACATGAAAATAATTCGAAACTAAGCATTATTATGAATATATATATATATATATATATATATATATATATATATATATATATATATATATATATATATATATATATATATATACACACATATATATTTAAAATATTACAATATTATAAACTAAGCATTATATATATATTTTTTATATATATGGATATATATATATATATATAATGCTTGGCTCACTAAGCATTATTATGACTAACTAAACTAAGCATTATTATGTATATATATATAAATATATTCATAGAAATGCTTAGTTTCTAATATTTTTTCATGCACTGTATAGGTAACAAAGTTCTCTCTGCAGCTGCAATTGTGATGTGATGTTACTTAATTAATAACTACCAAAGTGTGAGTCAAAACTAAGCATGATTGCTTTTCATATTGGCTCCATTCCAAGTGTACCCAACATTGTGGCTGGAGTAGAGTGCACAACTGATTCGTGCTAAACAACAACATGCAGGGCTGAAAAAGGTTATGCATAAGGCAATTTTTTTCCATTTATCTTTAAAATAGGCGGTCAAACGAGGGTCTACCCCAGGTGCACGTATCAAACTGAATCAATTTCGTCTTTCCCATTCACGCCTGGCTTGTCTATTTCGTTTCTTTCCAGAGTGTTGTTGGGAAAGGGTAAATGAAGGCAATTCTCCTAGCGAGGCGCAAATAAACTCGCCGCGGCAGAAGTAACGCTTCCTCCGGCGAGGCATGCGGTCAGGCCCGGGCCTCCCCGCTGGCAGGCAGTTAGGGTGCTGTGCAAGACGAGAAAGCCCAAATGGCGGCCCAATATCACGTCCCCGTTCCCGGAAATTGATCTGCAGCTTGCATGGAGAAAGAAAATAGATGATTTTAATTTCATACCTGAGTCTCACGATAGAATTCTAGAGTATTTGGGTGCAATCCGGATGGCACCCGTGTGCTTAAAGAGAGGCAACGAAAACTGTTGACAAATAGACCTGTATGTATGCATGTGTAAGTGGCCCAGAAATGCTTTGTTATTAGATGCCTGCTGAATCGAATGGGCCAACGGTAAATGGTACACTTGCTTGCCGCAGTCTCCCAATATGCATAAACAAGCAATCACATGCACACAACTTCGCTTTGACTCCTAGATACAAGACTGTGCCAAACTCTTAGGCCACCACAAGCTTTTGTTGTGTGTAAATTTGTGTTATCGTGTTATTCATTATGCTAACTAGCTAACAATATTAATTAGCCTCATGTGAAGTTGGTTTGTTTGTGCTGAGTAATCAAATAACCAAAAAGTTGCATATGTAAAATGGGTTCATACTCAAAATATACTCCAAAAGTGGTTTAATGTTTACATTACTTCCACAAGGCTCGAAATAAGCAGTTTCACTTCGCAATTTGCAGGTCAAATATTTGGATTTTTCGCCCCATTAAAAAAAAATTCAATAGCAAAACTGAGAATCACAGATTTTGACGTTTTTCCGACTTTGGCAAAAAGCTTCGCTGTTCACGCATGTTAAAGTTGCCTAAATGCAGTAATGTCACCAATGTAGCTAGCACCTAACTAGTTAGCTAGCTGCTAGCAACAAGCTTCACTGGCTACTAGCGTGGCTAAAAACGTTGTAGACTTGCTCCTGAGTTAGTAGTCATCACCTCCATGGCAGCGAATAAGCTACACATCTGAGAAGTATCGTTTTCAGGGAAGGATGACGAGGAAAGGCGGAGAAGCCATGCTAATTGCTAAGCTAATGTAAGACTGACACAGCTAGTGCTTTAACACCAAAATTAAGTGTTTGGGGTGATTAAATCCACTTTTCATATTTTTTTGGGAGAGAGAGCGCTCAGTATTGTTCATTCGATAATTTTACCAATTCGACATGTCATCATCATTGCTCTCTCTTTCTCTTTTTATTTTTTTATTTTGTATGTGCGTGAGTATGTGCATGTGCGGGTGTGTGTATACTCATTAATTCACCTAAAACCTATTAAAAATCCCATACCGTTCACCTAAACCGAATACTTCAGAATCCAGCTGGAGTCGTGAGGTTGTCAGGAGACCCGAGGAAGGATCAAAGAAAAGAAAAGAAAGTGAAATCCAGCACCGACCAGACATCACCTACTCCCCACCGGGTTACCAACCAGAGTCTTTCACCAACCCCAGAAACATCTCAATTCCAACAAATCCACTTTTCATAGATGTCTGGCTGTAACTGCATTAAGGCGGAGAACATCCAACTTTGAACAACAAAATAGCAGGCAAATTAATAAGTGTTTGGACTTCGGAATGAAAGTCTTGCAAAACAAAACTGGAAACAGAAATTAATTATGCTATGCTACACCCTATGCCAGCCAGGAGAAGTGACTTATAAGATTTTTTTTAAATCAATTTAGCTTTGCTTCCAGATAAGAATATACAGATCGCTGTTATACACAATGTCAATTTAAGAAGAAGAAAATACACTATTATGTAAAAAAAAAAGGGGGGGGGGGAACGAATTAAAATTATGTTTTCTTAACTGTTTCAACAGTGTACTTCCTATTTTAGTCAAATCTACACATTTTTGTTATGTAAAAATGACAGACAAATAATTCCGTTTCAGTTCAGGTGTAACTTGTCACATTCAAACTCATGTTAAATGCGAATTGGCACACATCTGCCACTATTTAAAGTGCCCCTAATTAATCCCCCCAAAAGTTCAGATGTTCCAGTAGGTTTTTCCTGACTTTTTGTAGTTACATCTTACTGCACAAGCCTTGATCCGCAGAGCTACCACACCAGTGGTCCATTAGGAGATCCACATATCAACCGACGTAAGTTGTGACCACTTCCATGCCATTAGCCTCAACTAGTATCTCACTGAATTCTAGATCTACCAAGAGCCAGTTTGGATATTATAATTGCAGCAGAGTTACACACCAGTGCAGTTGAAATGTTAAATTGGCCCTGACACGAGACATCCACTGCCTGCCTCACGCACGCAAATTTGACAGCTCCATTTAACACTGATTAGATTTGCAAGGACATGTAAGCGCACCCTCTCAGTGTCTCACGCACCCACTCCCCGTGAGTGAGTATCTTCGGAATCCTATCTATGGCCTAATGTCATGCAAATGGTTTAATATGAAGATAAAAGACTATTGCGGTGTGTGGCGCTCGGCTGGTTCAAAAGCCTTGTGTTTCCAGGACGATAACTCTAACAAGGAGGGCGCTATTTGGGGGTCATTAAACGATGGCCTCCCTGACACGGCTCCCACTCCCCCACCACCCGCGTTGGCCATTAAAACGACTCACACCCACACCACGATGCGCACTGCAAATGCCTTTTAGCGCCAGCTCCCAGTTTCTTACACATCACAGTGTCACAGAATAGAAAATTACACTCTCCACCCACAGAGAAAATTGCTTTGGAATTGCTTGGTTATAAAGATGTGCCTTAAAGAAAGACGGGTGCTTACAATAAGAAAATAATAAAAAAAAGACACACACACGCGATTATTGAAGCACTCAGAGGACAATCCCTACAAGTTAATCAAAGGATTTATCAATTATTAATGTCAATGAAGTTGTGTATTCCTAGTTTCTAATTAGAAGCTGCTCTGCTTTGTCTTTTGTGTGTACAGTATTTTCTTTTGTTGTTCTGTATTCACATACGTTTACATGGAGTCAATAAAACTTTCAAAACCCGAGGCTATGTAAACACAAGCAAAAACCAAGATGCTCTTATTTGGGATTTTAAAACATGGGTTATTATAAATAGCTGAATTAAACCCCAAGATTATCTATTTTCTAAGCCGAATATAAGGTCATATAAACACGATTGGGGCACCTCCTTTGAACGTAACTTTGGTTTTTGTGTTCTGCGGATGCTCTATTTGCAAGTATCTTGGTCTAATGCTGCATTCGAAGAAGGTGAGAAGTTGGACTTTTACGACCTCATACCAGGAAGTATGCACTGGAACAATGGTGTATTATTATTATTATTTATTTTTTAAGAATGTATTGTAAACGTATTTATTAGGGATGTTCGATACCACTTTTTTTCACAACGATACCGATACCCAACTCTTGATTAGTCACCGATACCGATACCAGTTACCAATACCACTACAGTACATAAAATACCCCCGCCCCCCAAAAAAACAATACATGTACAGTATTTTTCCTTAAAATTGCATGAATTGAATGGCAATTTTATATTCCCCTAATTTCACATTTCTGGTTCCTGATTGTAAAACGGCACTAGAGGGTGGCCGGTACAGGTATCGGCCACTGTTATGAGTACCGATACCTTGAATTAAGGCTGGTATCGGCACTGATACGATATCTGGTATCGGTACTCGCCCATCCCTAATATTTAAATTTATTTCGTTAATAGAAATAAGTAACTTTACATAACACAATGCAATTTGGACTGACAAACAATTTATCATTATTAGCCATCTTTGAGGTCAGAACTGGGACAATCCGAGTAGGTTTAATACAAATTCCCACCTTCCTTGAATGCAACATTGCTGAGTTTAAGATCTACTACTACCCACTCGCTAAATGACAAAAAAAACGGGCAAAACATGGCAATGCAGCATACTTTTGTAGCGAGGAGGAAACGACTATTAGTGTAGTGAATATAATCAGTGTTCTATTGACTGCAAAAAATTAACTCATTCGCTCCCAGCCATTTTCACTGAAGCAACCCCCTTTTCTCCCGGTTGTTTTACTGGATTTTGACTGATTTTGCAAGACCCAAGGAATATTGTGTTCTATTGCTATGAAAACATGGAACCTACCAAAAGAAGATTAGTCTCTTTTTTCATCAGGAAATTTCTATCTGTTTCCGTTTTGCAGCAATTAGCATTGAAATATAGCTAAGTTTCATCCTTATTCACAAATCTGTTTAAAACAGTGGGGGGAAGAGCTTTTTGCAACATGGCCCTGGTTGGTCTCTTATACTCTGCTGCCACCTGCTGGCCATTTTTGTAATAACTACCATTGCTTCAAGCGATCTTTTCAGTTCACAGGCTGCATCAAAACCCTCTGTTTAAAAAAATAACGTTTTTTAAAACGTACAAATACTTTTTGGGGACCATGGTAATATTTAAAATAGTACGCATTAATCTGTTTTTGGGAGCAAATGAATTAAAGGCAAAAATTACATCTATTTGCGGTAATAAATGTGGTACATGTGAATAATCTTGTTTTAACAATCCTAACTTGGCTCGATATCACTTGCATCTAATAATACTAAGAAGTTTAGCTAAAAAAAGGTCAACAAATTGAAACAGCTCTCAGTTCCACACTCTTGCCAAAAAAACACACAAAAAAACACAATGATAATAAACATTTTGTTAAATGAACACCTCTCGGCGAGTGTCACTCAAAACTGAGTCTTGTTATCTTTGTAAGGGGCAGAACTTTAGATACAAAAAGAGAAATGAAAACAGCCAGAAGTGGCACTACAACAGAGGCCCAATTGGAGGGACAAACAAGAGGGCGATGAAAGGGAGACAATGCAAAAAAGTGGAAAATGGAAAAGACATTTGGACGTCAGATGCTTGGACAAAACCGGGCCTTGAAGCTACAAAGGATTTTGGCGTGTAGTAATGGGTCTGATTTGGTATTTGTGACACCAAATGACTATTTTCTCCGCTTCGGACAATCTGGTTTGAAGTGACCGATCTCTGTCCAAGAAGTGTTCAAGAGCAAACAATGCGGTGTCCATCAATCATGTGGAGTCTTACCGCTGTTCAGGTGCACATGCAGCTCCACACATCTGTCCTCAGTCCTGTCATTAGATCATAGACGGCTTCATCTTTGGGGGTGTAGCTCAACAGCCTCTCAGACCAATTTGGAGTAGTGGGGGTGGCTCTTCGATCCCGGCCTGCAAGTCTGAGGGTCCCCCAGCGGGAGGCAGCGCGGCTCCGCCATCTATATTGGATTTAGGCCTTTCCCATCGACAGGCCGCACGCCCCACAGAGAGGAAGTCTCAGCCGCAGCGTTTTAAAACAATGTGTTGTTATGGTGCACGAGCAACTACACACGCAGTCAATCTTCAAGGCGCACTCCCTCTCAGCAAGGAAGTTTTAACGACGCACTTTGTGTCGCAGCGGGATTGCACCTAGGTCAAGGTACATGCACGTTAGTGGAGAGGATCGTTCAAGCCTTTCAGGGAATTTAACTTTGTTTTTCTTACCCACATGGAAAATGTGCAGTATAAGGCCAATGTGTAAAACACGTTTTGATCACATGGAAAAAAAGAGCATTTGCATAAAACTCAGACAAGGTCAGGCTCTTAATTTAGTCTAATCAACTGTCATTTGCATGGTGTCATTCGCTCAAGGTATTGCCGCTAAGTGAATAAAAGGACTTCTTCACACTCAAGGGGGTGGAGGGGGGCACTCCGGTTTTGATATAACTGATTTGCATATATTACTTTGATTATCTCATTACTCGGATGATTCTCGCAGAGTTTTTGACACAGGCGCAATTGAATTAAAATGAAGGCGCGCAATCAATAAAAGGGCAACGCGACTGTGAAAACACAGCGCCTCGAGGTTTGGGTGGTCAACTGGCGCCATCGTCGACGATGATGATGAAAATGACCTCTTTACTCCCAATCTTCGAGAGGTGGCTCGAGTCGGGATTCATGCGATCGTGGTTGTAATCAGAGGAGACAAAAGCAGCTGTGAAATAGCCTCGCTCTTTTGAATCACCTTTTAACCCGTCGTGAATCCAAGCAGGGGACTTTGAGTCCCCCAACGCCCCTCCCAAGCGCGATAATGGCGCTTGCATCTTTCCTATAATTCAAGCCATCTGTGGAATGATGAGGTCATGCACGAAGACACCGTCATTTTGCAGTAGTGGGCCACACTAAGCTTTAATGGTGTCATTAGTGCTCTGCCCATGTAATTGATACACGTTCTACTTTGATTTCTCTTTCAAACATCTGGACGTTCACATCGCTGCTGTAAAAATGCAATTTGTCCTTTGCTCAACCAATAAAGCCATATTCTATCAACTGAAATTGAATTTCAAAGAAAATCAGCCCTCTATAATATTCTAATTTATCAAAATATGGAATAAAAAAAGATGGCGGCCATTTTGTCACTTGCTGTCGACTGAAAATTACATCACAGTTGCTCAGAGGTAACGGCCAATCACAGCTCAACTGTTTTTTTTGTTTGGTCAAGTGTCATTCCCAAGCTGAGCCATGATTGGTCGTTACCTGAGCCCTTACACACTGTGATGTCATTTTCAGTTGATAGCAAGTGACAAAATGGCCGCCAGGTGGATTTTGCTGCTTAATTCATATTCAAGAAACGCAATATTAATCAGAACACCATCCGTGATTAGACTATAGGGCTGCAAAGAACATATTGTAAAGAAAATGTTGGGGTTGACTTCCCCTGCAGTGCCATATTTTAAATGTAAATGTATGACAAAAATTATTTACAGGCCCGTAGTCCCACGTAACCTTCCCCTCATTAATATCCACTTCCTCTTCCTTTCAAATAGAAAACTATAGGCCCTACTCCTGTTGACACATTACGTCATTCATTATTTTCCTTACATAAGGGACAAATTATCGAGTCAGTTGAACGAAATTAGACCCCTTTGTTTCCGATCAGGGCGCATTAGGGTTGGAAATTACACATGATGGCTGCGTGCCTTTGTTGTCTCGCTCCGCGCCTGCCTGTCGCTCTCGACTCGGCGCTAACAAAGTCATTAAATTGACTCCCTCTCGCACTCATTATGCGGTCTGTTAATAACCGCTAATTAACTTTGCGAACGCGTGCGCCTCCAAAGGCCTCCCTCTCCCCCTCCTCGACACACTCACACATCCCTCTCCCTCTGCCCTCTCCTCCGCTTCCGGCTTTGGCACCCCGGAGCGGGGCACGTGTCCTGTGACGTCACAAACGGAGGACCGGAGGAGTCTGGATAGGTGGTGCGTGACGTAAAGGCCC
Source organism: Leptonotus elevatus (assembly GCF_054856555.1). Lineage (NCBI taxonomy): Eukaryota > Metazoa > Chordata > Actinopteri > Syngnathiformes > Syngnathidae > Leptonotus > Leptonotus elevatus. The sequence goes on from NC_141259.1 coordinate 4,758,498, forward strand.
ACATTTGTTGGAACAAGCATGAAGCCTAATGCTTTTTTTTTTTTAATAAGTTTTACGATGTTTATTATTATATTGTTGTTAATCTTTTACCTTTTCATCTTGTAATGAGCGAGTAGTGGTTGTGTCCCTTTTTGACCTAAACTGGGTTATTTTTGACATAATGTTTTTTTTATAGTTAATAGTAACATATAATGCAAAGTAGTTTTAGCAATTGTGTTATTTTACAAGTGCGTATGAAACCAGCAGCACTTCGTTCGCATTAATCAGTGCCCAGAAGTAGCTCTCCGTTGTGGTGAAACCTGAACTCCAGCTTTCCATGTAGCCGTTTGCTATTCCATCCACAAGATGGCGCTAGTTGAATGAGATGCATTGCAAACACCTTTCAAAGATCGCCTGTAGTGTCACCATGATCCCTTTTTACTCACCAGTCACAATATTAGATACATTAGAAATTAATTAACAATATCTCTGAAAAAATAATGAATAAATCATGACGGTCAGATAGCTGCGGAATATGCATCTGATAATTATTGTAAACATATTTTTCCCGTGCCAATCTAATATTATATAATCTTTAGATATATGTTTTTTTATTTTTAACATTGTGTGTTATATTATCTTTTTCCATGCGTACCAAAGTGATGCTCAGCGTGCTTCCAGGCGTCTTCTCTCCACCTGCCTGGCAACTCGACGGAAAATTTTGAAATGTGAAAATTGCACGCATGCAGGCTATTCCTTTTTCCTCTAATGTATGCGCGTAATTAGTGCATTTAAACAAAGCGCGGATGTCCTGCTGCTCAAAACGGCGACTGACATCTCTTTTTCCGCAGGGTTAATAACAGTGCGCGGATAAATGAATCAAATTGTGGCCCGCAAATTACAGAGCGACTCTAAATACCCGTCTGCAAGGCACGTCTGCTTGTGACCGCCAAGAACATTTTATATAGGCCTATTGTTATTACGCTCATTACATTGATTTGCCTGCAAATAAACACGCTCGGAAGTTTAGAAGTTGCAGATGATTTGAATGTGACACCAGCAGTGATATGGAGACGTGTGGTCAATAAAAGATGACATATGCTCTCATTTCGATTTTGTGGCTGCAGAACTGTGTTGTTAGTTTAAAAGTCACCAAAAGCAAAACCTTAACTAATCTGAGCAGTCACAAAAAAGATAAAAATATGACCTGGCTGAAAGAAAGACAAAATTGGGAATTATAAGCAATTTTCTGGACATTGTGCCTTCTTTCTTCTATCCAGACAGATCGGAGGGGAAGAAGACAAGGAAAGAAAGAAAGGGGGCAGAGTAAATTGCAGCTTGCTCAAGTTTTTGGATTGAATTCTGAAAATGATCCTTTTAACAGTGATGGGCTCTGAGCCGAGGATAGGGGTCACACGCCATTCACAGCGGGTTAAATAGACTTTCATTTAAAATTACATTCTCCATCTAAAGCACCCCCACTCCCTCCATGCATCCCCCCGACCGCGGTGAAGTCCCCGCGTGCAATCCCGGCTTCCCTTGCGGCGCCTCATCACCCTCACTTTATAATAAGTCAGCCGTCGTCTCCAGCAGAGAGCATGAGTGACAGGCATGCATTCTCCACATAAAGGAAATCATATCATGATAAAAATGTCAAGAAATTACTTACAATATGATAGTTCTTTATCCGGGACTGCAGTTTAAAAAAGAAGAAATAAATAAATATAAATTTATTATTCAGTTATTATTTTCAACACACAATGATATTATATATATATATCGCCATTCATTTTTAACAGGGATTAATTCGATTAGTTCATGAATATTCATATAGGTTATTGCTTTAACACTTTTAAATGAAAGTCATAAGACACTTATTTGTGTCTATTGTGAATTGCAAAATCTAAGGTTTTCTTGTTTAATTAATGTATCGCGCAAGCAATTGCGCAATCCAGATCTGGACCCAGACACCATTCTCATAGGAGACTGAAAAACAAAAAACGATCATTAATTAAAAATACAAAACTTTTTTCTTTATTTTTTTTACTTTTACCCCACATGTACTTGTCACGTTAAAATGCCCATTTATTTATTTTTAAATTTAAACTCTTAAAAGTGTTAGGTCAAAAATAGACAAATTTTGCTCAAAATTTGGACCGACTCTTTACTTGGGTCGTTAAAATACCAATTTATTTATTTTTAAATTTAAACTCTTAAAAGGGTTGGGTCAAAAATAGAAACATTTTGCTCAAAATTTGGACCGACTCTTTAATTGGGTCTATTAAACACCGTTCTGAATCAATTTTTCATACAAAAATAAAAAAAATTATTGGGTTGTTTAAATAGGGTTAAATCGACCCAAGAAGCGTTTTTTTTTAATTGATTTATTTTTGTATTTACCAAAATTGGGTTATTTCTAACCCAGCAGTTTGGTTACTATATAGGCCTATTATTATTATTATACACCCGTTTAAAAATCAACAACATTGTTACAATACAATTGTTTTTGTGTACCAGTGCACACTTAAAACTGTTAAAAAACTGGAGTGACCTGTCAATTTGACCCAACTTTGGGGTGTTTTGTATTAAGGCAACCCAATTTTTGGGTTGCTTTGCAAGTTGGGTCAAATTGACCCAAGTAGCAGGTCGGTCCAATTTTTGACTTTTTTTTCGACCCAGCTGTGGGTTCACTTAAAAAAAAGAAGAAGAGTTGATTCAAAATAATTAGTTATTTATCGTAAATATGACAGAATGGAATTAAGTTGAAGGTTCATTCCGTGTGGCGTAAAGCAGTCCATGTCAGCGTTTGTCGCCCTCCCCTCAAATTAACCTTAATGTAAAATATATAAAGCAGCTCCTCCGAGTCTCCCTCGACACACATGCGCTAAGCCTGTCGACCAATCAGGAGGCGCCTACGCCGAGCCAGCACGTACGCGTGAGTGAGTGTGTGTGCGTGCGTGTGTGACAGAGCCGTGGAGAAGCAACCAAGTGCGAGGCAGGCGAGCCGCGTCTTGTCCACGGCAGACGACAACACGAAGTGGCCGGAGAAGAGTCGACATGAGCGGCCACTTTGACAAAGACGTCCACGCGAGGGGCGAGAGGAAGGGCAGCAAGTCCCCCACGCTGCTGTCTTCCTACTGCATTGACAGCATTCTGGGCCGCCGGAGTCCGTGCAGGGTCCGACTCATTGGCGCCCTTCCCGCCAGAGAGCTTGACAAGGCGCCGGAGGGTACGTTTCATTTCGTGTTGAATGGAACTTGTCTCTGCATGGTGTGCTCTTTTGAGGCAAAAATAACTAGGACACATAACAACTATTTTTTTTGTACATTATAGGCTACTTTGTTGTTTACGTGTCAAATTTAATTAAAGGCGTAAACAAAACAAAAATTGTTAACTTTTTAAAATACATTTTGTCCTATGTTGTTAACTTTTAAATTTACGTTTATATTAATTTGCTAATCTACAAAGCTATTTCACCTGTAAATTAGTTAACATAAGTAAATATGTTTTCTTACAAATTCGCTCCAAATGAATAGCGGTCATATACAAAATACGTCTTTTTAATATTTTAATATAGGACACATAAATGTTTTTGCAATCCCCTGTTTTTCACCTGTTAAGTGTCCTTATTGGGGCAGGGGTGGAGCTATACACTATTTATTTGATAAAATATATATATTTTTTTAAATGAAGGTACTAATTCTTCAGCAATATAATTCTTGTAAGCACAAACAAGCAACAACAAAGCCAATTACTTTACATAATCTTGATATGTTTTTAGACAACTATATGTTTAGCCTTAAAAATAACCGTTAAAAAAACACAACTGACAACTAGGCCTAACTAGGCCTACTGACTAGTTATTTTGATGCATGACAAGTTGGCAATTAATTATGTTTTGTTGATACCACAATTGAGTATTATAGTAAGCAAAAATATACATGTATTGTTGTTTTGCTATGGATTAAATAACGTTTGCAAATAAATTTGATTTTGAGTGAAAGTGTCTTTTGGGGGCGGGCTGTGAGATACAATCAAGCAGTCAAAGTCACTTAAAAAAAGAATCACGCAAATTAATCAACGGAAAATTCAAGTTACACTGCTGTTTTATTTTGTGTTGCACACCATACGTCACACAAGTGAGAGGGGCGCGCAAACAGCATACGGTCAGGACGGTGCCTTGCTCAAGGGCACCTCAACCGAAAAGCATATTATAGCAAAGGCTATCTTTTTACATTTTTGCCTAAACGGGATTTGAACCGTAAAGCCCAAGTCCAAACAGATGAGTTATTGCCAAATGGGACCAAATATAATAGTTTATTGATATTCAAATCTGCAATGTTATTTTATTTGGGTGTCAGATTTTTTTTTTTTTTAAATTTAATGTGGGGTTCTTATACGCGCTTTTCTAACCAGGGCCGACCAACGAGCTTTCCCTGAGCGCTGACATGCATCTCCCCCCGAAGCTCCGCCGCCTGTACGGCCCGGGAGGCAAGTACCTCCAGGAGCAGGCGGACAAGCTGGAGCGCGAGCGGCTCCTCCTGGAAGGTACCGCCGAGAGCCTCAAGATCATCCAGGCGCCGCAGGTGAGCATCAGCCGCAGCAAGTCGTACAGGGAGAATGCGTCCCTGAGCCGGCCCGAGGGCGAACGGAGCCCCGGCGAGGGCTCGGAGGACAGCGGCGGCGGCTGCGGCGGCGCGACGGGCCTGGTGGAGCTCGGTGCGTTGAAGTTCGACGAGGGCGTGGTGAAGACGGAGGAGGAGAATTGCGGGGACGCGGCCCCGAGCCCGTCGCCAAAAGACGAGGAGAGGGAGGGCATGAACGCCGGGGACGGGGAGGATAGCGTGTGTCTTTCGGCGGGCAGCGACTCGGAGGAGGGCATGATGAAGCGCAAGCAGAGACGATACAGGACTACCTTCACCAGTTACCAGCTGGAGGAGCTGGAGAGGGCTTTCCAAAAGACGCACTACCCAGACGTCTTCACCAGGTAACGCCTTTTTTCATTCATCATTCATTTATTTATTAGCCATATAGCCTACTGTAATTTGCTGCGAGTCAAAATCAGGCCCACTCGTTTTACTCATGCGAAATAAATCGTAAATTTGTACTTTTTAATAATTATTATTTTTACAGTAAAAGTAATTGTGTTTTTTTTTCTATATTGGCAGAAAAAAATAACATTCATGGAATATAATTGCAATTGACTTTATCATTGTGGGTATTATATGCCTAATTTCGTCAACTGTGTTAATACAATCCATTGTACTAATTTGTAAACAATAGTTAAAAAAAATCCCAAACACGCCTTTTAAATAATAATGATAAGAATAATAATATAAATAAATAAATGCTGGGTACAGTTTTGTATAGGTTGCAAGTTATAAAAATGCATATAAACATTTATAATTTGATTTATAATATGTTTCCATTGAGATTACAGTATTCATATTTCCATAGTGTACTTTGTGGGTCTAATTTACGGCAGCTGAATAGAGCTTCAATTGCTTTTGTGCGTGGCAGACTCGTTTGGATGTCATTATTCCAGCCATTATAGTGACAGGGCCGGAGAAGGGAAGGAGAAGGGAAGGAGAAGGGGGGGGGGGGTCTAACAATCACCATAGGCCTATTTCCACCTATTGCAGACAGGGAAAATAGAACATGTGCAATGATGTATTTTAGTTCTAAATAGCAAGTGGGCTCAGAAGAAGAAAAATGGAAAGAATCAAGGTTATTTTTGCAGCCTGTATTGTTGACAGGGTACAACAGGACAGGGACTAAACAATTCAACGCTGTTTTTCTCTCTCTCATGCTTTGTTCTTTTATTTCTAGGGAAGAGCTCGCCATGCGTTTGGATCTGACCGAAGCCCGAGTGCAAGTAAGTGGGTATCTCTCGCTGGCCTCGTCATTACGTCACGACCCGCTTTGAAAGGAAAACAATCAAAGTCGTTTACATATGGAGGAATAATAATAATAAGTCGAATATGTACTCCAGATAATTAACAAGAAACGTCACATAGCAATGTTTTAGCCTATAGACAATATTATAAAATAAAATAAATGTGAGCATTATCACATTTTTCAAAGCAGTTTCCCAAAATAGCAACAGCGTGTCTTTAACAAATAGGCTTACATTAAAATAATAATTATTATTTTAAAAAAACAACTAGCTTTTATTTTTGATTAGCTGAAACTCACGGATATATGCTAAAGGTGCAATTAAAGGCGATCATTTATGTTGCTGTAAAGGTGTTCTAAAGGGGAGTGGGCAAAGCCAAAAGCGCGTGCACGACAAGAGCCACTTCCGGTTATTAGTGCTTTATCTCGCGCCTGAATCACTTTTTAGCGGCAATTAAGCGATTCATAAAGCGCTCACTGAGTGCACGAGTAAACATATTGTCCGTGTTTGGATTCCTATCAGAAGGAAAAAGAGGAGGGGGGTGTCTGTGTGTGTGGGTGTGGGTGAGAGCGAGGTAATGCTATTTGATTTCCTATTCTGTGATTGCAGTTCGACTTGCATTGATCCCATGCTTTGCACTTGGGAGCAAATGAGAGGCCATTAAAGGTGTTTGCTCCCACCTCCTCCTCCCCACTCTCGCACTGAAAGCGTGGCGTGCATGTCCGAAGCGGGGGCTCATAACCACAGAGACAGTTCAAACACGGCTGGAGGGTCAATGGCCGACGGTGATACAACAGATGTCTCTTTAGGGGGCTGTAGGTGAACAAATCACTTAGCGGGCGCCATCAGGAGGTGATAAAAACTCATAAATTCCCCAGGGGCTGTGTAATGCTAAACAGCCCTCTTGGCAATAGCGCGCGAGTGTGCGCGTACTGTCCCTGTCGCTCAATCACTTTGCTCTTGTTGACATTTAGCTCTTTGTGCGTCTTGCAGTGCAAACTGGCCAGCAGCGAGAGTGGGTGCATGCGTGGGAAAGTTAAATACTAGCACTTGCTCCACGCCGCGCTAAAGAATTTAATTTAAAGCGCATTAATTGTCATTGGAGCCAGTTCAGCGGCAATTTTGTGGGTCTTTAGTCAACAGGGTTTTTAATTACCTCAACCACCCCACTACACCCCCAAGCCTGGCTACAAAAAGCAGAGTTTAATTAGACAGAAAGTAGATTTAAGAAGGCTGTCGCTGGCACGGTTTACCTTGCGCGTAATTACCGTAAATCCAGTTGCACACCTAAGGACAACGGCGTTCAATATTGTTAATGGCAATTAATTACAGCTGTGATACGAAAACTAATGGAAAAACTAAAACTGATAAAAACGAAAGGTCTTATACTGTAAAAAAAAAAAAAAAAAAAAAAAAAAAAAACGAACGGAATCTATTCACTATACCGGAAATGACGTTCATTTTCGTGTTTGTCATAATATTTACATTTCAGTTCCTTTTTAGATACATTTATTTTGGTTCCGTACAAAAAAACAATTGTAATTCACTTTACTTCATTACACAATAGGCTTTATTTAGTGACTTTTTTGTTTTGTTTTTTTACATTTTGCACTTGACAAATAACTAAAACTAATATTATAAACTAATATCTAAACTAAAACAGATCATTTTCAAAAAAATCTAATCAAACAAACGCTCTTAAAAACTAACACTAACTGAATAAAGAAACAGTCAAAACAAAATACAAAACAAACTATAATGAAAAATCCCAAACTATTACAACCCGCTGTAATGTAAGCACTTTAATTATACCTGGAATGCATGCATTATTTAATAAGATTCAATGCAAAATATAGTTCAGAAAAATTACACATTTACCCTCGACTTTTATTAGCACAGTCAGAGAAGTATTAATTAAACAATGAGAATTGTTTTTGTGGATGGCAGCTTACTGCATCATAGTGAGAGCTGTTAATAGGCTTTACACAATCAGGATTTTTCGGCTGATCACCGATCAGTGACTTTGAAAAAAACAATAACCGATCACCGACTCAATCAGAAGATGGCGTAAAATGAACAACTTTTATGTTTACTTTACATTCTACCGACGCTATTTGCAGGGGATAAGGACTGGAGGGAAAAAATTAAACCCCAAAAATTATAAATAAATAAAAACACTGATATAGCCGATCTCCGATTTTGCATAAAATGCAAATTATCGGCCGGTTCTGAACCAGCTGATCAGATTGGTGTCAACCTGTTTATGATATTTTGGTTAGAACGATATTAGGGTCTAACTAATACAAAACCTATGATAACGGTGCAGTTTAATGCCACTAACTTAAAGTATTAGTAGTAGTAAGAGCATCTCTCTATCTTTATATCTTATATATTTGTTTGAGTTAACAGCTTATTTGTATTGTTTTCCATTTACCAGGAAGTGCACACATACTGCATATAGGTGGTGCTCAAGCACCTGTCCTTTTTGCCCTGGAAGAAAAATGCTCTTTTTTTGTCTCAGTTCATCAATATTGAAAAATAAATAATGAATAATTTTGGCGATGGAGCCCCGATATATGAATAAAGTGTGTTAAATTACCTTGTCTGTTCATCCAGGTGTGGTTTCAGAACCGCAGGGCCAAGTGGAGGAAGCGTGAAAAGGCGGGAGTGCAGGCCCACCCGGCCGGCTTGCCCTTCCCGGGCTCTCTGGCGGCAGGTCACCCTCTCAGCCACTACCTGGAAGGCGGACCCTTCTCACCTCACCCGCACCCTGCCCTGGAGTCGGCATGGACGGCCGCCGCTGCCGCCGCCGCCGCCTTCCCCGGCCTCGCCCCGCCGCACCACAACGGTTCAGCGCCGCCTCTCGCCACCCCGCTGGGCTTGGGCACTTTCCTGGGCACGGCCGCCATGTTTCGCCACCCGGCTTTCATCGGGCCCACTTTCGGGAGGTGAGCTCCACCTGTTGGATTTCTATTCATTTATGCACTATCTGGGCAGGCTACGCTTTAAATGACTGCAAGCACTTTGACTAACAACAGATGCTTCCAGACTTTTGCTATTTATCTCGGGGCATCTGATTAGAAATGTGTTTGAGTGCTAACCATTCGCAGTGTGGTGTGTAATCACTGCCAAATGTCTTAATAAATTAACCAAATGTGTGATCCTGCAAAACAAGCTGTGAAGAGCGCTGACACTGCAAACACCACATGTCACAATTAGCTCCTCATTTGCCACGAGGGACACTGAAAGCCTTAATTAACTGCAAATGTGTCTTCCTCCTTTTCTGCCAACACTTTCATGTTACGTCAAAGAAGGTTTTATTCAGCTGAATACAAGCAAATTTTTTCTCACATTGCAACGCAGGCTCTTCTCCAGTATGGGCCCCCTGACCAGTGCTTCCACCGCCGCGGCGCTCCTGCGGCAGCCCGCCCCCGCCGTCGACGGCACCATCCTCTCTGACCCGAGCCCTTCTCCCGCCCCCTCGTCCGCAGCCGCTGCGGACCGCCGGGCCTCCAGTATCGCCGCCCTGCGCCTCAAGGCCAAGGAACACTCGGCCCAGCTCACCCAGATCAACATCCTGCCTCCCGGAGCAGCGGGGAAGGAGGTGTGCTGAACATATTGAGGCCTCCCGCTCCCATTCTATCGTTGGAGCTCTTTGACCCCCAACATAGTAGCACGACCAAAGTCACACAAATACTGACTAAAAACAGAAGACACACTGAGTGAGCAAGGGTGATACGTTTTCAGACTGACTACAACAATCTAATGAGATCCAAAACCAGAATGTATAAAAATGTAATCATTTAAAATACTCAATAAAGATAATGTATATAACGTTTCTAATATTCTGAGTAAAAAAAAGGAAGAAGTGAATTAAAACAGCTCTCTTGATGCAATACAGTTCTACACCACACAAAATATGCCAATAATAAATAGCATGAAATGGGAAAGTACTGATACCAGATATTGGTACTCGCGATTTTTAATTTTTTTTAAAATGCCATTAATTCCATGCAATTTTATATAAAAATGCTATATATAAGCATTTCTTTAAAAAAATATCTGTAATTGTTTTTAGGGCAAATGTTATGTTTCAAAAGTATCAGTACATGGTATTGGTAACATCTCATGAGTTTAGTACTTGTACACAGTAAATTCTGTAGAGAAAATTTTACTCTAAACTGATTCTATGTGGTCTATGTGGTTACACTCGGAAGAGAGTGAAATACACTCTAAAAACAGTTGGATCAAAAGTAACTTAATTCTTGATAAAAAATGGACTGATCCACTTTATGGGTCAATATGACCCAACTCTCTGGGTTGTTTTATACAAAATGACCCAATTTTATGACCCAAGTAAAGGATCTGACCATTATTTATGAGTTGTTTTACACTAAAAGACCAATTTCTTAACTCAAAGTAGACCCAAGTAGAGGATCGGTCCATTTTTGACCCATAGTTAGGTTATTTTTGAGCCAACTGTTTTTAGAGTGTAATTTTTATTAAGTCACTGAAGTGTTGAGGAACAAATAAATTCATGATCTTCAGGTTGGGAGACAGTCGATCTACTTCCTGGGCCACGCAGCTCCTGCTGTGTTAGTATATCGCTCGTGTCAGCTGGAATCTTCCCAACTCCAAGAGACCAAAAAGAATGTGTTTGGTGTCCTCTTGGATACAAGAAAACAGTAGGAGTGGCATAGCTTAGGTGGTAGCGTGGCAGTCTCCCAAGCTGAAGGTCGTGAGTTCGTTCCCCAACCCTTGAGTGACTTTTATTTGATTTTTTTCCCAATTCTTAATTTTACTCTCTTCCAAGTGTCAATATTACTCTAAAACTCAGTCTATTTGGTCCTACTTTAAATGGTCAAATTAGTTTATCGGTCTGAAAAAAAGACTGGTATCAAACACATGAATAGCTCACATTGTTAATCAAAATTGAACATTTCCTTTATAAAGGCTGATTCGTTTTATACAGTTTTTGTTCCGGATCTCTTTCGATTGTGCAGATGTACCAATGAATGTTTTTACTTCAATGGGGAGAGAGGAACGTTGTCTCCATGGTGGTAAAAAAAAAAAAAGCTGTTGAGTTACCTTTTTATGCTGTTTAAAACTAAAATTGGCATGCTGATTCCGAAATTGGAGTCACTTTTTTTCTTGCACGTCAAGTTTTTTTTCTCCCCATAATAAGCTAAATTCCACAGATAAGCTGTAGAAAGAATGTAGTAAAAAAGCCGATTATACAATTGGACTCCTTTTTCATATTTTACGGGGATATATAGTTAAAAAACTTGATGTGATATAGACAAAGTGAGATCAGTTTTGGATTCTGCACCCAGAAATTAGTTACCACCAGATAGCTCAACAAAAAATGTGTTTGCCAATGCAATTTAAAAAAAAGTGTTCACTAGATGCATCCTAATTGGACTAAAGGTTCCACATTCTTAATTTAAGAATGTTTTACAACAAAATGTCATGAACAAGCACTGCAGCAACTTATGTTAAGCTATAGTAAATAAAATGATTAAATGGTGAAGCATGACTGAAAAGAAAATCATCCAAAAAAGCGGCCACCGCCCGACTCGATGTCAAGCCACCCGCACAGAACCAAAGGAAAACGGTCCACAGACCTGACTCAAGTCTTTTCGACAAGCATGACTCCTCTCCCGCTGCTCACCTGTCCTCAGGCCACACGCGTCGCCCCAGTCCGGCCTCAGGACTCGCGAGCCGGGACGTTTCGAATGACTGCGTGAAAGAAAGCTGTACATATTGTGTAAAGACGGAGGACAAAATACAACAACAACAAAAAAGTTTCATTTTCAAAACAGAAGCTTGTGTATATTTCAGGAGGGCATGTTTTGATCATTTGCACTCGTGTAGTGTGATGTGTAGAACTCATCTGTGTTTTATGAATTATTAGATTTTTAGATCATAATTTATATCCAAATGTCACCCCCTTATGAACTGAGAAGTCTAATCTGAATAAATGACCTTGATGAAATTAGTTCTTTTGGCATTGAGGGATGAAATAACGTGAAATATATAAATAAAAAGTGTTATGCTGATTTTTGTTTGAACATTTTCAAAGTAGCAGAGCTCTATCGGCGGGGATTGTGAAAGTGGGTGACATATTTCAGTTGTGTCTCTCCTCTTGAGGCCAGTTGACAAAATAGAGGCCATATATTCATGAGCTTAATCCCCAACATGTGAAAGGAGGCACAAAGGCGAGGGGTTTTCAATTAGATCCAGCACTTTAGCTGAGCGGGTGGCGACAAAACTTCCTTGAAAAAAAGCTTAGAGCCGCTAAATTGGTCTTAACATCTGTAATGCCATGTCGCTGGAAGTGAGTCCTCTTTGTCATAAATGAAGTAACAAACCACTTCATCAGTCGGCTTTCACACATACACCTCACATGGTTAATCCCCCCACCTAAAAAAGTCCGCCCAATCCTCCCCCCACGAGCATCTCACTTGATGCGGGGACTATTACAGCAATCAATGCGCATTCTCCCCCGTTTGACCCATCCTTGGTGCTCGTGTAAATCGCGTGAAATTACCCCGAGGATTAATTTAGTCCCTCTTTTGATTGAATGCCGCAGTGAAAAAGCCTCTTCCTCCTCCCTCGGTGGACTTGTTTTACAGGTCCGACACCTGTTAATCACTCAATTTACTCCAAACAAAAGGGAATCAGTCGACAGCCAACAAGGGGGGGGAAGAGTTATATTAGGCAAATTACTTGTCCTGTCTTCACATATTCACGCAGGCCTCATGCAGGAGACACAGCTGCAAAAATGATGGATATGGGTCATTGACAGATAAGGATTTCACTAGACCCAGCACAGCTAATTTACTATATAAACACGTACACAATTTATTCTTTATTATTATTCACTGTTATCTACCATTTTTAAATTATCTACAATTTAGGAAATCTAAAATTTAGGACATACATAAATCATGTTACTCTTCTACAATGGTTGCATCACATAATATAGTCAACTTAAATCAAAGTGATGAGGCGAACAATTAGCCATCTAAACAAAACAAGCTAGCTAGACACACAAGTAAAATTATAATTACTCAAATATATATTTTCTACAAATTAGGAAATCTATATTTTGGAACAAACATCTATAATGGAAAGCTTTCTACAATAATATTTTCAACTTAAATCAAAGTGATGAGGCTAACAATGAGCCATCTAAACAAAACAAGCTAGCTAGACACGCAAGTCAAATTACTTTGTATAATAAATATATATATTTTCTACAATTTAAGACATCTACAATTTAGAACATATACATCAATCATCAAAAACTTTCTACAATGGTCGCACTAGATGATTGTTGGTCACAACACACCTTAAATTTAAATCAAAGTTATAAGGCTAACAATTAGCTATTCAAACAAAACAAGTTAGCTAGCCACATAGGCAAATGTTTTAATGAATATAAAAACTGTATTTATTAGAGAGAGAAAAATAAAAAAAAATTCAGGTCATACCATAACATATGACCACTACATACAGGTTTTTAGTTATGAGACTTGAGTACAAACCTGATAGCTGTTCCAATGGGTTCTTGACTGTCTTGTGGAAGATACAAATATCTGTCGTTAAATGTATTTCACAACAAAAGTCCCAAATACATATATTTTTTAGTAGAGCCGATTTCCCCCCTTAGGTATGGCCCAATGGGGTTGTTCAGACAGCTTTAATCTTATTGTGAACAATGAATGGCAAAGCAATTTGTCGCTAACGTATGGGGAAGGCCTTGGGGAGGGTGGTGTGTGTGACCTGCTGGCAGTAAACTAAAACGCTCTTTGCAGTGCAAAAAGGCGAGAAAAGTGAATTTCAAATTGCAGAAAGTCACACTTGTTGGATGTTTTCATTCAAGATAAGTAACGCACTGACTGCTGGGATTAGCTCACACAGGCGTGAATATGAAAGTTCACTTTGAAAGCCCCAAAGGGAGGCAAAACTGCAATATTCCATGGACCAAGGACTGCCTCAACCCAAATCAGCCCAATCATGAATCCCTTTTAGATACATTCAATGCTTTTGATTTTCAAGATATGAGTTATAGTTCAGCCGATTTTTTTTTTTGTTGCTTTGACTTGAGAGCAAAAACTTGAGATATGAGTGGTGTATGTTGGCAGTTTGAAAGTTGGTCATATACTCACAGTCACATATTCATATTCATGATCATCAGTGAAGAATGACTAAAATTAATGTGTCACTTTACATTTCTAAACGATTTTGACCATCTACTGTATCTATCTTGTATTTTTACTGTATCTCACTGTATTATACTGCCCCCAGGTGGCCATGAGACGCACACCAGAAGGAGCAGCACAATGTCAACTGAAATGAAGCCAAAAAATAAAATAAAAACTCGACTGTTTAATTGTTTACATTAGGGGTGTGTATCTCTCTCAAAAAAAAAGACAGATCAATCCAGTTTTCGATATGTGGGGTGCAAAACGATTCAAAGACGGTTCAATTTGAAAGTGAAACGAATCGATTCAACTCAGAGGGATTTCAATTTGATGCGGTATGACTCAATCCGATAGAGTATACTTTATATTTGTCATTTTACGTACATTTGAATGAACTTGTCAGTACTGTAAATATAGTTTGTAAGATATTTATAAAAATAAAAAAAGACGATTTGATACATATCTCAAAACTATCTCTTCAAAAAAAGATTTGATTCGGTTAGACTCAGAGGGATTTTAATTCGATTTGGTACGGCTTAGTACAATAGTGTATGATGCAATTTTGTTGTTGACATTTTACATGAATTTGAATGAACGTGTCAGTACTGTAAATGTACAATTTTCTTCTAAGATATCTCTCTTTCCAGAAAAGACGATTGGATACATATAAAAAATATCTTAAAAAAAAAAAGACGATTGGATAGTATTTCGAAAATATCTCTCTAAAAAGACAGATTGAATACATATCTCGAAAACATGTCAAAAAAGACAATTCAATATCTCGATATATTTCTAAGTGCAACGATTCGATTTGATACATTTGCATCTTATAAATATAAAAACAAAAATGTTCTGGTTCAAAACGTTTTTTGTTACACCCCTCCTTGCTTACATTCTATTTAATTGTGTCATATATATATATATATATATATATATTTTTTTTTTAGCCCCGGCTCAGGTAACGACCAATCATGGCTCAGTTGTTTTAGGCACTGTGATGTCATTTTCCGTCGACAGCAAGTGGCAAAATGGCCGCCGATGGAGCTGGATAAAAACGGGTGCATTTTGCTGCTTAATTGAGTTAATTCATATTCGAAATACATGATATTAATCAAAATGCCGTGTTCAGACTAGTGGCCGCATTGAATATATTATTGTAAAGAAATGTTTTGACTTGACTTCGACTTTAAGTAGACTAAACTGCAGCATGACATCTGTAAGACCAGAGAGAAATATTTGAGAACATTTTTAATCATTTTATCATCCTTCTCTTTGGCAAAAAATAAATAAATGTCCCTGATGTGACAACACTCCCATACTACACAGTTTAGTCCACATTTGTCCCTCCGACTGGATGTCTTGCTTACCCCTCCCTCACACTTATTTGTGGACTTGATTTGGCCCCTGATTTAGATTCTCGGGCCCTCATTTCTCACACCACGTCCTGAGCAGAGAGGAGAATAGGCCCAATCACTCCACGGCCTCAGCCGGATCAGTCCTCCCTCACTTACCCACTCACTCAGTCGCTGGGATAGGAGCTTCCAATACGCTTTGATGAACAGCTCCCCGCTCCCCGCTCCCCTACGTCGTCTCCCCTCCCCGGGCCCCGTGAAAGAGCTGAATAGCGGGGGCCACGGCACTCCGCTCCCCTCTCGGGTTGCCCCTTAATTCCTCGTCTCCCTTGCTCTCATCCAATTAGCTCAGTGTATTAAGCGGTTTATCGTCTCATAACCGCCCTTTCAGCTCCAACAAGGGAGACACTTTGCAATAGGGCCGGCTCTTCATTTGACACCCTCTCGGCCGCTTGTAGTTCCAGCGCGCTATGAATAACAGCGAGAGAATGGAGGACTAATTCCCTCATCAAAGCCTACCTTGTCCATCGCTGGTCAAAACGACAAGCAATAAAGCTTAACGCCACAATACAAAGAGACTTGTTCGACCTTATTAGCTTAGCGGGGTCGAATTAATGTGAGGGACTCCATTTGACTGGTTTACAGCGGACCGGGACAAAACAAGACCCTCGCTGCTAGTGAGAATAGCAGGCCTCTGCTGAGAGATCAGGCTGATTCGATCCAAAGAGCAAAAAAAAAAAAAAGAATAAAATAAAACAAGGCTGGAGGAGACGAAAGAAGTAAATAAATATGTAAAGTTCCTGAAACTTAAATACACTTTTGCTCGTACGCAGCATGTTCCATTCATTGTAAATCATGATTTAAGTGCTTGGTCCACTTTAGGCTGCCTTTGCAGGTCACAATGGTTTCAAGTGATTTGTGAGGCGGGCAGTCTTTATGGAAATGTAAACAGCGGGGCAGAGTTGGAACAGGAAATCAATTGAATGTATTAACAAAGATTCTTGGTGGGATATACTGGAACATTTAATGGAGTGAATTTCAACTACAACAGGAAATTCAACCCGATTGTGGGGAATAAACCACATATCACGCACCGTTAGGTACGCCCCAACAGTCTAATGACATCCAATATAAGAGCTGTATCAAAGATAATAATGCTCTATTTTGAATGTTAGAGGTGGTGCGTCAAATGCAGTGATTGCCGACCAATGTCGCTTTCCAAATAAAATAACTTCAGTGCCTTCATTCGAATCTAGCGCAATGGCGATATGGAGCTAGCTATCTAGCTATGCCCCAAAAATGCATGTTTTATTCTAAAAAATTACAAACATTTAATTTGCATAATATTTTTTTACAATTAAAGGTACAGTGGGTCATGGAGACCCATTTTGAGATCATCATCAACAGCTGGCATTTAACTTGCTTTGCTTGTTTTATTTATTTTCACTATTGCTCCCAAAAAGGTTTTGTAGTTTAATTTGCATGCTGTTATTTCTGACAACCAAACATAAGCGGGCCATACTGACCCGTGAGCATTGTTCAGAAAAAAAGGAACATAAAAGGAGGGTTAAAAAGGAAGTCAAACCAAAAATGTTCATTACAATAATATATTCTATGTAGCCTCACTAGTTTAAACACGGTATTCTGATTAACTCATTTGCTCCCAAAAACGTATAAATGCGTTCTATTTAAAATGTTTTAAGTCTCCTAAATACGTATTTATAAGTTTTGAATGTTATTTTTTTTATTATGGTAGAGCATACAGAAGGCTTTGATGCAGCCTCTGAACTGCAGAGAACGGGTGAAGCAATGGTAGTAATTACAAAAGCGGCCAGCAGATGGCAGCCGAGTATAAGAGATCAACCAGGGCCATGTTGCAAACAAGCTGATTTCCGCACAGTTCTAAACAGATTTGTGAATAATGGTGAAACTTAGCTATATACTAGTGCTAATTGCTGCAAAACGGAAACAGATAGAAATATACTCTTTTTTTTCCTGATGAAAGAAAATACTCTAATCTTTCTTTTGGTACGTTCCATGTTTTTACAGCAATATAACACAATATTCTGAGTAAAAATGGCTGGGAGTGAATGAGTTAATATTGTGTTTGTGGAATATAAATAAAGCAGCAAATTCCACCTGTTTCTATCCATCCACTGGGGCGGTTAAATTTGTTTCTCAGGTAACGATCAATCACGGCTCACACCTGTTTTCTGAATTCAGTTATGTGACAGACAAGCTGAGCCACGATTGGAGCAACTCTGATGTCATTTTCAAGTGACAGCAAGTGGCAAAATGGCCACCCCCCTGATATGGATAAAACAGGTTGGATTTTGCTGCTTAACTCCTAATTCACAAACACAATATTAATCACAATACCGTGTTTGGACTAGTGGAGCTACTTATTACTGCAAAGAAAATATTTGGGTTGACTACCCCTTTATGAATGGCTCATCGTGTGGAATAGCCTCACGGCAATCTGGCCAGTGGCTATTTTTGCAGCTCTGATATGTAGTTATGTGTAGGTGTAATAATGACGTTTTCTCAAGTCATAGTAATGGTATTTGATTGACAGGCGACAGTTGTGCAAGGCATGGTTTCAAAAAAAATTTAAACCTTCAAATTTTGCAGGGTTAAATTAACAGCACCCTTCTCTGTGCTGTCAAATTTTTACCTCAAACATTCAAAACTATACTGTCTGCCCAAACAAATTACAATTACAACAAAATGTACATTATTAATTTAATAATATTTTCCGTTATAATTCTGTTTGCGTTAGTCATAATGCATCATAAAGAGAAGTTACACCCACAATTAACAGTTACATTAATGTTTTTCACAGTGTCCATCTAAAGTAATTGATGTTAAAGCAGCATTAGGCCTACCTAATGTGACCACTGAGTGTGTGTTGAAAGAGGCTGCAGCCAGCATCACAAATGACAAGATAAACACCACATTTATTTATCTTTTTATTATTTCAGTATCAAAAAGAATCTCAACAATATCAAAACGGCAATACAAATGACTAGTAATTACAACACTCGACTGAAAATGACAAGTGTTAAAAACACAATGTGATGTGATCATCTGACAAGTTGGGGGACGGTGAGTGAGAAGGGGTGAAAACAGTTAAACAGAGGCGGTGCAGGAGAAGATTTGCTATTCGATAGAGAGACAAAAGAGTGATGAGATACCAACACGTGTTGCCCCCCCCTCAGCCAAGTCGACTCCTGCACCTTTTATCATCCGGCCTTTTAACACATAACACACAAACGGATGATGAATGGAGGTAATCAGAACAAGTGGTCATTGTTTCAGGCATCCTTTGGTCCAAATGGTCCGAGGTCGCTATCATTATCTAATTAGCGGCTTTCATTTGACATTTTAATGTCCTTACTCGCTTTTTCTCTGTATGATGGGGGTCAATATGTAAGAGGCGTGATTGATTGGGCTTTAAAATGTGCACCAGAACCATGAGATGAACAAAAAACAATATAACCCAACATTAAATTTTTACTTGAGGGAGGAGAAGGCTTGGAAGAGTTTGGCCAGGTTAATTTCTGAGTAGCCGCTGACGGTGAGCGCTTTGTCCGGCACGTCCTTCAGCTTCCGGTAAACCTCCTTTTCTTTGTTCCACCAGCCGGCACGAACTAAAGGAGAAGAAATAAAACGACTTTGTTACTGCATGAACTGGATCAAACATTAAACTGAGGAACCTAAATAAATCACCTGAATCAGAATTTACCTGGAGATGCTTTTTGATCTCCCCGTAATACTATCACTTTGAAGGTCGGGATGGCAATCACACAATTGGACTGACCGTTCAATGGCGGCGCGAGCAGAGAGGAACAAGAAATCGATACAAATGTCCAGCGAGAGCGTTAAGTCGATATCTTGTCTGTTATCCCCTCAGGTGGGCCACTGTGAGACGACTGATACCATCTCTGACAGGATGGCCGCCATTCGCTAAATCCTCGCATCAAGTGTCATAAAACCCCGCAATAGCACACTATCGGACACAAGAGGTTTAATGGCGTAGCTGAAGGGAACGCAATTGAGAATATGATTACGCCCTCCTCTTGTGGATGTCAAAAACAAATTATTTCATTAGTGCATATTTAATTACAACATAATTTCCACTATTGCCTTACTTTTGCTGATTGTTTGCTTGCCTTTTCCACTTACACTTCCAATACCATTACTTTAAACTTCATTTTGAGCTTGCGGTGCCATGGTGGAAAGTATTTGAGCTACATAAAGTGCAAAACATTTCTTCACCGCTTCCTGTTGCCAAGAGTGCGTGAACATGAAATTTTGTTCCTGCAATTTGGGATCTAAGTAAAATATCACAATCTTACAAGTCAGAATTTAAAGGTAAATGCTTTCAGTGCAGTACAACATGCGTGGCAGTACTGAGGTCTGAGGAAGATGTGCATTTTTTCCCTCCATAATGCCACAGGGCATTGACTTGTGCTTGCACGAGAGGAAAAAAAAAGAAAAAAAAAACCCTTTGGCCTACATTATACGAATATGTTCGAAAATTAATTAAGTCAACATAGTCTTTTCCTATTTTTTAAATATATATATATATATAAAAAAAAAAATTTATAGAATTTTTATACAGTGCATGATTCCCGTTTGTCATTTCCCCCCATAATGCACATGCACAAGTCAATACCCTGCTGTGGCATTATGGGGAAAAGATGCCAACTTTTTAGCAGTTAGCCTACAAGGACATTCAAACGTCATATTTGTATGTACGTTTAAACATATTTGCAAGTGTGTTCAAACGTATTTGCCAGTCAAAAATGTTTCCGCCACATTGGCAGATCCACACTTCTGTATGCTTTAAAGGGATACTAGACTCATTTCGGCAGTTTCAGCAGTAAGAAGTTAATATTGTGTCAATTCAATTATGATTGTTGACGTACAATGACATTTAAAAACACATGCTGCCATTTGCTGTCGACTGAAAATGACATAACATGCATGCTCAGGGCTCAGGTAACGACCAATCATGGCTCAGTTTGCGACTGTCACATGACCAAACCCAGAAAACAGATGATTGGCTCACAAGTTGTATTGTTAACAACTAGCATTATGTTTATGTATCTAGGATACTTTTACAAAGAACGCTTTCAAAACAACACCTAGTTCCAGAAGTGGGTTCGTTTTCTGAGGTTTTGGTTACTACCAGTGTTCATTAAACACATTAACACATAAAAGTACCGTAAATACAGGACCCTTAAGGAGGTAATGCATTTCGAGATGATGTACTGTAAACACACACGCGTGCAAATTGTCCATATGGCCATATCTCCCGTCTTGTCCTTCCTTCCTGCCACATTAGCGGTTGCTGTATAAATAGAAGCCTACCGAGCAGCCACGAGAACAAAGGTTAGATACACAGAAACGCACGTACACACACAATATGTGGTTGACTTCAACGGCATCAGCAAGTATCACGAGAACATACTCATGCTAACAGGGAGATGGATGGAAGGAGGAGAAGGAAGACACAAACGATTCTATTTATCTGGGTAATAGAAGGGGGTGGGTGTGATGATGCATGATCAAGCGAAAGCAATCATGTCATCATTTCTAAAAAGGTAGAAAATCACCGCCACACCCACCCCCTCTGCTCTTCTTTCCCTCACTGCTTTCCTCACCCCAATCACCATCGGTGAATAGATAAAGGATTTAAAAGAGGAACAGAAATAGAATGCATAGGAGTTCATACGAATAACTTACAGTAAGGAGATAAGACGGGAAGTTGAGACGAAATTGCTATAAATACTGTAGTGGCGTTTCTCTACTAAACTGCAGTCAGTCTTGGAATTTAATTCTTAGGGTGTTTTTAGGGGGCACTACTGTTATGTACAAAATCAAAATATTCTGCTTTTTATTTTATTACTTTAAATCAATATCACGATTTGTATTCATTTATTTTTAACATTGTTAATTTTTATACAGTATCAGGAGCTCCTCTGCCGTCTGTTTTGGCGCTGGTCGTTCGGCGTACCCGCCAATACCTGAACCGTGATTGGACGTTACCTGAGCAACTGTGATGTCATTTTCAGTTGACAACAAGTGGCAAAATGGCCGCAACCTGAGATGGATTAAAACGGGTGGGTTTTGCTGCTTAATTCATATTCCACAAATGTAATATTAATCAGAATACCGTATTTAGACTAGTGGGGGCACAAACAACATATTGTGAAGAAAATTTAGGGGTTGACTTCCCCCTTTAACACGTCAAGTTACATTTTAGCATTGGACCTCTTATTTGCTAGCAGCTTCACCATTTTTGTATACATTGAATTATTGTATAGTTTTTGCTTGAATTTCTTTGCACACTGTCATAATAGCCTCCCAGAATAGCAGTTTTGGTGAGAAATGCCAAAGTTATAGAAATAGACAGACATGTTTTTTTCCAGGGTCGATACAGATGCCAACTATTATTAGTCAAGAAGACCCATAACCGATATTTGGAGCCGATAATTCATTTCCACTAAAAGGAGATTTGTAGATTTTTTTTTGTTAAACTACAAACTCCAATTTTGTTGAAATGTCTTTAAGAATGTTTATTTAACAACTTTTAAATAAATAAAGTTCCCTGAAGTTAACACATTCTTAAATTGATCTATTATCAGCCATCAGATAAAACAAATAAATAAATAAATGAATAAACGCCGATTGCAAACATTCGTCAAAATGCTCAAAATCTGCGGCAATAATTGTCGCGGCCGATGATTATGCCTACAGAGTTCCTTGCCACTCATGAAATTCACCCGCATTTGGTGGGTAGGCAGATGCTAATGTCAACCACTGGCTTTAAGATACAATTAATCAACTGTCATTTGCACAGTCAACCAAATTCTTTCTTAAAGGGGAAGTCAACCCCCCCAATAATTTCTTGACAATAATATGTTCTATGCAGCCCCACTAGTCTAAATAAGATATTCTGGTTAATATTGCATTGTGAGCTAAGCAGAAAAATCCAACAGTTTTTAATCAATATCAGAAGGCGGCCATTTTGCCACTTGCTGTCTGGTGAAAATGACATCCCAGCTCAACTTCAGAAAACAAGTGAGCTGTGATTGGTCGTTACCAGAGACCTGAGCAACTGTGAGGTCATTTTCACTCGAAAGCAAGTGGCAAAATGGCCGCCCCCTGAGATGGATAAAAACAGCTGCATTTTGCTGCATACCTCATATTCCACAAATGTAATATTAACCAGAATGTCATGTTTAGATTAGTGAGGTCACTTATAACATATTATTGTCAAGAAATGTTTAAGGTTGACTTCCACTTTAAGGATCAACAAATCAATTATTATACCAAACTTTTGTCTGATAACATTGATTGTTTGAGAAAACATAATTAGTTTGAATAGGAAAAATGATTGCACATTTTTCACCATTCAACCCCCCCCCAAAAAAATCCCACACTCAAACAGTGAGCATGCATATCAGTGGTTATCCGCGCACACTCCAGCAGTACTGGGCACGAGCACGTCAGGGCTCCGCACGCTCTAACTAGGTGTAAATACAATAACAAGCCTGTAATTAAGTGAGCATGATGAAGTTAATGGAGATCGGCCATCGTGTCGGCCGCCTACATGAATATTCTATTAGGCTGGTGGTGGCGGGCAGCTGGAATAGCAGTTAATTTAATCACCACTCTGAGCACGGGGGAAACTTCTTTGTGTGAGTGTAATTGCACAGAATGAATAATTGATTCGACAATCGCACCCACGGACTTGGCCATGCCGCAAAAAGGAACGGGAGTATGAGGATAGAGAAGGAGGCGGAGAGAACGGAGAAAGTATGGGCAAATGCACAAGCCAGTAAAAGGGACCATTAGAATAGTGCAGCTCAAAGACAATTTAGTTTTATCAATGCGTCAAAATTACATTGCATTAGGGCTCGCGCGCAATCACGGCGCCCACGTTCCAAGACGTGGAGGGGAGGAGAAAAAGCAACAGATGCAAAGACGAAAAGTGACAAGAAATGATTGGAACTCGTCGATATGAGATGCCACGGACGGGCGGCGTGTTTTCACGAGCGGGCGCCGGTGGCGTGCGCATAATCTATTAGGAGCTCTCCTGCCGCGGATGAAATTACCTTCATGCTTTACTCAACCGCAGCAATCAGGCACAAAAACATGTAGATAAGACGTACTCGTACCAACATCATGTTCAAATCGGCAGCCATTCCGCTTCAATGTGGTCTGTTGTGCTTGTTGAGCATATATACAAACAAATCCGCACACATTTGAATGCAGCTATAAAGCACAAATTCAACAAAATACAGAAATGGCCACTGAATTTAAACTGCACCAGATTAGCTGTAATTTGTTTGTCTGTCAATCAAACCCAGGTTAAGAACCACTGTCTTAACATCTTAATAAGCGATTGAAATGTCAGAACCCAAGTCAAGCTAGCAGTTACGTGCTACGAAGGCTAACTTCAAACTCAAATCAACACAAATCTGTTTCAAATTAACTGAGGAATTTTAAGCCCGTATCCCACTGAGTGGCGAAAGTTTACAAAGCTAGCAAATGTGGATTTCTCGTCAGGGTTCGTTCAAGACCGCAGGAGCGCACATTGGCTACCTTCGCAAATGTTCATTCCTCAGTGGGATACGGGCTTTAGGTAATATGAACAAAGACTCGAAAACTGGGGTGACCAAACTATGGCCCAGGGGCCATTTGTGGCCCACCATCCATTTTCTAGTGGCCCTATAAAAAATATATATTTTGGTAAATGGCACTTCATTTATATAGCGCTCACCGCTTTTTCACCTTACAAGTCCCTCAAAGCACTTTACATTCGACTACTCATTCACCTACTGATGACGCAGCATCAGGAGCAAGTGGGGGTTCAGTATCTTGCTCAAGGATACTTCAACAAGGTCACAATGGCATGATATCGAACACACAACCTCTGGGTTGCGGGATGACCACTCTACCACTCAACCATGCCACCCTTTGACAACTACTAATAAAGGTGAGCTTTTCTAGATATGCTAACTAACTAAAATTGGATCAATTATTCTCTTCATAACTTCTCATGACTTAAAATATTGCACTTTCAGAAACTAAAATTATTTCATCCACTGTCAAGGTCTGATTTGTGAACATATTATATTCATGATTAACTAAGAACTTAAAAAAAGGAAAATAAGATGCTTTAAAAAGAATCTTATTGCAGACTACTCTTGCTTTGGTTCTGGAGATCTGATTAGATCTATCCTAGAGGCATACAAGGCTGTAGACCAGCCCAAATCATGAACAATCCCAAACGGTTTGCCTTATCACCTTTAAAAAGGGAAGTCAGCCCAATGTTTTTGACAATAATATGTTCTATGCAACCCCACTAGTCTAAATATGTTATTCAGTTTAATATTGCGTTAGTGGAATATGAGTTAAGCAGCAAAATCCAGCAGTTTTTATCCATCTCAGGGGGCAGCCATTTTGCCACTTGCTGTCAACTGAAGATGACATTAGGGGTACAACGGTTTCAGATTTTGGTGTATGATTATTGTCTGAGAAAAAAACACCTCTGTTTAACAGTTTTTACGATTATTGTAGACATACAAAAATAATAATCACAGCATCCTTTGAAAATGTTTATTTTTTAACAATAAATAACTACAAATAAATGTTAAGACAAATACAGTAGATTAGACAGACTCTTAAAATAGGGCCTGGGCACTATGTATAACAAGTGGACAGTATGTACTTTCTTTTTCTTTCATCTTTCAATTTCTTTCCATTTCAACCATACTTACAGATGAAATGTGTTCGTCCACAGCATAATGCATATGCCGAGATACGTTTCTTGGGAGTCCCAAAATGGCGGCCCCACAGCTTCAAAAGTCTTGGGCGGCCGTGGATGGTCGGGCTCGCGGGAGCTACCCGCCCTGCCGCGGACCAGATCGCCAGGGTTGGGGAGGCGGCCAGCAGTCGGTCGGTGGTCGACGGAGCAGCGGCACGGGATGCCGGTGGTTCCCCGCGGCCGAGAGGCCCGACCGTCACGCCCGCCACGCTCGCCATCGCCTTGTTTCGGCCTTCCCTTTCCCCAGGTCCACGCTGCCTGGGAACCCTACCCACAGCCGTCAGGTACGCAACTCTCCCCGGGCGCCGTTCAAAGCTGAGCCCTGTGTTGTTGTGCGCCCGCTAAATGGGCCGTGTTTAAACGGAAGAGCTATAAACTATGCCGCATGGCTCGTTTTGCACCGCAGGTGAGCGGAAATATCCGATCGGCTGCGGTTATTTATTCCTGACGTTTAAAAACCAAGGTTAATCGTAAAACCGGTTAATTGCTGCACTCCTAGATGACGTAAATGTTACTTAGGTCTCGGGTAACATCCAATCACAGTGCAGCTTCAGAAAACTGGTGAGCTGTGAGCCCTTAGCAACTGTGATGTCATCTTCAGTCGACAGCAAGTGGCAAAATGGCCGCCCCCTGAGATGGATAAAAATGGCTGGCTTTAGCTTCATAACTCTTATTCCACAAATGTAATATTAATCAGAATGTCATGTTTGGACTAGTGAGGTCATATATAACATTTTTGTCAAGAAATGTGTAAGGTTGATTTCCACTTTAACAAGTGTTAAAAAATAACCCCAAAACCCACCACTAAAATAACTATAACACATAATTCCTTGATTTATTAGTTTTTGTGTATTTAATAACATTGGACAATGTTGAAGTGGCCCTTCAATTTTTCTGTATTTGGCCCCCAAAGAAAAAAAGTCCAAAAGGACACCAGTGCTCTAAAAGCAAGTGTTTTTCACTATCAGCACTAACTATACAATCAATGTATTGATATATATATATATTTTTTAAGTTCCACATTGCATGCACACGTTCTTACACAAAAAGCACTCCACACACAGCGTATAGAATTGTATGTCTCATCCCTGTAATCTCAGCAATGTGGCCCCTGGGTGTGTAATGCAGTAATATGTGGTATTACGGCCACAGGATGGAGGATAACACCTTAAACCTATACTTTCTATCAGCATGAATGTGTTTGTGTGTGTTTTCGGGAACAATGTTTTATTTTTTACAGACATTTCTTGAACCCCAAATGACTGTCAGTCAGATCATTATCACAAAGACACAGCGACAGTCATGGTTATCCTCTTCAGTGCTTCTCCAATACAGAGTGAATTGAAGGTGAGGTCTAAAGCTGAAGGTGTTTTCAAGGACAACTATGGCAGCAAATAAGAGATACTTGCTCTAAACATTAAAAACAATGTAAAAATAAAAAAAAAGGCTTAAAATATAGTGCATTATTCAATTTGTTTGAAAACCAGGTCCCTCATAAATCAGTGTTGTACTGTGCAAGTTTCTATTACGATACACGCATGGAAAAATAAAATACGATAGAGTATCCAACTGCTCTGAAACTTCACAGAAATGCCAATATATTGGCGATAAAGTTATGATGCGAAGCTTACAAACATAAAAGTATAGAGCAGGGTACTAATTGATGTGAAGGGCTACATGTTCACATTTGGCAAATGATCACTTCTACAATATTCCTAGAAAATCACAATGTCCCATAACTGGTGTACTTGAGGACTACCTAGCACCACGTTGGTGACCGATGATTTCGATGATGTGAAACATTATTGCGCTTCTAATTTGACATCAAGTTCACTTTGCAAATGTAAAATGGACAGCTTACAGAATGTGTCACATTATGTTGCATAGGGAGGTATAATACAAGAGTGAACAAAAAAAAGAATAAGTGGCCGCAAAGCTCAGGATAAAAAATAAAGGGAGGCGAGTCAAGAAGTGATTGGCAATGATTGCTTGCATCTCGGCTTCGACAAAAATATAATAAGAAAGCAGAAGTGGTGGGCTATAATCACGTTAGTAGCCCTGCACTGGTCCAATCCCTTTATTTTAGCGCCTTCCATCATCTGAGTGGTCATCTGCTGATTACAAGTTATATTTACCTCTGCGGTCTCACTCCTGGCTGCCACACACAGCCCCTGGCATTCAGGCATACATACATAAATATTTAATCAAATAAATAAATCACTCGGTGGAGCGGCCCTTTCTAATCAAGTGACATCAATCAGGGAGAACTATGGGTAAGGAGGCCTTGTGGCTTCCGCCTACCGAGCGCACCCACAGACTGGAGTAGCGTCTATTTGAGTCCAGGGAGGGGGGGAGATATACGCTCCATGTCCCATTACAGGAGAAGGGCTATCCTTTCTTCAGCGCGCCCATTACTTCCCCTATCATTTCTCCAAATCTAAAACCTGTTTTCAATCAACACAGCCAAACGAGTGCCTGTCTAAGAGTGAGAGCGAACGGGGAGAGAGCGGGAAAGGTGGACAGTGAGGGAAGGGCTGGGGGAAAGCGATGGAGGGCTCTTTCCGACGTTCTCCCGGTGATTGGAGCATTTTGCATTCTGTACGTGTGTGTGATTGAATCCGTCTCCTAAATTAGGGCTGTTGACTCGAGGAGATGAATGTCCTTAACCCCCCCTTCCAATGTACAATGCCCATACTTTGGTGTGTGTGTCTGCGTGTGCATGGGGCAGCAATGATGAATATTTTAAGTGCAGCCTGGGTAACCGGCTTACTTTGAGCCATTGATTGTTAATGCTATGTTACATTTACAGTATATGTCAGCAAACATTGATGGGGGCATTCAAATTCAAACTGCACTTTCACTGCTTTGATTTCAATTTCCACTGCAGAGGTCTAACACAAACCGCAAAAATGAATAAAATATCACAGCATTTAAGCTAGGTGTTTTTCACTAACTACATGCACAAAACTTTAGATACAAACTAAAAACTAAAAAAACTAAAACAAAACAGCTCCATAAAATGTGGGGCGTTTCGACCACAGCTACATTAAATTGTAAATTTACACAAATTCATATACTCAAAATGGTTTGACTTATCCACATTAAAAGGACAGTTGTAGGATTTGGTGTCATCCAGTGGTGAACTAATATTTCATTCATTTGAAAAACACAATATTAACTTCAATATCATGCAAAAAGCATCTCGTGGTAGTTGCAGCTCGTGTTGGATCCAATGGGTTGCCCACCGTTTACCTTCCACAGCTGGGGCCTGCAGGTGGACGTCGCTGAGTCCCGTGATTTAGGCTCGTACCGCTAGTCTTCCTCTACTTTGCTGTCCCTAGCTTTGCTAGCTTGTCTTGTTAGCTGCTTTTGTTAGTTGTTCCAGCTAGTTCTCGCCAGCTGCTTTTTAGCCACTCCAGCACGTTAATGCTAGCCACTCGTTAGCTGCTCTCGCTAGTTCTTGCTAGCAACTCCAGCTAGTTCTAGCGAGCTGCTCTTGTTTGACACTCCAGATAGTTCTTGCTAGTCGCTCGTTTGTCACTCCAGCTACTTCTTGCTAGCTTTTGCTCGCCGCTCCCGCTAGCTCCTACTAATTGGGCTGCTCGCTCACACACTCCAAATAATTGGTAGTAATTGGTAGTAATTGGTGGTAGGCTTGCAAAGTGTGCTCTCAAAATTGTTGCATTCTATTAGTTCACCACCAGATGGCATTAAATCCTACACATTGTCTCTTTAAATAAGATGGTACTCGGATGTACAACAGCCATGTCCAAACTTTTTCTTCCAAGGGTCGCATACAGAAAAAATTATGGATGCAAGGGCCACTGACATTCCTCACCTTGTTGATGCTCGATATTTACTATTACTATTACTTATGTGAGCATGCTGTGGACCAGAAAGTGAAACAACCTATCTTTATCGGGTCATTATTAATTGAAAGTTTGTTAGTATATTTATTAGTTATAAATTGTTTCTTTGCGTTGCATATGCAGAAAAGCTCCATGTAAAATTGGGGGGTTAGATGACCAAATAATTCCCGGGCACGGCCCCTGCTGCTGCTCACCGCTCCCTCAGGGGATGGGTCAAATGCGGAGAACGAACTTCGCCCCACTTAGGTAGGTGTGACAATCAGTGGAACTTCAACTACTTCAAAATAGAGTTGTTGTGATCCAATTGGATGATCAGACATTGGGGGAGAAAGATTGCCTTTAAATTTAAAAAAATTAAACATCACTTTGTAAAGTATGTATTAGTAGGGACAAATAACGACAGGTGAGTGTTGCTGTAGTCCGTTGTTACTTTCCACGGACCCATAATTTTAAGTTTGTCCTGCGACTTACACTCAGGTACGTATATGTTGAAATTAGCACCCAAAATCTCTGCTCCCAACCGTGTTGACTCCATTTTGGCAGTTGACAAATACTTTTGGTGCATCACCACTAGTGGCCAGAAGGTGGCTGTAATGCACCAAAAGCACCCGCCAAAAGAAAGTAGAAGAAGAATGTATAAATGAGAAGAGGGAGGATTCACAAAAATGGTTTAGTTAGTTATTTTTTCCTACCTTTTTCTTCTCCTTGTAATAATTTGGTCACTGCATGGTCCCAGTCGAAGATGAACCTGTAGAAGCAGATCTGGTTGTAGAGGGACTTCTCAGAGTACTGCAAACAGAAACAAACAAACCCATTAAAACTTTATGAGAAAACGCTGAAGAAGAAGAAAGGCATGGAACATCTCAGTTCCTCTGTGTGAAGCAACAAATATGCGTGTTTTTAATCTTTAGTGCAATTAACTGGGGGCGGATGACAATGAGCAACACTGAGCCGTGCAAACGGAGGAGGGTAAAGAAAGAAAGAGGAGTGAGATAAACAGAATGAGATAAAGATGCAAAGAATGAAAAGAAGGGACCAGGACTGAAATACCCTCCCTCCTAATAGTTTGTTGTGATAAGCCATTGTGAGCCAAGAACGCCAACAGCCGAGGCTGTCAATTTGATTAGCCATTATACTGCATGTTTAATTGCAGTTATTGGATCGTCATTTCCCCGCTACACTGGAGAGGCCACGCTAAGCCCCGACCCCACACCGACGTCAGGTGTGTGCAGAGTGCTTTATTATTACCGCCGGGAGAAAGAATCCCCCGACAATTCCCGCATGTCACCGTTGGAGCGTGCGTGTACCCATTATACCTGCCAATCGACCACCGGCGTAATTGTAATTTCAGTTTTTACTGCGGCGGCATAATCAAGTGGCAAGAGTGTCTAATGTAGCTCAGTGCCAAATGTGATGAGTGTGTGTGTGTGTGTGTGTGTGTGTGTGTGTGTGTGTGTGTGTGTGTGTGTGTGTGTGTGTGTGTGTGTGTGTAAGGGGGACGGAGGTGTTTAATGGCCGTCAACGGCTGCATGCGTGGAACGCGCAGCTGTTGACCGCTGATGCGCTTCCTTGCCAACAACCGAACCATGCAGGACCGATAATGGAGCCTTGCTATTGGTTGCCAAGTTTGTGTAAGCGCAGTCGCACGCCATCTTGAAAAGCAAGGACATACACGCACACATTCAAACAATATAATGCTGATTACAGACGAGCCAATTGTTGCTTTCTGATTGACTGACAGGTGTCAGAAAGGCGTGGCTAAAATATTACAGGGTTGTTATTGAATTTGTAGCACCTCAACCCCACCTTTCTTCGGCATACACGTACGTACGGGCGCCTTGTCATTCGGCTCGCCGCTTTGTTCCCGCACTGACACCATTTCAATTTGCTCCACAAATCTGCAGCATTTTCAGCCTGACTGCCTAAGGAGCAAACCAGCTGTGAAATTGCCTCTCTCCCGGGAGCGCAGGACCCCCCCTCACACCCCCTTCATCGCCACGTCGTACCCCCTTGCTTGTCTTTGTCCCCTAGTGACTCAACCTCCCACCCGCCACCACAAATGCATGCACAAACAACAGTTAAGAAAAAAAACTTTATAAGGAAAAATATGAATCTAAGAAAAAAAAAAAAAGTCCAAATGGATCCCTGAATCATTCCGCACCCCTCTGGAGTTGCTCACAGAAAAAAAAAAAAAAGAGCACTCAAAACTTGCACGTAGTCTTAAAAAACCTGTCGCCACCATTTGAGGTACACATACAACCTCCAAAGATCACTAGTATCCGCTATCAAATATTTGTAGAGTTGATTATTCTATTAATTCCATCGATTAATTGAATAATGGGTTAAATTTTGCTTTGCAATACAAAATCATTTTCCCTAACTACTGTTAATTAACCAATCATTGCTTCTTTAGTGATTAAAAACAACAACAACTAAACATCAATTAAGCAATATCACCAAACTTTTTGAAACCGATTCATCCAGTATGTCTTACTTTGATTAAACACAAAACATAATTAGTCTAATGTGATGAAGCGCTGTACTATAGAAATCAGAGAATAATTACTGTTGAGAGACAAAAATTGGAGTATTTGGACAATTTAAATATAAAATAATTAAAACGTTAAAAATAATAAAAATAAAATGGTATAAATAAAATAACATTCAAAAAGGTAAATAGGGATGTTCGATACCACTTTTCTCATGAGTAGTCACCGATACCAAATCCAAGTACTTTTGATACATAAAATTTCCCTAAAAACAAACAAAACACTGACAGATAATTTTTAAGAAAGACCTATACATCCCAAAATAGCACTTTTCCTTAAAATTGCATGGCATTACTGGCAATATTCAATTCTTCTCATTTCTAGTCCCTGATCATAAAATGGCCATAAGAGTGTGGCAGATACTGGCAAGTACAGTGAAATAAGGCTGGGTATCAGCCCAATACTGTTACCTGCTATCGGTATTCACCCATCCCTTAAGTTAAGCAACGGCTCTAAACGAATATTTGATTATTAAAATTAGGGATGAGCAAGTACAGATACCGCCGATACCAGCCTTATTTTAAGGTACCGGTACTCGCACCAGTGACCGATACTGGTATCTTGTGGCCGTTTTACGATCAGGAAATTAGAAGAATAGAAAACTGCCATTTATTCATGCAATTTTAAAGAAAAATGCTATGTTGAGATATATGGATGTTTCTTTAAAATGATGGTCCACCATAATTGGTGCCAGTAAATCCAGTTTTCCAGCGAACCTTGCATTCAAGCTATGACGCCGCCCAAGCCTACAACATCACGCGTCTCACGAGTGCAGCTGTGAGAAGCAAGCGAGGAAGACGGCAAGACGCCAACATACATTTTCTCTCAGTTCTAACTCCAGCGCGCTTTACTTTTTTTATTTTTTTAGATGCAATAAGCGTTTATTGCCGGCCGAGCTGGTCGCGCTGATCAGCGTCACAAGACACCATAATGAGTCAATATATGTAAATCTTTACTAGGCAAACACGACGGGAAACAAAAGCATTTAACTAGTGCTCTCGCCCGCAAGCCTCCAACCATTGAGTAGCGGTAATTTCTCTATATTGAAAGGCATAATTGCCTGCTATTTGAAGATATTCATGCCCAATTTTTGAAATTAATTTCAATTGGGGAGAAATGTAGAAATGTCAGCTCCAGTGAAAGGGATTTGATTTCAATTATCCTCACTCAAAGGACTGTGATTTCCAAATACACTTAAGCAAAATTATGACAAGAATTTTTGTTCGGCAAAATTCAGTGTTTAAAGAGCGATTAGGCGATAATGGGGCAGCTTTGAGGCGGCGCTGAATGCAGCCGTCTCCCTCTGAAAGGCACTCAATTATCTCTGATTGCTCCCGCTATAATGTATCAAATAGAGATACCTGCTATTGCCGTAATTTGTGTGAAAATTAACACGGTGCAATTTCCACTAGAGGGAAAAAGGGAGCTCTAATGGGCGCCTGAGCGTACATCAATAAAACGGGGGGGTCGTGGAGGGATGGTGAAGGAGGAGGAGAGAATAAGTGGGAGAGCTAACAAGGGAGCGGGGGGAAAGAAAGTGAAAAGAAAAGAGCAGGGGCAAGAAAGCGGTGAATAAAAGGGGAAAGAAAGGGAAAGTCAGGAGAGATTTGAAACAGGGTGTGGAAGAAGAGGCGATTTGAGTTAAGCGCTGCGCATGTGGGTGGCAGCAATGACGGGAACGATAGAAAGGAACAGCAAGGGAGAGAGGAAGAGAAAGAAATTTAATTTACTGAAAATATTACAAATTGCACCTGTGCATAACTCCCCCAAATTACCAACCAATCAAGGCAGAATGCCTATTACTCGCCCATTACATGGAGATCAGATCACACTCTGAATCTGAGTCCAGCCAGAGAGTGTGGAGGAGTAAAAGGCATGGATGGAGAGATGGATGGGAGGGAGGGAGGGAGGGAGGTAAGAGAAGCGAGCAGAAGCGGCCCCCACTGTGATGGTAAATGTACCGTGATGCTAAACAGAAAAAAGGACCAAACAACAAGTGTATTTACATTCTGCTGGCGGATGCGGCAACAAGAAAACCTGATTGTGTTTCTGGCTCATCAATCATGAATTATATTAATAACGCTATTATCTACACTGATATAGTAGATTCATCTAACATGAAAAAAATGACTAAGTGATAATGTGGCAGGGATTAAAAATAAATAAATAAATAAATAAATTCTCAGAGGCAGACATTGGTCTCTTTAGGTGTCTGAACAGTGAATTTACCAATTCAAAATTAACTTACAATAACGTACAAAAGTTTAAAATATCCCAAGAGAAGTCAGGGCAAAGTAGGGAATCAAGTCAATCTTCACACTTAAACCCTAATGAGCATGCACTTGAGTAGTAATTCGCAGAACTAGGGCTGGACAATTTTGAAAAATGTGTGATTATCTTGCCTCAATATTGCAATTGCGATTTAAAGGTCTTCCAATGTATTTCATAAAGTGGAAGTCAACCATAAACATTTCTTGACAATAATATGTTATGTGATCTCACTAGTCTAACAGGACATTCTGATTAATATTACATTTTTGAAACATGAGTTATGAAGCAAAATCCAACCATTTTTATCCATCTCAAGGGGGTGGCCATTTTGCCACTTGCTGTCGACTGAAGATGACATCACAGTTGTTTAGGGCGCAGGCAACAACCAATCAGAGCTCACCTGTTTTTTAAAGCTACGTTGTGATTGGTTGTTACCTGCAACCTGATCAACATTGATGTAATTTTCAGTCGACAGCAAGTGGCAAAATGGCCGCCCCTAGCTGGATTTTGCTGCTTAACTCACATTCCACTAACGCAATATTAACCAGAATACCACAGTTATTGGGTTGACTTTCCCTTTAACAAGCACAAGCATTAAACAATCAGATTTATTATACATAAAGGTTTTGGTACAATAGGTTAGTCTTGTGCTAAAATAAAGGTAAATAAACCGTGAATTAATATGACAGTTTGCATACATCAATTAGACTTGTGTGCCTAGGACGAATTACTATAGAAATAGATGGAATAACCAACAGAATAATAAATTCTAAAAATATTTGTTTGTGACAGTTCTAGTGAATTTGACTAAATTCAGACCTATTTAGCATACAAATTGTTTTCAGGCTGTTCTTAGCTGCTGGGCTTAGTGTCATGTGCTTGTATTCATAAAAAAGAACAGCTAATGCTAAAGTTAAATGTGACCCTTAGCTTGGAGCCACAGGCAGAAACATGTAGTATGAAAAAGAGTTTACCAAGGAGTAATATATGTTCTTTGTAATGTATTTTCTACCATTAAAATTTTTTATTGACCCTGTTCAATACACTCAAATGTTTGGAAGACACACTGGAGAAATGTTAATTTTGGGGCGCATGCGTGATGTTGATAGCCAAGTACGTTAGCATTGTTAAGCTAACCTGGATCAAATAGGAGGTGCATTTATTCAAAATTCTTATACCAGCGGTAGTGCCCTTGACTCCCTGTTCTTAAAATAATGTACTCACTGTCAACAGTGGATATGCAGTAGCCTCAACAGTACTGCAGCTGGCTGTCTTCCTTATCGTTGGCCTTGCGAGTAATATGTAATGACAAAGTGTGGTGCTAAATATTATGCGCGGGAGATGGTAAAACGTAGAGAGTCTGCGACGCTTGTGGTAGAGAAACGATGGATGAGTGAGCGCGGGAGAGTTTTTATTCATCCTGCAGTTTAAAGTGCCACAAGGCCTCAGGTACACCAACAGCCTCCTAAGTGGCTACAGTGACAGGAGAAATTGGGCTTCTGGGTTACAATCTGTCGCCACAGAGTCACAGACAGCAAAGCATTGAGCGCAGTGGATTAAAAAAAATAAAAAGAAAGAAAGAAAAACTGACAGGAGAGTTAGGGCAATGGTTAAAAAGGAATGGGGCTGAGGAAAGAGCCTGGACAGTTAAGAGGGAGAGTGTTTTTAAATCCAGTGGTCAAGCTAACAAAGTGTTCAGAAGGTTCCAAAACCAGTTCCAAAAACACCATGTAGCAGACATGTGGAACCATAACAGCAATGTGCCCAGTGACAAAAATGAGTTTGACACTCCTACTTTAAACGGTCCATGTGGATGAAGTTTTTAAGGTGATATCAAGTAGCCACGTGACAGCATTTCCACAAAATGAAAATATGTCAAAATGCAAAGTCTGGTTGGAAAGGCCACTTAAACCCAAGTACAAATAAGGGGGCACGAATTTAGAAAATTGGATGAAGCATTCTGGAGAAATTGAGCTTTTTGTGTGGGAGAATTTGCCTTTTTGAGGAACATTTTTGTGTGATATTGTCTTCAAAACATCTGATGGAAAACAACATTACTAGTATTTCTCAACTTTCTCCTCGCTTATTTTGTTTCATTTTCTACTCAGGTACGCCCTTATCTGATTGGGTTGGCTGACAAGTTTTAGTTCAAATTACCCACCAATTTTTTGAGCAGGCCAAAATTCAAAGATGTCAACGGGTCAAAATTATTTAAAAAAAATAAATAAGAAGAAGATTTGATTTTTTTTAATATTCTGAGTTCTTTACAACCCATTTGTTTCTTTCTTTTTTTAACTAATTCAAACCCAAAAACTTTGTCCTTCACTCCCAAAAATACATTTTGTTTTATGCAAGAGCAAACAGAAGGCTTTGAGACAGCTTCTGACATAAAGAGGTGGCTTAAAGCAATGGTAGTTATTACAAAAAACGGCCAGCAGGTGGCAGCAGTGTATAAGAGATCAGCCAGGGCCATGTTGCAACAAGGTCTTTTTGACAGTGTTTTAAACAGGAATGTGAATAATGATGAAATTTAGCTATATTCTAATCCTAATTGCTGCAAAAAGGAAACAGATACAAATGTACTTTTTTTCCTGATGAAACAAGAGACTATAATCTTTCTTTTGGTAGGTTCCATATTTTTATAGCAATAGAACACAATATTCCGTGGGCCTTGCAAAATCAGTCGAAGTCAAAGGGGGTTGCTTCAGTGAAAATGGCTGGGTGTGAATGAGTTAAACACCAGTGCATAATCTAGAAAATTCAGATTGTAATTTTGCTCACTAAATCCATTATCCATTTTATAAAAGCTATCATAATTGTTGAACATTAATACATTTTCATTGTAAATCACATTTAGGAGCAAGTAATAATTTGGACCGCAGCGTACAATCACAATAACATAATATTGTAATCCCATTTTGACTTCTCTTTGTAAAGCAACAAATATTGATATAGCTTTTGTATTACATCTTATTATATGCTGGCGTACTTAATGAGGTGTTTGTAGACGTGAAATATAACATTGATCCACAGATGTGTGTACCCTGCATGTGGAGACTTTCCAGCTCCACAGCACCATCCCCTGGACAAACCCGCCAGTAATTACAGTGTGTTTGTGTGTGGATTGATGTCTAAATCAACCCAAACAGTGATGAGGGCCGGGGTGCTTGTGTGTTACCTCGGGCCTGAGGGTCGCTCTGCTGCAACTTGGGCAGATGGGTCCATGGCGGGAGAAGGCAATAGGCAAGCGCCTGATCCTGTTCTGACAAGCCTGGTCCTCACACACCAACCAGCTCTTAAATAGACACACACACACACAACATGGACACTTTTGATAGTACTCAGGGGTAAGCAGTATTTTCAACAGGGGGCAGATCTAATAAATTGCGTATAAAAAAACGTAAATGTGACAGATTAAGTCAATTTGAGCAATCAGGCAACAGATAGATTTCAGAGGGTTTGTGCTACTATGGTCTCAGCCCTTTTCCTTTTTTTTTATGTCTAAAAATACTACTGTATGCCTTAGTCTTACTCTTGACATGAACACATTCACTGCCATAGACGGCTTTAGACGTCAAATACTTTCTTCTTTTTTACTGGGCTGGCAGTGATTGAGTTAAGGTAAGGCCCCACTCCATTTGACTTTATCTAGTTCATCCCAGCATGCAGCACTGCATTTAGGAGGGATGATGCTTCCTCCAGAAACAAGTTATAGATCTCCAAAATATAACCAGCTCACTTTAAAAAAAAAAAAAAGCGCACAAGGCAGGTCCGTTACCACAGGAGGTGGAATTTGAGATTGATTGGTTTATTGTAAAACGAATGCGAAGATACAAGAGGAGTCTGTGGAATTGCCTGCTGGACACAGTAGACATCACCCACAGTTTGAGGTTGAACAGTGCTGCTGCTTCCAATAATACTCCAAGGGCAATCATAATTCATCTTAGAATGAGATTTGCTCAAAACACAGTTTTGGGGAAGAAAAAAAAAACAATATCCCAAAAAATGCAATAGTAAATGACCTACGAGTCGTGAGGAAAAATAAATTGCTCAAACATCGACATATATGGAAAATGCATTCCATGTCTTTCAATTTAGCTTTAAAAACATTTAAGAACACTAGTTGCTTGAATTTCAACATTTTCCCAAATTGCTTCAAGAACACAGGACAGGAACACATTTTGAAAACAAAACAAGCACAAACTCACCCACAACCCTAATAAGCGGTATACAAAATGGATGAATAGATAGAATGTATCTTTCCTTGTGCACTTGCCAGACAGGCAGCACTGTGGGCACCCACAGTGAGGACCCCCACAGTGAGGACCCCCACCAGGTTGAGTTAGTGACCCTGGACAGGTGCTGTGGCCTGACTATCTCAAAAGGTCTCTTACAAGCAGCCCACCCACCCCCAATAGCGTCTTATGCCCTGTTATTACTAAATGGGGATGGGAGGGAGGGGGGTTAATGCCCAACTAATGACAGAGAGTAAGAACCACAGTCATCAATGCCCAGACTTCCTTCCTTCCATTCACTAACTCCAAATAACCCCCCTAAACACCTGCAACCTCAACACCAAAGTGGTGATTCTAATGGACCGAAAAGTTAAAACATTACTGATGTAATTATGCAAATTGGATTCAATCTATAGATTAGATTGATAGACAAAGACAGAGAGAAATTTGAAACAAGGAATTCATGAAGAGCAAAGAGGTGCGCGGGGTGCCATCTAATCAAGGTATTTTGCCGGAGTTGGGAGTGGAGGTGTACAGTTTGACGTGGGCGGCATAAAGGCCCATAATTGCATAATTATATGAATGGATACATGACCGACTGCATGCAGACGTCAAAATGACTTCTACATAATTTAACTAAACAAGGCAAGAACAGGACACGGCAGGGTCCTCGGAAATAACAGTTTGTCAAAAACCTTCCAGTCCGCTGAACCGCTTTCCTCATTTTCGTCTTCAGTGGTTGCAAAACATATCCATGTTCTGCCATCTTTTAAAATAAGCCGGTGCTCATTGCTAGCTAGCTAGCTAGCTGGTGCTGCGTAAAGTAGCACATGCTAGGGCTGTGCAGATCGATCCAAGTATCGATAGTTGATACTAACGTGAGTATCAGTATTTTTGGTCAAAAATTAGACCGACACGTTACTTGGGTCAATTTGACCCTTTATTTTTATTTTTTACAAAACAACACATTTCCTCGTACAAAACAACCCCCCAAAATTGGGTTGTCTTGTCAAACATAACATGATTTTTTTGGGAGGTGTTCTTTTGTACAAAACAACCAATTAGTTGGTGGTGTTTTGTGTGTTATTCATTTGACCCAATTTTGGGGGTTAAATAAATAACTCAAAAGTTGGGTTTGGTCCCTTTTAGATTCAATTTGGGTTATGATTGAACCAACTGAGTGCACCGATCTTGCCTCACCCCTGACTACCCGCGGTAAAAGTTGCGTGAGCGGCGCACGCGCATCCAGCCCAACAAAGCTTTTGGTGACCATCTTCGTCTCGGCGGTTGATTTTTAGTTTAGCTATTAAGCGTGTTTTGACGAGGCACAAAATGAAAATGTTAAGGTTCTGATGGAGTAATTGTTTGCGCTCGATTGTTAATGTTAACATGTAGTCAGCATGAATCCAGTACCAGTGCGACCACGTTCACACCAAACACTTGTCTGCAAAAATTGGCAGCTCCAGACCTAAAATTGATCTACTTTACAAAGACATGCAACCCCACACAGACTTAAGCTCACACACACACTGAATAAAGCTCAAACGGTTCCACTTTGTACGCCCCGCTTAATCAAAGCTTCTCAATTCAACACTTTGACCTTTTGTTCGAAACAGGATTATCACCTTCTCCTGTCTTCATTCACCCTTTCTCCCTTCCCAACTTCTCGTCTTGCCCCTCAGCCTGTTTCCAGGGGCGACCCGCACATTGAGGGTAATTGCAATAATTTGTTAAATGCCATGGCAACGGTGCTTTGATGGGAGGGGTTAAAGAAGAAGAACGGAGTGGTTCAATGAATCTCTCATTTTGCAAAGACCGGTGAAAGAAAACACAATGTTTGCCTATTCTCAGGGTACCGGTTTATTAATAATGATAGGGGGGGGTCAGTCGAGGGAAATTCACGAATGATTAATGTCCGTGTGGTTGAGGATGCCAACACAAATGTAGACGAGTTACTAGTGACCCAGGACACAAAAACAAGCGCAAAGCTTTGCCTCTCTGGCCAGACAAACAGCTCTATTTGAACTCCCCCTCGGCCTGAAAGGAATCCTTAATTACACAATATTACCCCTCTTCATTGCCCCGCTGTGTGTGCTCTGTCCACTGCAGTTCAGCCATCACTGGTGTGTGTGTGTGTGACAGAGAGAGCGCGAGAGTGTGTTGCTGTGTGAGGTGTAAGTATTCAGTGGTAGCAGCTGTTTCACACATTGTGACAAAGGAGTTGAGAGGGACTCGTTCCCCACACATTCACTCCAATAATTGATTTCTGTTCAGCACTGTGGGAGAGTAACACATACACACACACTTTTACAGACAGCACATTCCACTCTCTCAGGTCCAACATCTAAGAAGTTGCCAGAGATTCCTAAGAGAGAGTGAGAGGGGGAGCAGCACTACAAACACAACACATGGATTGGACAACTTGTCCACAACACTTTTGCATCATTAACTGAATTTTTGTAGGAATGCTCTTTATGGGCATTAAAAGTAGAAGGATCTTTTTTTTAAAGCTAATTGGCTGTTCCTATAAAGTTGTGACATGCAATTATTTTAAGCCACCATAGTAAGAGGGATGTTTGACGCCATTTTTTTCCAGACCGATACAGTACAAACAAGTATTTAACTCTTTAGTAGTCATCAATCACGATACCACTAGTACTTTTGATACTTAAAATTTCCCCCAAAACAATGACAGCTAATTAAAAAAAAAAAGACCTATATACCAATATAGCATTTCTTTAAAGCAACACGAAGGAACTTTCAGTTAATGTTGAATATGGCGGCGCCATATGGACAAAAGCATTAATGTTATGTCTGAAGGAAGACCACATTTCTCATGAGGACAAGCGCATAACATTGTTTTTGAGCTCACGCCAGGCCAATGTTGATCCTTGACTTCCTTTATCCAGGTAGCTTCCCTTTTTATTTTTTCTCTCTTCAGGCGAAAATTTTCAGTTGTTTTGCAGCTTCTGCCATGAAAGCAGTAATCGTGTATCGACATTCAAATTGACTTCCAACTTTGTAACAAATTGGGAAAGGGGGAAGTAACGTATGCCATAAAGCAGTCAGCACATTTGTAGTTTTTTATGTGGGTGTGTTTCTACCATCCTCCTCAGAGTTGCTTAGTGCCAGTAAAAACGATACAGACCTCCTCAGGCCATGGCAAAGGTACCATTCAACTAGTTTTAAGTCGAGGTTTCATCAAAAGATTTATGAATAATTTATATTTATTTTGAAAATATTTTTTAGACATGAAAAATTCCATAGTAGTACTTTAACATTTCATGAAATTAATTAGACATGGATACGTTTTTTTCAGGGCAGATACCGATTGTTAGTAGTCAAGGAGGCCGATTACCGATATTTAAAGCCAATATTAATTTTCTCTCTACATTTTCATTTATATTGGCATAAAAAAAAATACAAACTCCAATATTTAGCAATCACTAAAATTACAGTAATTTCTGGACCATAAGTCGCTACTTTTTTCACTTGCATTCGACCCTGCGGCTAATACAAAGGTGCGGCTCATCCATCAGATCGCAAGGGGGCGCACTATTAATGAAGCGCAAGAGCTTCAGGCAGAGCAAAACAAACCAAGTGAGCCCAAATACAGTATGAGAGAGAACAAGAGCGAGACAATTTGCGCCCTCATTATGGAAAAGAAAGTAGCAAGAACCCGGTGCGGTAACATTAAAACACCTGCGGCTTACAATCGGGTGCGGCTTATGTGTAACAAACTCGAGTATTCCCCAAATTTAGCTAGCGCGGGTTATAGTCAGGTGCGCTTTATAGTCCAGAAATTACTGTAATGTCAATTTTCTATTCTTCTAATTTGTAGTTCCTGGTTGTAAAACGGCCACAAGAGGGCTCGTCGCGAGAACCAATACCTTGAAATAAGAACTGGTATCAGCCCGATACAGATACCCGTTATCCGCACTCGCCCATCCCTAATAAATAAATACATGACAAAGTCATGGACACAGTCCACAATGGCGCCAACACAACCTCAACGGAAACAATTTGGAAGTCACTATTGCCTCTGCAGGAAAAAAATGGTATCGCAAGACAGGATAACTATCCGGAGACGTACTCGATGAATGTTTACTGTCATTGTAAAATTACATTATATGTGTCACTGTTGATTCTCCATTAACAAACACAAACAGATATAGTGTTAATATTACACACTGGCAAGGAAAGGGATAAACTTGCTATTCAAAAGTTGAAATTGGCATTTGAGTCTTTTCATGGATCATAATCCAAACAAATATACCTGGTGCTCTCTTATTTTTGCAAGCATAATGTGCTCTTTGGTGGAAAATGTCAGCGCAGTGCCCCCGCTGGGGTTTGCTTCATCTTTTGTCCGATACATTTTTTGATTGCTTCCCTTACTATTACTGCCTCAAGTTTCACATGTGAGGAATATTTAATACATCCTTGTTTGAAGAAATGCATCTACATCTATTTAACCAAATGAATCCCATTCATGGGAAAACGACATTTCAGATTCAAACGAGTGAGATCTTTGAAGATAAAAGTGGCTTGCAGCAATGTGCAAGTCAAGCAAGTTGAAACCTAAATGGATTTGAAGGCCCTGCCGACAGTACATGCGTGAAGCATCGCAGTGATTTATCATAGGAGACGGCGCACAAGTGTACTGGACCACAAACAGAAATACTCACAGAGTAGTATTTCTTGATGTGGCGTCGGATGTCAAGAAGCAGTTTGTTGCTGATGTTGAAAGCAGAGTCGATGGGGCGGCCGCCGCAAGGCACGTGACAGCATCGCAAAAAGCTGGGTTCAAACTTTGATCCCTGAAAGACAACATGCATTACTTCAATCAAAAAAATACAACATGGAAAGAAAAAGTCCTCCAATTTGTCTAAGTTTAAAGTGGAAGTCAACCTTCAACATTTCTTGACAATAATATGTTACATGTGTCCTCACTAGTCTAAACATTCTGATTAATATTACATTTATGGAATATGAGTTATGAAGCAAAATCTAACCGATTTTGTCCATCATGAGACGGCCATTTTGCCTCTTGCTGTTGAGTAAAAATCACAGTTGCTCAGGTCTCAGGTATCTACCAATCACAGTTCACTCAGCTCAGTTTCAGAAAACAGGTGAGCTGTGATTGGTCGTTGCCTGAGCCCTGAGCAACATTGATGTCATCTTCAGTCGACCGCGAGTGGCAAAATG
Organism: Leptonotus elevatus; assembly: GCF_054856555.1. NCBI lineage: Eukaryota > Metazoa > Chordata > Actinopteri > Syngnathiformes > Syngnathidae > Leptonotus > Leptonotus elevatus. The sequence continues at coordinate 4,801,905 of NC_141259.1, forward strand.
GCCGCCCCCTGAGATAGATTAAAACGGCTGGATTTTATTGCTTAACTGATATTCTACAAATAATGTAATATTAATCAGAATGTCATGTTTAGACTAGTGAAGTCACATATAACATTTAAGATGTTCTCAGAGAAGGTCGAGCCACACACCAGACTCGTATGATTGGTGATAACATGCCCCGCTTGGCCATCATTGGCTGCAGGTGATAACGCTACATTGCTTGGCCTATCTGTACTGCAGTAGTTGACTATTGACTGTTGTGATGGTACGTCGTGGGATATCTTTATCATTTTGATCCCTTCATACGAATTATGTTGAGCAAAAAAAGAAAGTGGTCGGACGAACGTGCAATATAAATTCACATGTATAATAGACCGTATGGTGTTCCGCAGGGTTCAATTCTGGGGCCTCTGCTGTTTTTCTTGTTGTAAAAGTAAACCTGTCTTTAATTTGAAAACATTTTTTTTTTTTTTATCTTTGTAAAGCTAGAATTGCCAACCATTGTATCTTTAGATTGTATAGTACACACATATATTGTCATACTCGTTAGGGATCATGACAAGTTATAAGGAAAAGACACATGAGGCTTGCATAAGTCAATTTCTGGTAAAATGGTGCGTCCATAAAAAAAAAAAGTGGCCCATAACAAATAAAAAAATTACTGCTTTAACCCATTTCAATTCTAACCCCAATTTAACTAGTGCACTGACAGCAGCTAAGAAAAGCTTTCAAAGGGTGACACACCCCCACTCTGTCTATAACAGTACTTCTAGTAAAAACAATGACTTTTTCTGCCTTCACGTCAACGACTCTCCGAAATGCACTTCAATGAATTAAGTCTCTCAATCTTTGTTTCATTTTTCTCTCTCAGCTCTACATGACCTCCTCCCCTGCTACTTTTTTTACTCGCTTGCTTCATTCCGATAACAGACATCAACCCCCAAACTAAATTATGCACCTCCTTACTTTACTTGCCAGCTCTTTAATGGCCGAGCAATTAAATAAAACTATGAAACACTCGTCTTGATGTCAGGCTTGCAGAGGAGTTGCAATTAATCTTGTGTGTGGGGCTTACAACGTGACCCAAAGAACATATCTTTGACATCCAAGCCTCCTTCTGACTCTAAAAGCACACGTTAGCACTCTTCAACATTTTTAAACGGTTTACTATGTCAGCTGACTGTTATTCATGTGCAGCATGATAATGTGAATGTTGATTTAACTGGCCGCACCGCTAAAAGTGAACTCGGGGGAAATCCCTGCAGCCCGATCCAGCTTTTGCACGGCTCTCCCGCCACCTTCATCAAACAACTCTCCTCCCCTGTTTGTCCTCCATCATCTGTCACCACCTCCTCCCTAGCATCCCTGGCTACGTGTCAAGGCCCATCTGTCCTCCCTTCTCCGCTCACTGAGCTGTTAGACCATGCTCGCCACCCTAATTAACTTACCGTCTTATCAGTGACTCACATAGTGGGGAAAACACAAGCAACAAGACATACAGTATCAAAGATAATTAAGTCTTTTACTGGTAAGGAATTAACTTCCTTGTATTTTCAATGTGAAAGAAATCTGTAGGTTCTGTTGGTACGTCGTGTAATTTATTTAGTATAGTAATAGGGCTGGGAAAAAAGTCAACCAAGTCGGTTGGGTCGACCACGAAAACTGGTCGACACAAAAATGCATGCGTCTAATCTATTTTAATCATTTTTAAAAACATATTTGCGGCACCTGAAAGTTGCCGTAATTAATATTTTGTGTTTCTGCACTGACAATTATTGCTGACGGACTCCGACTGGCCTTCACCGAAACACGTCTAAGATGCTTTCTAGGGTTTGTTTGTGGTCTCTTTATACTGAAAATTAGCATCGCTACATGTCTGATGTTTGTAACAAAACAATCCGCGTCAAAATCGCTAAAGAAATAAGAGTGTTCTAATGAATTTATTGGAGCCAAACACACACAAGATGGTGGCCGTAAACGTGTGTCAGCAACAAGACAAGGCGGTATCTACTATTTATGTTAAACATAGAACAAGACTCCCTCCTCCAAGTTTTTTTTCCCCACTCCTCCAAGTAGCATGCAGGCTAAGCCATCCAGGATTTGCCGTAAGGACTATTACTATGGTTTTATACCACAATGGCCACAATGCACTCAACAACAGACGCAAGGGGGTTTGCAAACGCGGACGCTGGAGGACCGTAGAAATTAACTCACTTCGCAATACCATTAGCCAGATTAGCATTAGCTAGTAGCATTATCAAGTACAAAGCTACAATAAGTAAGTTAATCGATGGAATAATCGATAAAATACTTGATTTTTAAGAACGTCGTTGGTGACAGCGCTACATCGTAATCCCTTCATACTAACCCCTGTCGAACAAAAAAAGAAAGTGGTATAATGTGCAATATGAATTCACATGTATACATTCATGGAATGTATTGGTGTTCCACAGGGTTCAATTCTAGGGCTTCTGTTGTTTTCATTGTATCTGCTACCATTGGATTTCATTTTAAGAGAGCCAGATTTGATGAAAAGGCTACTCCCCTGCTCATTTTGTTCACCAGTAAACCTATGTCTTGAATTGGGGGGGGGGGGGGTGCATTAAAGAAGTGTTCGGCGAATGCACATAGGAAAGTGGTGGGGTTCTGTACCTCCAACAAGGTTAAGAACCACTGATTTAATGGAAGTTGTTTAATCCAGCAGAGGATAAGGGGGGATGTCAAGTTTATTAGAGCCTTTAAGACAAGAAAAGGCTGTGTGCCCTACTCCTCATTACAAGCTGATAGCGCACACATAACCTTGGCCTGACAAATGGTAGAATATCTGTGTGTAGTTGTATGTGTGTGCGTGTGTGTTTGTCTCTACAGAACGGCAGGGGTTAAGGAGAGGCTTTTCAAGTTGTGGTGTCCAAACTATGCTAATGAAAACGGAGTCCGTATTGGAGCCAGGCAGCTGTCTAAAAATACAGGCAGAGACACAATATAAAGGGCGACTCCGCCATTCTTTGACTGATCTGCTTCGGAGTCAATTTCACGAGTTCAAATCCTCGCTAATGATTAAAAAAAACAATCATGTCTGTAGCATTTGAATCGAACACGCTTTGTATACTCAAACGGTACACAAAGTACAACTTGTGTTTGCACTGCAGCTACATAAGTTAAACTATGGAGTGTAGGGCACACGTTAGCCAGGACCAGAGAGCAATGAACTGGCCAGGCAGTCTGCAATGGATACCAGCTATTTTCAGAAGTGATTTCAAGAGTTTGTTTTTTTATTAGCCACAAATCTCTGCAGGGTCTTGACATTTATTGATAGAATGCATCCTCCACATCCTTTAGGTGTTGCTCACTCCAAGTCGCCTGGTCCAAGTATCACAACGAGGCTGCTTTTAGCCACTTAGAACTCTCATCACAGGACATGAGAGTGTGCTACTCTTTAAAAGAACATGTCACCAATCTCGTTGGCTTGGTCTTTATCCAGATTAGGTTTATTACTGTCTTGACAGATGTATGACTATTACATGTTTCCTTCCTAATTTACCTTTTTACTTTTTAAAGTAATCATAACAGTTGGAAGTTCTTTAAATATCCCACTCATGTAGTTAAATTAGCTTACCAAGATACTCAATGCCATGTCATTCTACACCACAGGCACACTAATAAACATCATGTTCAATTAATACTTCACTGAAAAGGTGGTTTGAAACTAAGCATTATCGGTGTATAAATAAATGTTTGATACAACTGCTGTATTGGATCTAATTAGATTGTGAAGTGTACAGTCTGTGTGTAGAATATTTCAGTTATTTTTTCTTCGACAAAAATTATCACTCACATGACATGACTCATTAAAACATTTCAGGCACCAACAATTTGAGCATTTATAAGTAGGGCTAGGCAAGTGCCAATACACCAGGTATCATATCTATGCTGATACCAGTCTTATTTTAAAATATCAGTACTTGTGACGGCAGCCATTGTAGCCGTTTTACAATCAGGAACTAGAAATTAAAAGAATAGAAAATCCAAAATTTGAGTAATAAGATAATTAAAAAAATTTTTTTTTTAATTAATTCAAAAAGATAAAATCGTTTTGGGTATTAAACATCCCTACAATTAAACAACCATTTTTGTGAGCACAAAAAGTGAAGGAAAACAACTCACAGCTCCTTCAAACACGCTCTCGTAAACGTTCTCCTTCCCACACTGAGGACAGGTGAAGGTGAACCTCTCGCAGTCTTTGAAGCGCTCCTCGTCGGTGAGTTGGATCGGCCCTCCCAGAGTGCTATCCATCTCCTCCTCTCTCTGGTGCAGCTGATGAGACCGGAACTGACTGGGGTCCAGACCTGAAGTCAACAACAGGCCAATGAAACTAACGCTAAAATTGCCTTTCGCAGCCACAAAAACGTTCGGGGCTAAGCGCAAGAATCATTTAAACATTATCAACATATGTTTTACCAAGCCACGTGGCTATGAGCACGCCGTCGATGCCCTCAATAGGTTCGCAGATGCGGGACACCACTGGGTGGATCTGCTGGGCCAGATAGTAGTGTGTGTCCAGACTGAGACCATCTTGCTTCTGGAGTTGCTCTAAAGCGTATGCTCTTTGACTGGCTGCCAATGTGGAGCCATCCTGCAGGTAAAAAAAAAGAAAAGTACTCTCGTGTGAGCAGAATGACTGCACTCCAATTGCTATTGCTCCTACTCATCCAGGTATAAAGTACATTGAAGTTCTCTGAGTGTAACACTTAAGTCATAAATAAAGGCTCATTAAATTTGAAATAAAAGTATCATGCCACGCCTCGTAATTAATTAATTAGGGGTAGGCCAGACCCCTTTGTTCCCATTTTAAACGCGGTTTGGAAAACTGCCATTTTATATTCCAGCAAGTGCAGTTAAATCTGACTGGGTTTGGACGAAGTGGATGAATAAGACTGGGCCACACAGAGCCCTGGCATCAACCAGATCAAATGCGCCTTTGGGGAAAACAAGAAGAGAAATTTCAAAATTCTGCTACTTGTCTATAAATCACTGACTGGTTTGCGTCCTCACTGAACATAAACCCAGTAGGGCAAAGTAAACATGGTGAAGCTGCATTTAGGTGTTATGCTGCACACAAACGGAATAAGCTGCGAACAGAAGCGAAGTCAACCGTGAGTGGAAATGCTTTTAAATCTGGATGAAAAACTTTGCTTTTTCCTGTACCTTTAATTTAGGTCTTCTTAACATGTTTTCTTGTTTTAACATTGTCAATGTATGTTCTTATAGTCATTTTTGTAAGCTACTTTGGTTTCTCTGCTTGTTAACTGTTGTGTTGATGCTTTTAAAGCGATACAAGACTTCTACCTAATTTTCCAGTATTGGATTAGGCATTGTGTATAAAGAATAAAAGTGCAAATATCTCTGGCATCTTGTTCCTTGAATTTTCTTTTAAACCGATTAAGTATCAAAATAAGAACATACCGTAGTTAACGCCATTATCCTGGACACGTGATCGTGATGACGTATCCCGTGCGTGAACGAGAGCCACCTTCGTTCATTTCAATGAGAGTTTGCTGACATAATGGGCAAGAAAAAGACTGTCTTCTTCCCCAATTACTGCGCCTGATCAGAGTAAAATCCTCAGCACGTCAGGTTTCATGTCATTCCGTGTGGGGGGTGGGGCGTGGCCTCTCTTAATGTGGGCTAGCATGCTAGCACACAACATGTAGCATGGCCTAGTCAGCCGGATGTTTACAGTCCAGGTTAGGGACCGTCCACAGATTAGATTTTCCGAGTTAACAATGTCAATGGTGACTTGACTGGTAATTTGAGCCTCTGTAACTTGCAACTTGCAGACGCTCCCCAACTTCTACTCGCTATGGTATGAGCCGGCTGGCTGAATGAGTTGGCCAATTTAATTTAATTTTTGCTTTCGGCTGGACACAAATTTTTGGCGAGTCCTCCGTGGCTGTACTGCTTTTGAAGAAGTGCTTCTTTGCTATAGGGCATAATTTATGGGACACAATAATTCCTCGTGAGTCTTTTTGTTGTCACTGGCAGGCATGTCATGCAATGTGTATTTTACGCACGCGATACGTCACAATGATCACGTGACTGTCCAAAATGGCCGATATTGTACCAAATGCAAAGATATTCATAAAATGTGCTATAAAATCAGTCACTCAACATAAATTGAAAATTTTTTCAGGGAAGAGTTGAAATTTGACAGAATAGCTGGTTAGTTTTTCATAAGTTTTGTATTCCTTTAAGTGTTGTATTTTTGCTTGTGTAAAGCACATTGAGTTGCCTTGAGTATGAAATGTGCTATAGAAATAAAACGGCCTTGCTTTTCCATATTTCAAAGTCTCAGTACTTGGTACGGCGGCAGACACTCTTGTAGCCGTTTTACAATCATGAAGTCAAGGCATACGTGACAGACGCCCACGAAGACGAAATTTCTGTAGTAGACATTGAAAAAATATAATAGAAAATTGCCATTTATTTCATGCAAGAAAAATGCTATACTGGGATATACAAGTCTTTTTTTTGGAAATAATCTGTCCTGTTTTTTTATTTTATTTTTATTTTGTGTATCAAAAGTACGAGTGGTATTGGTGCTTGGTATCAGATACTACGAGTTGAGTACTTGTAATTGTATCGACCTGAAAAAAGTGGTAATGGACATCCCTAATTGTGAGCATGCAATTCATGATTTTTTTTTAGAAATTTCCTTGGAATGGGGAAATAAACTCCACACTTGTCATTTTTTTTAGTCTTTACAAAAGTAACTAAATAGATTTACTGTCTCTTGAGAATGAACACACCTTGCAGATGATATAAGAGACCGTGTCGCCAGCTTTGACCCTACGTCCACCCTGGGAGTTAATCCACAGAGCCACATGGACATGGGGGAGACTCTTCTTATCTGGGTAGTCTTGAGGATCTTTGGTCAGTGCCTGGCGAGATGGAACAAGGTGGAAGTGGAAGGAAGGCAATGACAAATGGAACGTTGCTAATTATAGAAAATGTCCTTTACTTTGTTGATCTCATACTGCTGCAAAGGTATCGTCCCACTGGCTACCTTCTCTCCCACCTCCACAAGGTGTTTCTGTATGTTCTCCACAATGATGTCACGACTCTGGTCTGACAGGATCTGACCAATCACATAGCTGCAACAGGAGAGAACGGCCCCTTGTAATGAAGTATGAGCAACTCAAATCCAGGTTTTGTTTTATTTAACTTGAACGTACTTGCCACACTCCTTGGCCAGGTCACACCAATCTCGCCGAACTATGTCCAGGCCTTTCAGTTCCTGCTTGACGCTGTAGCGTCCGTCGCCATGCTGCTCCACCACCAGAGCGGCATATTTCTTCTTCTTCAACAGCAGAAGTGACTTAAACACTCCATCAATGTCAATCTCCAGCAGTTTGTACAGCTTGTTCACTTCTGCTTTTACCTGAGACAGAAACAAAGAACAAAAACCAAAGGTGTAGTTAAGTATTAGAAAAGCAATGTATCGTCTTGATTGAGGGTGACTTTTTTGTTTTTGTTTTACAGCCACCTTGTTGCCCAGCTTGTAGACTTCCTCCATAGACCGGCTGTTGGTGTTTATCATAATAGAGTCGGTATCTCCATAAATGACCTCGAGATTCATCTAAAAAAAAAAAAAACATCAAAAATAATATATAAAATAATACATAAACTGGCCATGATTGAAATGTAACCTAAAATGTCCCTCTCAATAAAGGATATCAAAATACAAAATTATTAGAAATCCTTTTAGAGCACGATACAACTACATAACTACATTATTACATTATTTAACACCATCTAGTGCAATGGTGTCAAATATTTTTTAATTCAGGGGCCACTTTAACCAAAATTTGATCTAAAGTGGTCCGGACCAGTTTTCCGTGGCCTAATAAGCTATAAGTAATGACAGGTCAAAATACTTAATTTTTTTTGGGTGCAATTAATTACATGTATATTTAGGGAATATTCCCATTTATTATCATATTATTGCAGAGTAATCTGAAATTTCTTAACAAAATGAGGGCAACATTTCAGAATGTCATTTAAATGGTTGTCAGTGCACCTTCCAGTGGCCAAAACTAGCAACAACAGTTAGTTTTATCAAAAAATTGCAGTTTGTGTTCTGTCCTCGCGGGCCAGATTGGATCCACCGATGAGTCAGTTCTGGCCCACATGCCGTATATTTGACACCACTGATCTAGCGTCAAAGGTGGACATTTTGAAACAGCTTCTGTATTAAATCTCAGCGATGTTCCTAATATTTTGTTCTATGACTTTATAAGATGATTTACTGTATAAACCAGGGTGTCAAACATGCGGCCTGTCAGGAGGACCAATTTGGCCAGTGAGGACAAAGAATAGATTGCAGTTTTTCACTAAAATTAAGTGTTGTTGCTCATTTTCTCCACTGGAGGGCACACAGACAACCACTTAAATGACATTATGAAATTTGGCTGTTACTCAGGATTTGATGCGCGCACACACACACAAAAAAAAAATCAAATTACTCTGCAATAAGATAATAAAACATAGGAATATTTCCAGAATGTAATTATTTGCACCAAAAAAAACAACAACACAGGAACTATTTTGACCTGTTATATATAGCTTATTCGGCCACGGACAAATTGGACAAATTATTCAGTGCCATAAAATGAATGAATGCGGTATACCAACCTTTTGGACCATGTCTTTGGTGTGCATCAGAATCTAAATGAGTGCAGATGCAGAAAAAAATTAGATTAGAACAAAATTGGTAACATGCATTTAAAAACAACAGGAACAAACAGTATAATAACTCAATACCATTTCCTGTGTTACTGTGTGTGTGAGAGTGTATGTGTCTGTGGACACAAAAGCAGAGCAGGTGATTTTCTTTTAAACGGGGGATAATTGGCTAAGAGGGCAATTATGAGCGCGTGCTGTGACAGCCATCTTTTCAACCCACACACATCCACGCTGGGCAAAACACACGCATGCACACACTTCGTCTTAATGACTCGTAATGGCCATAATCACCCGAGGAGTGACTGAAGGACAAAGACTGTTAACAGTGGCTGTCCCCTGTGTACAAAGTAGCACAATGATCCTAACAGGTGTGAGCCCCGAGTCTTTAACCTGAGAGTAGGAGGGGTACGAAGGCCGGACAGAACACGCGTCATCTATCACTGGCAATCTGCGCCTCAATCAAGTGCACCGGCATACGGCAGCGGTGTGTGTGGGTTACAAGGACGTGGGCTATTTCAGAGTAAGGAAGGGGCTGATGGGTGGGGTACATCCACTCCCTGAAACCAGAGTGGGACTTAAGCATGTTTTATAGGGTGACACATGCCACTGTACAGAGGCGGGCGTTTGAGTCATTCACAGAACAGCCTGCTCCATTAGAGGCTAAACAACAAGGTCAACATCTCAACACGCTCGCACACACACACACACACGCTCGCACACACACACACACACACACACATCTGTGGTAGAAGGCTTTTCGCAGACTAAACAACTCAATGACATGCTAATAATGAGGGAGAGAATCATTCAAAGACCTTTACTGGTTGAGAAAGCCTCAAACCACAGTTTATACAGGCAGGTATAACGAATGAAGACAGTAAAGACAGAGTTTACCAAATCACTTGGGATTGGATTTTTTGGTAGAGATAAGGATGACAAAGACTACGTTTGCATCTGAAAACCCAAATATTGGCAATTTTTGAGTTTTGGAAGGCCATGTAAACACGCAAAACCCAAATAAGAGAATATTCCGATTTTTAATAAAACATATGGGTTACTACCCCTTTTCTAACGCGATTGCGGTACCTCCTTTGAACGAACCTGGGTTTGTGCCCTGCGCATGCTCGAGTCGCAAGCAATCGTGGGTCTTTTGAGAACAGGAATTACTTGTATGCGCGGAGGCCATCTTACGTTGTCACTTGCTGAATGAGCCTAACTTGAATACATTGATTTCTCTGCAGCGTGTTCATGTTATTTTCTCTATTAAGAAAATATTATCTATACACGTTTGCGTATATACAAGTCAGTGCATCTGGCAACCCACCGGAAATATACAAGCAGAAGTAAACAAAAATGGCGAAACTAAGATGTAGCACAGGACCACACATTTGGAGAGAGGAGGAAGCCGACTGCGTTATTTGTGTGGTGAGTGACATGAATATAATGTCTTTTATTGACAGTATAAAGCAAGAAGAGGAAATGACGTCTATTAATGACGCATAGGACCGCATCCTCATTTGAATAACATTTCACGTTGACAGCGTCTGCAGCATGAAATATGAGAGCAGAGCCTTTTTATTTATTGATTGATATTTAAATCTATTTATATATTTATTTATTTATTTCCACATTTATTTTTTGAGTCTCGTTTATTTTTGTATTTATTTATGTGTACGTATATACAGTTTAGTTGTTTTGATTTCCATTTCCATTTATTTTTCTGTATTGAATTTTTAAATTATATTTTTATATCGTGGTTTTTTTTTTTTGGTGCTTTTGGTCCTCCACAAATCTGTGACCAAAGACAAAAAGTAATTGGTCCAGAGTCTAATAAGTAGTGGGCAGAAGAAAAGTCCACACAAGTGCTAAATAGACAAATCCTGGGAAAGTGAGGGTGGCGACAACAACGTGAGGCAAAGCAAAGTGAGAACGCGTTGATGTAAATAATGTGCGGACTCATTTAGACACGTTTTCCATATGCTGTCACTTCCAACAGGGCAGGCCGCCCAGAGGAATGAGCCGTGTGTAAGACAAGTCGTTTGACCATGACACTGGAATTTGTGCAACTGGTGGTGTGAGCACTCATCTTGACACAAACACCAACGCACTAATGAAACCCATTACAAGAGCTGCATGAAACATTATGTCTTTACAAATGTTATAATGCTCCGTTTCACTGACGTAATAAAAACATGAAATGGGAATGTAGTGCTGTATTACACAGCTATACAATTGAAACCAAAATTAACTTTTATCTCTGGCAATAATTTAAATTAACTCTTATCTTGGCCACTAGTAAATGCATTAGTTTGGTTATTTGGCGGCCTCACTAGTGGTCATCTAATGTCAAGCAGTTCAATTGCCTTTTGCTACTACTTTGTCTCATTTGTATCTTTCACCAGACAGCTACTTATTTGAAGTATCAACCTTAATTGACCTGCTGGGCTGAGTTGCGAATGGATCCACAAAAAGAAGTAACGGGCCATGCCAATCTCCTGTTACGTATCCATTTGCATACCATGCGGGAGCAGCACATGAGGGCTTGCGTGTCAAACTGCACTGTGACTGAGAGCCCTTGTAAAAGGAGCTTGGGACAACAGTGACGATTGTTTTTGAAAAGCACTCTGATGAAAAGCATTTTGGGATGACCGCAGCCTGACTCAAATAGCACCTGTGGAGGAAACACGGCACTGTCAGTGCTGCTCGAGGGGGGAGAGTTTATGTGCACAAACACACACACAAAAGAAATATTTAAGAAAAAAAGATTGACGACAAAGATTTATTACCTTTACTGATAATGTGAGCATTTATGCACACAAAAGTACCAAAACACACCTGTTTGGGAAGATGCCATAGCTGTGTTCTCATGTCTGCCGCTGGACGGGTCAGTCTGCCACAAGGCCGTTTCTGATTTAATACCAACGGCTGAGATCACAAATGCTGGCATTCATTGTAAATAACTCCACAATGACAACAATGTGCCTGCAGTCCCCTCAATTAGAAAATACGGCGCACTAACAGATGGAAAGGACGCATTCCAGTGTCGCCGCGTTGCCACTGACACAGGCAAAGTCAATTGTGTGACGGCGAGCAAATAAGCAATGTTTCATGTCCAAAATGCAAATTTATTTGTGGCAGTTAAGTGGCCTCTGACGAAAATGATAAACCGCCTTAGTCATCTAAAAGCAGCTCAAGAATTGGGTTTATTTAGTCATGATTTCCTTGACGATCATGTAATTGTAGACGGGATGTAACCAAATTAGACCATTGATCTGTATGCTAGCCGTTAGCAACACTGCTTTTTCATTTTTACATCCTTGGAACCAATAAGAGTAATATTTATATGGTTAATTGTGATGAATTTTGGTATACTTGAGTTAGAATTTTTATTTCATGAGCATTAACCAAAACAGCAGGACACAAACATTTTAATGTTCACAAATAAATTTATACCACAATATATATATTTTTTTAAATGATACTTTACTTACTTAGCTATTTACAGCAGTAAAAAGTTAATATTTTGTCTATAACTAAACTATTATTATGATATGAAGTGTTCGTACTATTTTCTCTCTAATCCACAGGCAGTTAATCTTAAATTGTTAAGTAAGGACACAAAATACAACTTCTACACACTTTGTGCGCCATTTTTGTGCCCAGAGCAAGGTCTAGCGCAAAGAGCAGTCTAACTGTGTGCGTGGAGTTTAATTTCTTTTGGTATTTAGCTAGACTAGAGCAAATAGAAGAGGGTGTTTGAGACATAGTGTGCCATTGTGGGAGGGAATGCAGCAGACTCCCAGCCAATCGAAGCGGCTCCCCTCATTCCAATTTTCAGGGTTTCTGCAGCAAATCTAATTTAATGCTTTTTAAATGTAATGCCCACGTCATACTCAAACACACAAGCTCAAAAACACAGACATATACATCAGGGCTCTACATTAACTTTTGTACTGTCAGCACTTGCGCTACCAACTTTTTCAGTTGATCGCACCACACAGGTTTTGATTGCACCCTTTTTGGGGGAGATACAGCATGGATGTATTTGCTGATTAATAGTTGTCTCAATTTGCATTGTGCAGTTTGAGATAACGTAAGAGTTGACAGCGGCTCAAAATATAGCTTCAAAATATTTTACTCTAACAAGATTTGTCTGCAATAAAACAGGTCAATTATATTACTTGAAAATAAAAAAAGGCTTTGCTTTTGTGAACATTAGTTTGTTCAATGCTGATGAAAATAAAACTGCTATACTATGCTATACTATTTCTTGTTCAATGTTTTGTTTTGTTTGTTTTGACAGTTGGTCGCAGTGTCGAGCCCTGTACATACATATATGCATATGCTGTTTATATATTAGGGCCGTCAGTCGATTACAATTCTAATCTTAATTAATCACACGATTTCCTTGGTTAACTCGCGATTCATCAGAAATGAATCACATATTTTATATCTGTTGTAGATAGTTAAGTTTTTCATTTTCTTGTTAATCAACAAAAGTGAACAAACATGGTTACCAAATGCAAATGTGGTTGTATCTTTTAGTTGCAGTAATTTTATAGTAATTCATTAGGTCATTTGAAGTTAGAAAAAAGAAAGACTAATCAGTTAAAAGGAGTGCAAAACATTGAGTCATACATTTGTGTTGAGGTAATTACCTGCCACTTGGTGGCATTAGTGTTTCATGTTGACGGTGACAGGAAGAGTACATTTTTCTTTACAAAATCAGAGCAATTGTTAATTGGAACATGAGGCAACGTGTGGACAATCCTCCAGGCCATTTGGTTCATTGTAAATTATAATTAATCACCACCAGTCCCCACAAATACATATATATTGTTTAATCATAATTATTATTGTTAAATTGTGTTATAGTGACTCCTTTGCACAACGTTGTATGTAAAATAAAGCATGAACAACAATGTTTTTACATCAACTGTATTTAAATTGTTAATGCCTCTGGACATTCTATTTAATGCTTTTTAATGACAATCAAGGCTTTGATTTGAGACAAATCCATTTAATGACTTTTAAATGACCCGCGGAAACCCTGATTTACAATCAGACAAACTCCACTTGCGGATGATGTCAAGTTGGCCACTGTGGATGGACCCCCGATCATACGTTCTTGTGTTTCAGCCATCATTTATATACAGCAATTGAAAACTGACTACTGTATTAATTTTGCTAACTATTGACCAAGGAAATCTTTTATTAAGTCAATTAGAACAACTTCCTTATTATTTTCTCATTATGAGCTGCCTCAATTGAGATAGCAGACATTAGATTAATACACTGTAAAGTACAATTCCAGCTATTAGTCTCGCCTGGCACGGTCTCATTAGCGAATGTGACTGAAGTGACTGTTCAGATGTGGAAATCTTGTCCCACTCAACCGTCTGCCACCACGGCCAGCTAATGGAGCCAAAATAGCAGCGCTGCTCCCATGTGACTATTTGTTAAGTCCGGAGTAAAGCCACCTCTTTAAGGGGTGCGGGTGGGACAAGACGACCATGGAAACATGCAGCCCTCGTTTCCACACCAACACACAAACATTCACAGACACGCACACACATGTAACGGACATCTCTAATATATGGGAATGTAAAAACGACTCCTTTGATTCTAAGACAGTGGCTGCTACAGGAATGAGGCCAACACTATTTAGTCATACACCTACATACACAGACGACACATGATCGGATGGTCGCGGGATTCCAGTGTCTAATTCGGGGAAATGATTTGTGAGACAAGCGGAATGATCCAAAACCTGAAAGAAGGACTGCGGGGGCGGTAATATTTACCTTGACTTGATTACAAGCACACACATTCACACGGGGTGGCTTTAACCTTCACGACACTCTGACCTCACGGCACCCTCGCCTGTGTCACCCAAGCTCGCATCCATCCCTCCCGGTGCATGCCATCCAATAATGTCAACTACGAGCTCCTGTCAGTCTGTTTTTAAACACAAGGACAGAGACTCAATTACATAGCTTTTAGGGAGTCATCCTGCACCCGACACACACACACACACACACACACACACACACACACACACACACACACACACACACACACACACACACACACACACACACACCTGCTAACGGTTGTCAGATTTGCTGGCAAAAAGTCAAAGGTCAAACCAATATGCATTCCAAAACAATCAGCGGCTTCCAGCGAGCTGCGTTGTTTGCATCACTTGATTAGAACGACACACTGTTACTTTTTATAATCAGTAGCCGAAAGCTACTCCAAAAAAAGACTAACGAACAGCAAAGTGAAAGCCAGTGAAGTGCTTCGTTTTGTGGTGCCCTTAACTGCTCGCAGACACTCAATTTGCAGCAAGTAACAACATTAACACCACGACAGAAAATTAACACCAGCAAGCTGATAGATACTCACAAGATCTTATCCTTTTTTCCACCCCTGTTTTATAGATATATATAATTATGACGTCTACGTATTTCAAGCATGACATCGTGGATCAGCCAGACACTACTCAGTAGACAATAAATGTCTTCCTGGTGTGACAGATGCATTTAGCAGCCAATTATAACCGCTTGTTGTCTGTGGTTCATATAACTCTTCCTCTGTGCCCGACACTTCTCTGGCCAACATACAAAAGGACCCGAAATAACGCTGAGGGGTTGAGCGGGACATCAATCTGCGGCAGCCTCACGGCCGTGTAATCCTACACCTTCACCTTCCTCTTAATACCAGTGCTCCCACCTCCTCGCACTCTTTAATACCCACACATACCAGGACAGAGTTGGCCCACAACAAATGGTCCGCCGACAAAGGGCAGAGTTCGGGCAGTAGCACTTGTGCGCATACAAACGCAGAATACACTGAACCCCCGTACACAAAAATGGTTGTGAACATACCCAAACATTTAGTCACATGAAGTAAGATCAAACAAAAAGGTGCACGGTTGTGGGGGGTGGGTTGGGTGGTTGGGAAGAAGATCCTGTTATCCCTTTCCAACTCACCCCCCCCTCCTCATCTCTGAAACCTGTAACCTTCCATCTGACTCGTCCCGCCACATCAGGCCTCAATTCGAAACGATATTGAGAAGACAAGAGCCAATCAACTAATATACATTGCCCGCCAAAACGTACATGTGGGAGGAGTGTGGGGTTGGATTTGAACTTAGACGGAGGTGCGTGCGTGTTACAATTACAAAAATAAAAAGCCTCCTAAATCACGATACTAAAGTAGAGTGCAAATGTGACGATTAAAACGGGGGCGGAGGTGCAAACGGCAATAGCCGCAAATACATCAGGATGCCGCTTATAAATGCCAGCTGGCCTTTCTGTCTCGCTGCAGTCGGAAATTACTGCGAAGTGCTTGGCTGACAGCTATATGATGTCAGGGCTCCAAGAAAACTCAATTTAAATGACTTTAATTTGGTCAAACAGGGGTTCAGCCTGAATTCTACTGGCTTAGGTTTTATCTAGCTGATGAAAATTTAATAGAGGTTATGAAGTTTTTTGGGATCATTTTCACCTTCAGACTTAGAATCTTAACAATACCCATACCCAACTAGGAATTTTTGACAACACATTTTCAAATCAATACCAGTACGAGTAATCACCACTTGAGTAATCAACGATACCAAGCACCGATACCACTAGTAGTTTTGATACTTAAATTTACGGGAAAAAACAAACTACGACAGATAATTTTAAAGAAAGACATATATTACGAAATAGCATTTTCACTTAAAATTGCATGAAATTAAGGCCTATTTTCTTAATTTCTAGTTTCTGATAATAAAACATAAGTGGGAGAGGGTCAATACTGATATTGACCGATGTCGCAAGCTCCAACACCTTCATATAAGACCTGGTATCTGCCTGATACAATACTGGTATCAGTACTCGCTAGGGATGTAACAATATCCCAACATCACGATACGATATTATCACGATATGAAGCTCACAATTTGATAATTATCACGATATTGTGGGGAGGTTGGTGATATAAAAAAGGTCACAATATTGTAAAAAAAACAAGAATAAAGGAGCTCATACTAAAAAAAAAGCACAATATTGTGCTTTTGTACATAACAGCAATTCATATAAACAATCTACAATCTCTAAGACTTAATATTGAGGCACAAATGGAGTTCCTCCACATATTGACTCGCTTCACAAGCATATTACGTTCTCTTTCATCTGACCATTAGCGTGGATTTTAAACATAGAAGGGCCAAAACATGCCTATGAAAATTAAACTGCACTAAAATAGTAACCATCAGAGGTTGCTAGACCTTCACAAATGGAAATCAACTTGACTTTAACAGATGTGCTGCTTTTAATATCGTGACATGACGACGATATTGTGGCAGTTTTAATATCGCGATTTCACGATATTGCCATTATCGTTACATACCTAGTACTCGCACATTCACAATTTTAACGATACTGCTTATGAATCCTGTACCTTAATGGTACAGAAAAACACAAAAAAATGCATCAACAATAATGTAAAACTGTAAATAACTAAAATCAATGATTTCCTGAAGTCAGTTGAGTTAGCACCCAGCTCACCGGCTACCCTAATGATGATACAGAAAATGGATGGATAGAAACTACAGGTGGAATCGACTGAAGAGAAGTGGTACTCAGTAAAACTGAGCACCAGGGATTTGGGCCACCAGTAGGAAAATAACATCATCACTTTGTCATTGCGTAAAATAAAAATAATGTTGTCTCAGGCCCCTGTGTCTTCACGTTTCTCTCCTCTAATGCAGGAGTATTTCCCACAAAATACAACTTTTACATTCATGTCACAATGAAAACGGAAAATATGAATTAAAAACGAAACAGCAGCAAAGTTTCCTGGCTAAATGCAGCAAGAAAAGACGAAATGCTGTAAAAGTTGCTGGCCGCTACCTATAAACTCCCAGAGAATCCCACCTGTACGAGTCAATCAGACACACAAAGTGTACTATGTCACTGTGTGACTGCAAGCACAAGTGGGCTGACAAAGTAACAAGAACACACAGAATGATGGCCCCGCCCTCCATTAGGGAACACAATGTGTGCGTAACGAGAACTTAATTAAATACTCCCGCGAGGTAGCACTATTGAGATCAGTGAATGAACGTGCCTGCAACCTTTAGTGTGGCAAATGTGTTCGTGTGTGCAGTATTCAATTACACTACCACATTTAGCTGTGGGTGTCATGCAGGACACATCTCTTCGCACCTATTTACCGAGCATGTGCACACTCCATTAACAAGTGTCGAAAGAGGTCATTACATCAGATTTAACGTGGAGATTTTTGTGTGTAGTGCACTAGTACAATATTTAAATTACATTAGACAAGACAAATATTTATTTGGGGAATTCAATTTAAAACGAAAGTTACAGAGGTGTTAATGGAAAAAGTAGGAAGGAGGGCAGGGGTGGTCGACAAGGAAAATGATGCAGTAGTGCCCTCATGTGGATATAATTTGTAACATACAATGATGGTGGCACAGAAAAATGATTACTGAAAATCTGATTTGTAGCCAATGTAAGACAAAAGGACCATATTAGGACAAATGTGTTAAATAATATAGGCTTTCTCTATTCTGTGTTATCTGGTGTCAAATGTATTTAGGTTTGCTCCAGTGTGCATGCCGGACTTACCTCCCTGCCCTTGTGTGTGACGAGGGCAGCCAGCGGTTTGGCATAGAAGCGACTGTAGCTAAATCCCAAGCAGCCGTACATGCTGTTAGCCGTTAGCTTCAAAGCCTTCTGTCGGATGTCATACTAAGAAAGACGCATAAACAGGGGTTTAACTTTGATAAGCATTTGGTCATCTGTTAAAATTTAATTTGATTTTGTGTTTACCTGCATGTAAAGGTCCGAGTTGATGTCCTGTTGTTTCATCAGCTGTTTAACATGTTTGCGCCGTTCCACCAGTTTCCTGATCTCCTTGGGCAAGATTCCCATTTCCAGGTCACAATCCGGAATCTCTGGGATCTCTTCTGGCTCATCCTCCTGTTGCCATAGAAACAACACTTTACATCTAAGTGATTGAACAACGGAAAAGTTGCGCTCACACACCTGACTCTTCTTTTTCTTGGTGGAAGCCTCTCGCTGCACGGTGGTGAAGCAGATGTTGAACTCTTGTATGATGGACGGATACAGGCTGTTGAAGTCGAGCAGCAGTACAAACTTGTCGTAGAAACCTGAAACATGGATTTCATATTAACTCAATACATGAAGTAAAAAGAGGACAGAATTATCCAAAATGCACGCACCAACTTTTGGATCCAGCACCAGCCCTCCAGCATAGGTGGCCTTCTTTTTACGCTTCCCTTTCCCAGTATCAACATCTTCTTCTCCTTCATGCTGAGAAATATGGAAAAGAGCGGTAATGTTTTAAACAAAAAAGAGAATAAGAAAAAGAAAACTGCTCGTGTGTTTGAGGTTACAGTGTCCATCTGCATTTTCTTAAAAGACGGCTTGTCGGGAACGATGTAGTTCTTGTCATGGAAAGCGTGAAGCAACAGGTACTCGTTTCTTTCGGCGCGACCTCCCATCAGAGTGCGAGACTGCAGGGAAGATAGGTG
Organism: Leptonotus elevatus; assembly: GCF_054856555.1. Taxonomy (NCBI): domain Eukaryota; kingdom Metazoa; phylum Chordata; class Actinopteri; order Syngnathiformes; family Syngnathidae; genus Leptonotus; species Leptonotus elevatus. The sequence goes on from NC_141259.1 coordinate 4,821,220, forward strand.
ATCAAGTTTGACCATTAAAAGACAACTTACAATGCGAATGTGCAGCGGAATCACCATGATGTTGCCGGCAATGTTGGTGATCTGCATGGCCAGCGGCAGCACGTTGAGCTCACACATTAGCTGGAGGATCAGCTTGGCGTCGGACCACGTCAGCTCCAGCAGGTACAGAAGATGAGGAGAATCACTGGCATGCAGACAGTCACATCATTTTAATGTCGTAAATAGCTTACAAAGAAGTCTATGTCCAAAACATGGGACATATCTGTCAATAGAAATAAATGTTTGGATTCAAAGAAACACCTGCATCGACACGAATATCTAGCTCCATTTTTTTTTTTTATAATTTCCCAGGCTGTCAAGTGAAAGTGACTGAGGAAGAAGTAGTTTGTGGTTGGCACAATAACAATAATGGAATTGAATATAAAGTCGTAAGACAATTTTCTTTTACAGTCCACACCTTGTACGGAGCCCCTAAAGTGACATGAAGGGGGGAATGAAAATATGTTTGTGAAACTGTGTGAAAATGACAATGCAGGACCTAGTTTGGTTATATTTTCATTTAGGACTTTATTATAAGGACATTGCTGCTTTACTTGCAAGTCGTCACCATTAAGTTATGTGTCTGTGAGACATTTAAAATGTCTACCACTCACAGGTAAAGACATTTCTTATCCTAATGAGAATCATTAGGTGCACGAAAATTTCTCGTTCTCGTGAGAAACATATTTCACTCCCCCCACTTTGTAACTTAAGGGGCTCCATAACTTTGAAATGATGGTGACCATACAAAGAAAGCCTTTTCTCTAAATTGCAATTTGCCTTGACAAATTAGAAAGACAAACACCTTTCTATGAAAAAAAAAAACAATGTTAATGACATGGGACACCTGTACAGATTCCTGATGCTCTCCTCTGGGATGGTGGCTCGCTCCGTTTTTAGCACCTGCGCAGCCAACTCAGTTAGGTGGTAACTCTTGCAGCGGATCAACTCCTTTGCGGAGATCTCCGTGTCGCACACAAGGCGGCCACAGGTGGCACTCTTCTCCGCAAAGGCGCCGCGGCCCTGCAAGCAAACAGAAAACAGTTGTAACACAAAAAGACACAGCGTGTGTTTTTAATCCTCACCCCTAGTTTGGGCATATTAGCCCTCCTGAGGCGTCCAATCTTGGACCAGTGCGGAACTTTGCAGTAGTTGATTCGCTGCAGTAGCACTTCAAGGTCAAAGCCAAAAATGTCATGACCCTTAAAGAAAAAAAGCGGTAAGTCTTATGTTTTAAGCAAGCAATTAAACATACCATGGATGTGAAGAAAATTATACACATACCACAAGAATATCAGGATCAATTTTGTGCATCTTAGCCAGGAAGAAGCCAAGTAGAGTTCTTTCTGTGGTGGCTATCTCCACTTTAGCATTCTAAGAGGATGAGAACTTCAGCGTGTTGGTCCAAAACATCATGGAAAGGCATCATACAACTAAATTCACATCAACTTATCATAACTGAATATGATTATCTTGGCACCCCTTCTTGTACTAAATCTCATGACAGTTTCTTTCGGAATGTCAATAGACCCTTCTGTGCCAGCTCACCTTCTTTCTCAGCGCATCCTTGAAGTCATACGGGAAGATGCAGTCGGTCGGTTTCGTCACCACTGAAAGACAAAATCCATTTAATGAGCCACATCTTGGCAGTGTGTAACGAACAAAATAATTTAGCAGAAGCTCACCACAAAAATGAGTCTGATAGGGCGGTTGAGGTGGAGCTTTGTCCATATGGAAGTTATGGTGGACAAGTGCTACCAGGGACACTATCTGCAGAAGGGGAAAAGAAACACAATCACACGTTCATCATTGATAAACAAAAGAAAAAAAGATGGAATTATTTTGTTGCCCTCCAAACTCAATCAATCATGACCTCATTGTGATGAGTCTTAGGGTTCTGGACGGTCTTGAGGCTGATAGACATGACTGTGACTGGTGGTGGCGCCAAGTCTTTGACCACGGTGACCAGATCACTTCTCGGGACTAGAGCTTCTACTTTGCACCAGCTGACTGCTTGATTGAGCAGCTCTACCACACACAAACATTTTTATATATCTTATTGATAACTATATTTGAAATAGTGGCGCACAACTTGATTTAATAAGAAATATGTTCTCACGCGGTGTCTTGATGTCCAGCCAGCACGGGCCTTTAATCTTCCTACTAAGGAGAAAATGTTCCAAGCTGGAAGTGTTGGTTCCAAAAATGTGGGAAAACGTTGCCCCTTTAAGGTCAGACGGCAAAGCAGGGAACTCAGCCTTCAAAAAAAAGTAAGATTAATGTTTTCATCTGGGAAAAAAAGAAGAAAAAAATCCTATAACGTGCTTTTACTCACTGAATAGCGAACTTCCAGGTATTCGCTTTGCGTGGGCACGTCGGCAATTTCAAAGGAATAGTTCTTCTCCACTTTCTGAAGCCAAAACAAGTGTGAAATTTGACACAAAAATATGCATGCTGCGCTGTAGATGATGGGGGGAGGATACCTTGGACTTGAACTTCATGATCTTGTATTTGTCAGAAAGCTCACTAAACTCCTGGTAGATGTCCATTATTCCAACGGGCGTATCAGACACCTCCCCCGTCTTGGGGTCTACTTTCTGTGGGGTGAACACATAAGCACTCATCGAATATTTCATTCACATAGTAGATGTGTTATTTAAGGGTGTCAGGCGATTAAATTTTTTAGGCGTAATTAATCGCATGGTTTAAATAGTTGACTCACAAATAATCATAAATTGTATATCTGTTCTAAATGTAGTCTTTAAGTTTTCATACTCATAACAAAAAAGTGGGAAAAAATTTAATTAAAAGAAATATGGCTGCATCTTTTAGCCATTGATACAGTAATTTCATAATAATTCATAAGATTGAGTTAAAAGTTACTTGACCCCAGTCTCCACAAATATATGCAAATGTATTACTGCTAAATTTTGACGTGGACGTGTCTGCTGTGTTGCGACTGGAATTCCCCCAGTACAGGCTTTCCAAGTAAGGGACGGTCATTATTCGTGCGCTAAAGGAACTTTAAATGAAGGCACTAATTTTGACACACCTAGAATGTGTTAATGGTTATGGTTACAGTTTGCAACATACATATTCACGTGGCAGGATATACATGGTGCGTTCTATGTTCCTGACAGAGACGCAGCAGCTTGTATGAGCCTGGGCCGACTCGATCCACACCTTTCCAAACAGGTAAACCACGCCTGCGAGACAAAATAAGAGTGAGGCTGTGCTTGAAGTATGTACAACCAATATGACAGCGGATATAGCTTGCCATACCTGGTTGATTGTAAGGGTCTTCAAAAGCATCCAGCCAATAGAATCTGAAAACCTGCTCGCCATCTGGACCCTCCACCAGCGGCAGCTTGCTTGAGTCCACCTGCACCTCTGCAGGGGCCTCTGTGACTACACTCACTCCGTCATCCAGCCCCCATGAGCCTCCTGTCTTGCTGCATCCAGAACCAGAATTAGAGCAGTGGTTAATCGCACATACAGTACACAAGCACACACGATCCTGTCTTCCACTGCCTTCGTTGGATGCCAAATTCCTTTCCGTGACGTCACCTGCGCTACAGGGTGCTCGCAGACTGAGCTGCTCGTTCAGTCGGGTTCCGTCACGTCCCTTAAAAGCTTGCAATGCAGGGACAGAAGGACTCACATGAGGATAGCGTCCTGAGCCTCCTCTTTAGGCGCCACGCGGGCTGTTTTACATTCTGATGGGGCCTCTTGTCCGACAGCAGGCTCTAGAGGCTCCTCAGGTCCGACCTCCATAGGCTCATCAAAGTCCATAGTGTCAAACACTAGATCTTCAGCTACTGTGGGTAAACATGATCACTCAAGTTAGTCCAAGAGTCAGAACAAGAGCAAATCAGTAAAAACGCACAACTTTTATCATCTTGCTCTTGCTTCTTGACTGGTTCTGTTTCTTTCTCCACTACTGCAGCTCTTTTTGAGGGAGGAGACGACGTGGCTGATGGCCTCTGGGTGTCAGAAGGTGGTGGACGGATGACTTTGGCTTTAGGTGGCTCCTGAAATCACAGACATTTTTGTTTTTTCTGGAGCCCATTTGACATGTCATCCCAACGAATCACAGCTTTTATCTAAACAACTGAAAAGTTTACTTTGGACATCTGTGGTTTGATAGAGAACGGATTCATGGGGGATCCGATGGATTTCTTTTTCTTCAGTGTTACCACGGGTGGAGGAGCCAGGATGGGGCTTTTCTGGTTGGGCAACAGTAAGACATATTTGCAGACGGTAAGTCGGAAACGGAAGTCAAAAACATCAGTTGACATGAAGACATGCTTATGTCTCTACCAACCTCTGAGTGCAGGTCTTGTAAGATGTCTCCCAAGAGATCATCCTTGGACAAGTCCACATCTTTCTGCAAGAGGTTACAATTTGGATTAATGGATAGGCAAGATGAATAAAGTAGTCTTAAATTTAATGTCAAGGTAAGGAACTATTCTTTTTGGTACTTTTCATGACCTATGAGTTTTTTTTCCAGACAATTATTGACTGCAATTGTGACTTACTTTGTGACATCCACATAGGTTGGTAATAATAGACTACATGCTATGACAAAGGTGACATAAAAACGGAACTCTGTCATATACTGAGAACCCCCCTGTAAACACATTTTAGCGTTATATATGTCAGACAGAAAACTATGATGCACCTCTGCTGGCTTCTTGACATTACTGTTCATGAAGAGGCTCTTAATGCTGTTGGGCTTTGACACTGCTGTTTTTTTTATTTGTTTCTTTGCAGTGGCTCCTTTGGCACTATACTTTCCTGCCAAGGAAAACAATATCAAGGGATTGATAAATTGCATAGAAAATGACTGAATATGGTGCGTATGAGGTAATACTACCAAATACCTTGTGTCTTTTCCACCACGTCATCATCCAGATCGTCATCAAAGATCTCTCTGCCGTCCTCCACGTAGCCTACACCATCTGAAAGAGGAAAATAAATAAATGAGAACAATATTGACTACATAGATTATTACGATGTTTGCCACTCACCATCATCAACAATCCAGTCATCCTCTTGTCTGTCCCGGACTATCTTGGAGTACTGCGTCTCATCCACTTCTTCATACACGCTGCTAAACTCCTCCACCTGCAAAATAGATCAATTAATACTCAAAACTATGAGGTGAATGTAAATACAGCCAATGTGTAGACACTCATTCTGGTATTTATGATTTGAAGAGCACTATCAATTTGGAATGGACTCATTCACTGACCTCATATTTGATCTTCTCCCCTCGCTTGGCCTTTTTCAGTTGCTCCAGTGCAGACTTCCTCCCTACCTTCTCCCTTTTCTCCCGTCTGGAGCGAGACTTGGCCAGACCACAGGAATCGCCGACATCACCTGGCAAGGAGACACATACAAATGTAGTTGACCACTTCCATAGTGATCGTGTCAGGTGAGGAGTAGAAATATTCTAAATGTATGAATTTTCCAAAAGTGACTCAAAATACTCATAAATGAACATATTTGACAATGTCAGTCTTCTGAACAGGTACAACAAAGTTTGTATACGGTGATGCTTTTCCGAGTCAATTTCTATAAAATAAGTGTATAGGCTATTTTGCCCGTGTCACATATGAGCATAGAAAACAAAGGGACAAGTGACAACACGGATAACGCCTCATCTCCTATTTCATTGCCATACACATAAAACCTACTAAAATTACGGAATTGTTGTTTGAATGCTTAAAGCTGGAGAGTTGGATTAGCATACGCAGACACAGTAGCATCCGTGATAGGTAAGATAACCACCGAGTTAGCTCATTTCAGACGCGCTAACACAGGTTTGAAAACAACTAAAATAATCCCACCTCCGTCCGGTGCGTCCATGTCTTTGTCGGGGTTTGAAACGGGAGCCATGACTAATTTAGTCCTGTATTGGGCACTCGCTGAAAAGCTCCTGAAAGAGGAACCAGCAGCACATCCGACACAATAACAACAAAGTCCGCGCCAAATCTTTTTTCCCGGGGAAAGCAATGTGCCGGAACTTCCCGGAAGTGACATCAAAACCAATGACGACTCCATACTGTTGCATTTACGGTCCACACGGTGGGAGTGTTGTACAAAAAGTAGGATACTTTCCCCTTTTGTTTTTTTTACCCCTCGACTAAGCTTTATTTAAACAATAAACAATACTACTGTAGAAAATGTTAATATAGACATTGGAATTCGTAACTAACTTTACAAAACCCGCCTGGAAAGTTACAAATGATATAAAGACTCAACAAAATAAGATTTGGAAAAAAGTTGGTTTCCTATGCAATAATTCGGATCGATTAATATAAAATTTTGGTAAAATAATAAACAGACAAATTTTACTCAAGAACGATACACATACTCAAGGACGCATCTGTCGAGGAAGGACGCATCAAGTCTGGGATTGATAACGATATGAATCAATGACCTTCATAATCAATGTATATGACTGATGCTTATAGTAAGAATCGATGGGGACGGGTTACTAATAAGTCATGGCTTCTACCCGTCAGCCCTTCTTTCGGATGTCAATGTTGCAAATGATATGATGTGATCGAAAACAAAACAAACATTTTCACCATGACGTCACGCGTCCTTTCGGATAGCAGGAGCTTACGTTGACCGAGGGCACCACGAAAGACAAAAAACAAACAAACAAACAAACAAACAAACAAACAGCAACTTGTATGTCATTGGACCAATGCAGAGTTATTGGGTGGGGGAACAGGGTAAATGGTCTGAATTATTATTTTTAGCAGCAGCAAAAAAAATCTCAAAAATGTTAATCTTCCCTGTAAGGTCTTCCTGGACCCAAAAATTTAAAACCCCATATGATAAACAATTAAAAAACAAAAATGCGATTAGGGTCATTGTCCGGCAGTGTATCCCAACTAAACTCGTTTCCATTGCAATGAAGCGGAATTTAGGAGGGTACAATAGATTCCTGCCTCAGATTGGGGCCACAGCTAGTGTCTACAATAATACCACAAAGGCCGTTTGTTCTTCATCCCCACAGCCTACTGTGCACATTTAGGCTACACTAATTTTTCCACCTTCATGTCTCCTATGTAATGTATTATTATTATTATTATTATTATTATTACAATATGATGTAGCCAACTGAATCAGACACTGTGTACCATACCCCCCCCCCCCCCCCAAAAAAAATGCCATAATGTCAGCACACTTGATACGTCGTCATTCCATCATGTCTATGTTGCGTGCATTTACTCGAGCACGGACGGGAAGTGCTACAATCATAGAACAAGTGGCTGAAGGAGAAACACACTTTTCAATCGATATTGGCCAAATATAGACCTCGTGTGCTTTTTGGATGCTATGGCGAAGGAGCGACGTACCCGAGCACGTCAATGTTGCTCATATGCAACACGTCCTCGGCGCAGATCTAGAGGACCCTCGAAGGTAAAATTAGTAAATTACCCTATTTTTTTCTACTTTTGGATAATTTTGTTAACTTGAAATCACACCTGTAATTGATAATTATTTTATTGAATTTATATGAAAAGACATAATGCCCATTTTTTTCATATAAATGTTTTCAAATGTTGTAATGTTTGTTGATTTAATCAATAACGGGTTTTTTTTTTAAAGGAAAGTTGCACAAAAAAACTGTAATGAATAAATAAATAAGTGCTCTAAATGTTTTCTAAAATCAATTGAAATCAATTGATTACACGTGGAAACATATTTAAAACATTTTAAATATGTAATATTATTTTTAATCAAATGTTCATTAGCAAACAGGGTTAGGATTAGAAATTTCTAAACTTTTAGATTTGTTTTCATGTACAGCAATAAAAAGGCATAGCCTATTCATAATTACTTGTTAATAAATTGTGCTTATTAGCTCCCAGTATGATGTGCCGTAAATGAGTTGTATGTGTCGAAACACTGTCGACTGCCACTTTTAATAATTACTTTTATAGCGCCTACTGGTTTGATATAAATCTTGTTAAGTTTCCGTTGCGGTCTCCTCCTTTACTATTTACGCCGCTGTGATTGGGCGAGCGTTCTCTGCCGATGACCGGCGAACCAGCCAAGATCCTCCCATGACAGACAACAAGCAACTCACGTGTGTCTAACGTAAACATGGCGATATTAGATTGGTTATTTCTGTTATTCATTTGTTTTCCACAGAGCGGTGAGAGTAAATGCAATTGACTGCTGCTGATGGTCTTTGCGGCTTGTGATTCTAAGGTATACTGTTCATGGACAGGTTTGCAGAGTGGGTCCTCTTCGTAGGGAGCTCCTCTGTGCAGCATGAGATGAGAGTGGATGGGAGGGGAAGGCAGAGGGCACCACGGAGACTGATGGGAGGAGGGATGTGCGAGTGGAAGCAGGGGAAAGAAGAAAGAAACACATAGTGGTGAGGCGAGGCATCAACTCATTGATGCTGAGTCACATAACGGAAGGACCACAGCTACATCCCATGAGTCTTTGGGAATAATGGAGGAGCTTGAACACACTTGCCCCCATCCTCGGACGGTAGGGTGTCTCTGTTTTTGTTTGTGCATGTACAAGGCAGACAAAAGGGTGTGAGACTGGTTATGAAACAGATGCCTGTATCACATGTGCCTGTGGGAGATGCTGAACAGTGAGTGGGCAGGATGATGAGCCAAACAAGGTATTACCGCAGTGAGGACAAAGAGGTGCACCGAGCTCCCTGACCAATGTCTGTGTCGCCTCTGTTTTCATTTTGCAGTCCTTCCGCCCATGTCATTGTCCCCTGCAGCATGTCATCCCTTGGCTTTAATCCTTCTTATGGCAGATATTCTTCACTTGTACCAGGGTACGCCTTACTGGGCTCATCCAGACAGGCCCCTGTGCTCATGGACAGTTAAGCTTTACCATCTGTCCTGTGCTGAATGTTTGTTAGGTATCTCCCTATGCCACCCCCGCCCCCTTCAGTTTTCCCTTGGCCCGACGAATTAAGGGTATTGTGGATGTCCCCGCGGCACAGAAACTCTCACTGTGACTCCCGTTTGAAAACAAATGACATTGGGAATGTTAATTTATTGCCTCAATATTGCGATTATTTTTTTCTCCAAGGTACCCTTCCCAACACAAGCAATAAATAAAATCAATCTGCATCACAATAAACCATATTGGAATAGCATCTTAAAATGTTGTATATTAAACATAGTGCTATGCTGATGTATATACAAAATGCATTCCATGGCACTTTATTAAGAAACAGATTATAATTGGCAGATTATTTGCCTTCAAACATCAGCCAAAACAATCAGGCCAGTTAGGCCAAATGGCCGATTATTTTCCCCTTAAAACGTTATCATCGAAGAAAAACGAAGTTTCCGACGCTGTAAAAGTACGCTGAATGCACCATTTGGCTTGTGTAGCATTAGCAACTAGCAAGTGTGTAGCGTATGTTATTCTGGTTATAATGTTGTCCCTAAGCGTCCTTTTTAAGATGTTTAATGACACCTCAGTTGGAGTTAAATGTAAAACTAAACACACGACGTTAGGAATTACATTAACTGTATATTTAAATACAAAACATGCTTCATTTTTAAACATCGCTAGCCTATCGCTAATGTTAAAAGCGAAGGGGGGGCATCCCATTCAAATGCTAACAGGAAGTTAGTATCGACTTCGGGAGTGTTTTTCCTTCAAATTAACAAATATCCACACACAAATCTTGTGGGAACACATGCTCACAGATGAGATAACACTACGCAAAGGCACAAATTCTTCCCAGTATGTGAAAAACGAGTTATTTTAATAAAATAGTGAAAATAATACAAGGTGTAAAAATCTCCATCTTCTACCGCTTATCCGGGGTTGGGTCGCAGGGGCAGCAGCTTTAGCAGGGAAGCCCAGACTTCCCTCTGCCCTGCCACTTCAGCCAGCTCCTCCGACGGGATCTCAAGGCGTTCCCAGGCCAGCCGAGACGTAGTCTCTCCAGTGTGTCCTGGGTCGTCCCCGGGGCCTCCCGCCGGTGGGACATGCCCGGAACACCTCCCCAGGGAGGCGTCCAGGAGGCATCCGAACCAGATGCCCGAGCCACCTCAACTGGTTCCTCTCAACACGGAGGAGTAGCGGCTCGATACTGAGTCCCTCCCGGATGACCGAGGTTCTCACCCTATCTCTAAGGGAGAGCCCGGCTACCCTGCGGAGGAAACTCATTTCGGCCGCTTTTGTCCGGGATCTTGTCCTTTCGGTCACGACTCACAGCTCGTGACCATAAGTGAGGGTAGGAACGTAGATCGACCGGTAAATCGAGAGCTTTGTCTTTCGGCTCAGCTCCTTCTTCACCACAACGGACCAATACAGCGTCCGCATCACTGCAGACGCTGCACCGATCCGCCTGTCGATCTACCGCACTAACCTACCCTCACTCGTGAACAAGACCCCAAGATACTTGAACTCCTCCACTTGGGGCAGGATCTCAACCCCGACCCGGAGAGGGCACTCCACCCTTTTCCGACTGAGGACCATGGTCTCGGATTTGGAGGTGCTGATTTCATCCCAACCGCTTCACACTCGGTCGCGAACCGCTCCAGTGAGAGCTGGAGATCACGGCTTGAAGAAGCCAACAGCACCACATCATCTGCAAAAAGCAGAGATGCAATGTTGAGGCCACCAAACCGGGCCCCTGCAACGCCTCGGCTATGCCTAGAAATTCTGTCCATAAAAGTTATGAACAGAATCGGTGACAAAGGGCAACCTTGGCGGAATCCAACCCTCACAGGAAACAAATTCGACTTACTGCCGGCAATGCGGACCAAACTCTGACATCGGTCGTACAGGGACCGAATAGCCCGTATCAGGGGGCCCGGTACCCCATACTCCTGAAGCAACCCCCACAGGACTCCCCGAGGGACACGGTCAAACGCCTTCTCCAAGTCCACAAAGCACATGTGGACTGGTTGGGCGAACTCCCACACACCCTCGAAAGAGGATGCGTGGGAGTGAAGATGTAAAAATATAAAATAAAATCTTAATGCTTTACAGCAGTTGTAAACAAGTAAGAATGGTTTTATTATTGACACATAAATCTATACAATAACCTTGTACACTTCATGAAATTTGTTGATAAGGTCATACTATGGACTTGTCATTCAAAGCATAGAATCTTAATAGTGAAAGTTTGTGCGTAAGTGACACCCATTGAAAAGGAATTGGGGAGGGGGTAATTTTATGCATTATATATATTTAAAAATAATCGGCTGATTAATCGGTAATCTGTATTTTTTTCTGCCAAAAATCAGTATCGGCATCGGCCTAAAAAAATGCATATCGGTCGGGCCCTAATGAACATGCAAGTACAAAAATGTATATGCAGTTAACCAGGTAGTAAATTGAAATATCAAATTAGCATATAATTTGACAACATAATTTCACTATCTTGGCACTGATCTCTTCTTTTTTTGTAGAGTGCTGTACAGCATAAATAATTTGTCCTCTTTTTAGAAACTGGATGTCACAACATGCAATAATTAAAAGGTGTAATGTTGTTGAACTTAGAACTAATATTCAGAATGCACTGGAGTGTATCAGTCATAACCCAATCCAGATCGCACAACAAATTATCCAAACGTGGCAAGTAATCATTTCTTCAAACAGCAATTTTACTCACTTGCACAATCAAAACTGTAACAAAAATCACGGACAAGCCACCATTTTGTCATAACCTGGCTGCTCAATGGCCATGACAAGTGAACAGGAGGAGTCCGCTTTGATAAATAACCCAATAATTTATTACAACTGAAAGTATGGAAACTGAATAACTGGGCATGTGTGTGTCTTGTCTGAAATAGCAGTAGTGTACTGTAATGTCTACGTGGGTGTGTGCAGTGAATATCTGCCTTAGTTCGGATCACAACCAAATTGAAAGTTGAGTCAAGTGAAGTTCAAATAGTAAAGCCCCTTTTTGCCTCAATTGCTTCAAAATCTGATCAGAAATCTAATACTGTCTCGCAAATATTAAACCTGCTCGTTATTTATGTGTGTGGTAAACACACGCATGTTGATTGTGAAGTTAAAGAGTTTGCAACTGTAATGACCTGATAAGCTAACAGTTAGCCTATCTTCTTCGATTTCTTTTCCGCGTTCTATTTCTTCTTTTCTGTATTTTCTGGCAGTCTGGATGTCATGTGGTGCCTCTCACAGGTCAATGTTGGTACTGCGACAAAAAAATTGTAGTGTCAATCCCAATGGGGAAGGTAGGCTACACGAATAAATATTCCCCCAAACATAATATTTATCAACTACCTTTAGTCTTCATATTTTGCATCATTCCTAGACTAGTTTTTGTGCTAACGCCTGTAAGTGCTAAGTACACGCTAAGAGCAGGTTCGCTTGCAACTCAAGCCAATATTTGAGTACAGAGCAGACATTAAGGCATGACTGTAATGACCCTGATCTATTCTTGTTGTTGTGTTTCTCAGATGCTGACAGAGCCTGCCATCTTTGCCAGAGAGACCAGCTGCGATTGCCGCGCCCCCCATGAAAAGCTCACCATCGCTCAGGCCCGCAGAGGCACCCCGGGTAAGAAGTCCTCCTACTTGACAAGGCTGGGAGGGTGACCTTGGCGCTTGGATGCAATGTCATCATAACAAAGACGGGACTCAGCTATTGGCTGCAAAATTTATAAATACACATGCTTTGGAGAGTTGAAATTGATTTAAAGGATATTACTGCCAAAAGTGTAAATAATAAGCATTATATTGTAAGCAAATTCAGCCTTCTGCACCATAGGAAAATATCTGGCTGCTTAATATAATATGAGAAATAATATTTATGTTACCAAGCCAAAAATCATTAGTATACTGTACTACGCTTTCAGCAATTATCTACAAAATGACAACGGCGCTTCCTGTTGCCTTTCAAGACACACTATCTATCCGTATCCATCTATCAAATCTACATATCTATCGATGTATCTACGTAACTCTCTATGTATCTATTGCTGCATTTGAGGAAGGTGCGAAGTTGGATATATCCCATTTGGATTCTCCCAGTTCCGACCTCAAAGTGTTCGGGGCAAATGTAAACAACAAAAATGGCTGAATGCATTAAATTGTTCATTGTTCTGTTTAATGCAGTCTCTCCAAATCACGTTGTGTTACGTAAACCTATTTCAAATAACTAATTAAAGTAACAATACATAAATACAATGGCGTCGTTAGACCTATTATAGGGGGCTCAAGCCTACCTAAAATGTATTTAAGCCCTCCCTAAATTAATTGGTTGTGTATTATTTTATATATTATATATATATATATATAGTTTTTTTTTACTGAAAATATCAAAAACCTTAAATATATAGTATACAGAAAGCGAAATGAAGTAAATATTCAGGCAAATAACCTCATTATTCATATAAATATAATCATAAATCTGTTGGTTTCCCTTTTCTTCCAAGTGTAAGGTCTTCCACACTTCTCGTGTGTCATTATCCAATCCATTCCACTTAATCATGTTGAAAACGTCCTTATTAGTAATAATCCAGTCCATTTTTTCACTGCGTCATTGCAAGCAGCATTGAGGAATATAACTTGACGGATGGACTGTAATTAATTACTTATATGATCAGAAATCAATTGATTTCCTTCACTACAATAGTACTGTAGATAGCGAGAGCCCTTGTCATGTTTTGTTATCCAATTCTAATCCATTCCACTTGAACTTGCTTCCTTACTACTAATATAAAACTGAGTCTATTTGGTCCCACTCTAAATAGAGTCAAATTTACTCTACAGAATTTACCGTGTATCTATACATCTACCTACTCATCTATCCACATACTGTATCTATTTATCTACGTATTTTTACATATCTATCTATCTATCTATCTATCTATCTATCTATCTATCTATCTATCTATCTATCTATCTATCTATCTATCTATCTATCTATCTATCTATCTATCTATCTATCTATCTATCTATCTATCTATCTATCTATCTATCTATCTATTCATCCATCCATCCATCCATCCATCCACCCACCCATCCATCTATCTATCTATGTGCGTTTTCAGTGGACCGTCCAGTGAGAGTCTACGCTGATGGCATCTTCGACCTGTTTCACTCGGGCCATGCTCGTGCTCTCATGCAGGCCAAGAACCTTTTCCCCAACACCTACCTCATCGTGGGAGGTGGGAGACAACCAGAAAAAAACACCTCTAAAGTAGCTAGCAATCTGCTTCACCCACATTGTATGTGTTCTTTGTGTGTTGCAGTGTGCAGCGACGAGCTGACCCATAAGTACAAAGGCTTTACTGTCATGACAGAAATGGAACGATACGAAGCGCTCCGACATTGCCGCTACGTCGATGAGGTGCTCAGGGACGCTCCCTGGACGCTCACGCCTGAATTTTTGGAGCAACACAAGGTGTTATGTTCAAACACATGGGGCCAGGCTGTTGTGCGGTCCTTCCAATGCGATACAATGTCGTCTGATTGCTTCTCAGATCGATTTTGTGGCTCATGATGATATTCCATACTCCTCAGCAGGGAGCGAGGACGTCTACAAACACATCAAGGAAGCAGGTTAGTGTGTTTGTGTGATGCAACAAAAACTCATATGCAACCTCTTTTGTAGGCTAATATTTACACTTGAAATAATTGAAAAAAAAAAAATATAAGTCAACTTTCCGGTTGGGAGACAGCCGCACTACGACCTGAGCTATGCCCCGCCTACTGTTTGCTTATCTCCAAGAGGAGACCAAAAGCAAACACAAAGATTCCAGCTGACACGAGTGATATATTGCAGTTTTTCTCCATAGGTTTGGCACATTTCTTGAAACTGAGATGACATTTTCAAAACTGCAAGCTCATTTGGCCAAACAGACTTACATGAGTCGGTACTGTCACAACTGCAAAGATCCTTCTCAATTGCTTCGGCTCATCTGCACTTAGTGCTTTTGCCAAAAGTAACTTGGATGATTTTGCACAACACAAAGGATCATTTGCAAAAGCTCATATCTCTCCCAAAACAGCGTGTGTATGTGTCAAAATCAAATTTCTATGTCATACAAGTAGTCAGTGCCCCCAAAATGCATCGTCCCTTTGGCATTCTGTGAGCACCACAAGTCAAAATCATTAGATGTTTTCTCACAACAGCAGAGGTGCCGCTAACAAAATACAATTATTTATAAAACTGAGGGGGAAAAAATATTTTACAAGAGCAGTTTTCAAAGTTTGCGGTTTGACATTCTCTAGTCACAGTCAAGGACATTGTAACACTTTTTATTCACACAAAGTTTCTTACACATTAGAGTGCAAAAAAAGAAAATGTGAGCCAAATTCTGTATATTTATGAAAAACTAATAACTAAAATTATATCTAGCGCACAGCGTAAATGAAGAACCAACTCCTGTGACACTTTCACTACATAGTAAATTATGTTGAGGAAATTTGACTCTATTTTGAGTGGGACCAAATAGACTCAGTTTTAGAGTAATATTTACACTTGGAAGATTGTAAAATAAAGAATTGAAAAATAAATAAATAAAAGTCACTCAAGGGTTGATGAACAAACTCATGACCTTCAGCTTGGGAGACAGCCGATCGACGCCCTGAGTAACAGAGCTCCTGCTGTGTGTTATTGTACTATATCACTCCTGTCAGCTGGAAACTTCATAACTCAAGAGACCATAAACATCTCTGAGCTAAGCAAACAGCAGAAGAAGCGTAGCTCAGGTGGTACTGCGGCTGTCCCCCAACCTGAAGGTTCCTCAACCCTTCAGTGACTTTTATTATTTTTGTCAATTCTTTATTTTACTCTCTTCCAAGTGTAAATATTACTCTAAACGGATTATATTTGGCCCCACTCAAAATAGAGTCAATTTTACTCTACAGAATTTACTGTGCAGTCATTATCGTCACCTTCCCCCTCTTGACCATCCATACGCTGCTCTCTGTTTGGCCAAAGGTTTTCATCTACGTCACAGCAATGCAACGACGAAAAAAAAAAAACATCGCGAATGTCTCAACCATCCTCTCCACTGATCCCCTGTGATATGCTTGACTAATTTGGACAATTGAACAAAGGATTTTGCATAATATGACTTACACACTGAAATCCTGCTGACATATTTTGGAGAGGACAGCCATTAGACTGAAAAACAACTAATCCAGTTCTATCAGCAAGATCTATCCATTTGGAAAATGTGCTAAATGTGGGCACATTGTGCTAACTGTAGGCTAAATGTACACGACCATTTGCACAGATCCACTGAGGCAATTGAGACATGTACTAAGGCATTGGCATTTGATGAAAGCAATGAGAAATGCCATTCAGTTGAGACCAATTGTAAGGTATTTTTGGGATTTGTCCATGGTATTTTGAAAATGTCATCTCAGTTTCAAGAAATGTGCCAAACCTATAGAGAAAAACTGCAACACACAGCAGCAGCTCTGTGGCTCAGAAGTCGATCGGCTGTCTCCCAAGCTGAAGGTCGTGAGTTCGTTCCTCAACCCTTGAGTGACTTTTACTCTAAAACTGAGTCTATTTGGTGCCACGCTAAGTAGAGTCAAATTTACTCGACAGAATTTACTGTGTAGTGAGAGTGTTACAGTTGGTTCTTCATTTACGCTGTGCGCTAGATATAATTTTAGTTATTAGTTTTTCATGAATATACAGATTTCCTCTTACACGTTCTGTTGTTGCACTCTAATGTGTAAGTAACTTTGTGTGAATAAAAAGTGTTGTCATTTCCTTGACTGTGAATGTAGTATGTCAAACCGCAAACTTTGAAAACTGCTCTTGTAAAATCCTTTTTCCTTCCTCAGTTTTATATATAATTGTATTTTGTTAGCGGCACCTCTGCTGTTGTGACAAAATATCTAATGATTTTGACCTGCAGTGCTCACAGAATGCCAAAAAGACGATGCATTTTGGGGTCAATGACTACATGTATGACATTTGATTTTGACACATAGGTGAGCTGTTTTGGGAGAGATATGAGCTTTTGCAAATGATCCATGGTGTTGTGCAAAAATCATCCAAGTTACTTTTGGCAAAAGTACTAAGTGAATGCAGATGAGTCAAAGCATTTGAGAAGGATCTTTGCAGTTGTGACAGTACCGACTCTGTTTGGGAAAGGAATTTGGAGTGAAGCATGTGTGACCAGTTTTGGGCTGGATATGTGCTTTTGCTATTAAACTGATAGATTGTGCACAAATGTAAGTCTGTTTGGCCAAATGAGCTTGCAGTTTTGAAAATGTCATCTCAGTTTCAAGAAATGTGCCAAAACTATGGAGAAAAACTGTAAAGTACAGTATTTGTAATGTGCGCAATCCAGGAATGTTTGTGCCTACTCAACGTACCGAAGGAATCTCCACGTCTGACATCATCACCAGGATTGTCCGGGACTACGATGTCTACGCCCGTCGCAACCTCCAACGTGGCTACACGGCCAAGGAGCTCAACGTCAGCTACATCAATGTAAGATCATCACACTGGATTGTTGGTTAGGAGTTTGGATCTTAGCTTGGACCTAGGGCTTTTCTGTGCGGAATTCACATGAGGTTATTTCAAAGGTTAGATCAAGACTTGAAATTGCCTCCTCTATGTGCCCTGTAATTAGTATTCACAGATCCATCAGGTTGAATGGAGATCATTTGGCATTTTCAGATACCTGAAGAGATATTCAATCTGATTAAAGTTTGGGCTGTGGCTGGTTCACTCAAGGATATTCAGAGTTCAGTCAGTCTTTTGGCATCTTGGCATTGTGCTTCGGTTTTCATAGACTGAGCTACTGCCATTATTTTCACTTCAAAAGAAGAAGAGTTATGTGGTGGGATCATTGTTCAAAAGAAAAATGTCCATCCATCTTCTTCCGCTGATCTGTGTTAGAACCATGGGGGCGCTCCACAGCATAATCGATCAGCATACTTATCTGGGCTATGTGATCTCTACAGGAAAAGAAGTACCGGCTGCAGAACCAAGTGGACCGGATGAAAGAGAAGGTTCGCAACGTTGAGGAGAAGAGTAAACATTTTGTCTACCGTGTTGAAGAGAAGAGTCATGACCTCATTCAGAAGTGGGAAGAAAAATCCAGGGAGTTTATCGGCAACTTTTTGGAACTATTTGGACCTGATGGTACTTGGGTAAGCATCAAATAAATAAATATGAGAGCAGAGCCTTTTTATTTATGAAATTATATTTAAATCTATTTATATATTTATTTTTGTATTTATTTCCACATTTATTTAAAAAAATTTAATCTCATTTTAAAAAATTTGTACATATTTTTACTTTTATTTATTTGGACATGAGGGTACTTGGGTAAGCATCAAATAAATAAATGTGAGAGAAGAGACTTTTTATTTATTGATTGATATTTAAATCTAGTAATATATTTATTTTTATATTTATTTTTTAATTTCATTTTTGATTTTTGTATTTATTTTACTTGTATTTATTTATATTTTTTTTGTGTTTTTTTATTTCCATTGATACATTTTTTTGTTTTTTTGTATTATATTTTTATATCCATTTTTATTTTCACTTTTAATTCTTTTATTTTGGCATTTTTGGTGCCTGTGGTGTGTGCTGTTTTTTTCACTCTCAAATCCATACTGTGCTCCCCTTACATGAGCTTGATCTGGGGTTACCCCCCCCCCCCCTCCTTTAAGCTTTTCCTTATCGTCCAAAAAGTTTGAGAATGGCATGACCTTTGACCCCTCCTTTCCCTCTTCCTCCCCCTCCGAGCAGAAGCAGGTGTTTCAGGAGCGCAGCGGACGAATGCTCTCCTACGCTCTGTCCCCCAGAGAGTCTCCCTGCAACAGTCCTCCTCGTGAACTGTCTCCCCTGCGTTCACCGTCGCCACCATCGCCGCCGGCCCGCTGGCACAACGCACGGCCCTCGCCCCCAGCCTCCCCCAAGGGAGCTTCGGCCTCTATCAGCAGCATGAGCGAAGGCGACGAGGACGAGAAATAAATTAGACGGGCCGCGGACGCTCCCAAATGAGCACGTGATTCACAGAACACTGCCTGAGAACTTGTCACACGTGTGCCCACGTACAATTCCCACACAAACACTGGACGGCTACCAAAAGCACTTTACCTCAAGGAAAACAGCAAAGCATACTGAAGATGTGGGATTTTTGTGCATGGGAAGTTTGTTTTGCTGGGTTAAGAAGCCATCACAAGGAGGAAGATGACGTCATGATCGTGGTTTGTCTGTCTTAGAAAAAAAGTAGATCAAGACTCTAATGGAATTGCTGTCACAACTTTGCGAAGCCACCTTCTTGTTTTTGTCCCATTTACAGCCATCTCTTTATAAGTTTTGTGTGTGACATTCAGGGCGTGCTACACCTGACTAGGAAAGAGAAGTATGGGGGGAAATTGCGTAAATAATGCGCGTAAAATTAGTACATTTCACTTGATCAATGTACTTGATCTTCATAAATTATATCCCACTCACAAAGCCATGTGCATTGTTGTTTTAATCAGACCACAATTAACGAATAATAAATGCAATACTGTGTTGGTACAACCACTGTGAGATGTTGACTGTTAGACTGCAAAAAAATAAAAGAAAAAAAATCAAGGTACAGAAAGACACTGAATCATCCATCTTGGCTTGATTCCGTTCACACAAAACACAATAGAAAAGCCATAAAATGCGAGTTTTTCTGATTCATTTTTTGGGGGAGCTTTTGTATTTTTTTTCCTGTTTTACTGAGTATTTTTTTCCGTAAAAAAAATCCTTGTTTTTCTGAATATTTTTTTCTGTTTTTCTGAGTAATTTTTCCGTTTTATAAAATAATTATTCCTTTCTGTTTTTATGAATATTTTTTTTAACTGATTTCCCCTCAAGAGATTAGAGAGCAAACAAATATACAGTAGGCCATACACATTAATTACTTTATTGAGAGCCAGCAAGTAAACATGACCATCTTATTTATTTTAATCAAGTTTTATTTTGATATGGGTTTAAGACACTGGGGGATAGTCCTGTCTTTGAGTCACATAGATGGTATTATTAGTTTGTCGACTTTACACAGGCACCACTATGCATTTGTTCAGGAGGAAAGCCCATTCAGATTTGCTAGATGTAGCAATGTTTGTCCAGGATCAGTTGGACAGATATGGCATGCTCCATGGATACAAGATGATGCATCACTTGGAGTTCAGAGGTAAAAAAAAAAAAAATCCCAAAAACAGATGCACCAGCTGTTTTACGGAATCTTTTTTTTTTTTTAATAAACCCCCCACCCCCCCTCCACGGTTTTCCTGAATATTATATTCCCCTGTTTTTCTGATACCTTTTTACTCCCGTTTTTCAGAATAATTTTTCCCCGTTCTTCGGAATATTTTTTTATGGCAGAAAATTTGTCAGAAAACAGGTGGTTTTTCCCCAAGTGAATGCAATATGCTTCCGTACACCTTAACCCAGAATGAAAGGGGTTAAATTTAAACTCACCTGCCACATTAAAAACATGTATTGCAAAAAGGTGTGTGGAATTGAAATGGATCCACTGTGTATAAATACGTAATCTTTAAGATCCAATATACGCTTTGAGAATGTATGTTTTCTTTTCTTTTTTATTATATGGTAGGTAAATAAACATTCAATGTGTAAAAAGAAAAAAAAACACAAATCACACACACCTATTTATTTTATTGTCATATCAGACAAACATGACTTAATCTTATACTGAATCACATCTTTGCTCTCTCGCTGGCTTTTTGGTTGGTGATTGCATGGGGCCACCATCACAGTTCATGCATACAAATTCATCATTTGAAGCTGTGAGATGGAAAATGAGAGTCATCATCCTCACACTGGCTGCATACGGATGCAACAAATATATTATTCATAGTTATATACACCCTGGATTTCTTCTTAAAATATATATGGAACATTTCATAGGCGTCGGGCCGAAACCTCGTAAGTCACAATTTTGCAATGTTTATATTTAAAAAAATATATATATACTTTTAGTGAGTCCACACGTGTGGGTGTCATTTTTATCAATTATTGACCAATCTAAAATGTTGAAAATGTCTTGGTCTCTTTGATGATGCAATATTAATGGTTGGAAAACAATATGTTGTTTTTGGAGTCTCCTGAAAAGAGATGATTTTGGAGGTACAAGGTTTCGGCCCAACGCCAGCGATTTGCAACAAACAATTGGAAATAAGGCTTAAACGGGCCTTCATCACAAACTCTTCATTTGTTCTTTTAAACACTTTCAAGCTTGCATTAATACAGAAATTCATAAAACATGATTAGAAAGTTTTCCCAATTCATTAATGTCTTATTTAAGTAAAATCTAAATGTACAATTTGAGTGTAATATTAGTAAAGTGCGCTGATTTGTACTGTGTTTGATTCAGTAGCCGTTTGTATGCTGCCTGATTAAGAGAAATTTCATTTCGGAGTAAAAATAATTATAGCAAATTATAATATTAATTAATTATAGCAGTACAGTGCAACAAAACTGAAAATAAATGTTTAAAATTGGCGTGTTTGTTCTTACAACAGATAAAACCAGTTTGTTGGCCAATAATAAAAGAAAAAACTAATTATGGTCAACAAAATGACTAAACTTGATGCACTGTTATCCACCTGCATGTCCATTTTCCGACCAACACAGCAAAAGGACGTTGAGGGATTCAAAACTGAAAATATCCACCATAATATTCAGTAGTAAGGCTTTATCTTGGTGTCTTTGTTGATGAACGACTTTCCCGCCAGGCTGAAACAAGACTCCTACGACTATCACGCTGGCTTTCTTGCATGCCCGGTCAAAAGTATCTCTCAAACAAAGGACGACACCACTGAAACGAATGAAATGAAGGGAGAGGCAAAAACGCCCTTTGGACGGTCAAGAGACTCTGATGACTCACTGAGGCATAGGGGACAAATGTGCCAAACTGAGGTAGGCAAAGCAGCACAACAAACACAAAAAGACATTCGACCAGGACGGTTCTAAATAAATGGAGTTACAAAAATGAGACTTACTGGATGTCATCTAGAGTTTGCCCCACTATAATAAGACATTGTGATGCTTTCTCTGGTAATTTGCAAAGGAGTGTGCCGAGTTATCTGTTGGTCTTGTATTTGGACTTGCTGGCATCACGCGGTTCCTTGCTGGGGTTGCTCCAGTCGTCCGCTTCGGGGCTGGTGGTGTAATGTCGCCATGCGGATTTGTTGAAAACGGGAAGCCGCTCAAAGGACTCGCTCGATAAGGCCTTTATACAGATGAGGAACACACAAGGAATGGTGGTAAATTTGGGAAATACGTAAATATCCTTTTTGGACAGTATCTCACAAAAGGGAGTCTTTTTTTTCTTCTAATTTGGTCATTTTCATTTTGGGGTCTATAAAAAAAGATTTCAATTGCAATATCCCCATTCCCCACAAATGGCAGTCATGTTTTTTTTGGTGTGTGCTTGCAACAACGTGAGTAAGTCCGATTTGGAATGACATGCAGGATTACGACGGCGTATTAGGACAACGTATAAATATATATTTTTTAGAGGGCGGGGGGGCAATATTCCGAGAAAAAACTCGCAAATTTGCCACTTTATTAACTCGCAAATTTACAAGTTTTTTTTCTCTTTATATAGTGGCAGATTTGCGCGAAAAAAAAAAAAAAACGTAGAAGAAATACACGTAGCGTACTACTCGACTGTTTGTGCCAATACTTTTTGGTCGGGTTTCCAAATAAGGAGATAGTAATAGCTTTATCATAGATTAACCATATCATGTTAAGCATTCGCTCTTTGAACCGTTGTGTACGGCCACTTTAAGTTAATATGTTAAAATGTATATTTACTTGTACATTTATGTTTCCAGAATTATTATGTACACATTCTTTTTTTACATGAATTGAAAAATGTATTAGAAAAAAAATTATATATCAAGAGCATGTATTTTTCACATATTTTGCCCCTTTTTAAAATGGCATTTTTGTCCTAAATCATCATTAGCACTGATGAAAAATTGTGGCCCTCTCCAGCATTTAATGTTCATTACGTCTACTCTGCACACTGCACTTTGCACTGAGCACTTTAATATTCACGCATCACTTAAAATGTTAATTTGCACAAGAGAGTTATTGCATATAGTTGATGTTTCTTAAAAATATTTATTGAACTGGTTGACCACAGGTCTGGTCGTGGTGGCATCCGGGGAGGGCGGCCAGCCTGTGGAGTAGATGTAATTGAGTAACGTGCAATATTTGTGCTACTGTATGTTTTAAATTGGCTATTGTTTTGGGTGTTGTGTGCATGCGGTGAATGATTTGAGTGTTTTACTTACATACTCTTCTTGTGTTCAGGGTGGCGGTCTCAGGCCAAAAGAGTCCCTAGTCGATCAAACACTGCTAAAAGGTTTTCGGGTTGGACCAAGTGGAGGAGTGTGTAGGGGGTGGTCACATGGTTTTACTAAATTTTTGTATTTAATTTATTGTCTAGATGAGTTAGTTGGGGCAATCGTTGTTCGTTTGTCAGCTTTTTTATTGGGTTATAGTTATGTGTTGAAGGATTTGAATTTAGGTTAACGAGCCAATAGTTTTCACCTGTTGGAATTTAGTGGTTTGATCCAATTGTCTTATACCTATTTAAGGCTGCTCTTAACATAAAATAGGCATAAAGTAAAGCTGGATTTACAAGTGACTCGATTCAGATTTTTTATTTTGCGCCTACTCTTTTGTTTTATCCTCAGCTTGAGATCAGGTCACTTCTGAATGTGGATAAAAATCCGATATGAATCGCATAGCTGTCAATGTGACTGCTACGTAAACAGACAGACTGGATACAACCTGTAATCAAGATACAGTATTCCCCCACAATTTGTGTGTGACAGACCAAGCCCCGCCCCAAATGACGAGAATCAGCGACACCTTAACTAAAAAAAATTATAACCGCCTACAGATGCCCCAAAATGGTGGCAAAACACTACTTTGCTATAAGATAAGGGCCATGGTATGTGAAATAAAGCTCCTCACTTCAATATAGTTGCAAAATATTTCCTTATTAGACTGAGTTTTGGCATGAGCACAAAAACAATAAATAGGTCAGTTTTTCAGCAAAGTTTCTGCAGGTATCATCAATTCTACTTTAATGCTTTTTAATGCAACTTAAAACTAATTTAGTCGTGCTGCATATACTTGTTTATATTTTATGGCAGTCAGTCAATTACAATTTTTAATCATAATTAATTGCATGATTCATATAATTATTTAACAAACTATTTGTCATAAATTAATTACATTTTGTATCTATTCTATATGTACGCTAAAATATATTTTTTAAGTTTTTCATACTCTTGTGGTGGTGGACAAATATGGTTACCAAATACAAATGTGGTTGTATCTTTTATTTCATTAATACAGTAATTTTACAGTAAGTAATTAATAAAGATATTGTAAACAGTTACGGTTAAAAAGACTGTGAAACAGGATTTGTGTGGAGGTAATTTTTCTGCCACTAGGTGGCATTAGTGTTTCATGTTGGATGTCGGTGACAGGAACAATAATTTTCTTTTCAAATTCAGAGCAATTGGTATTTGGAACATGAAGCAATTCGTGGATTTCAGGCCATTTTGTTCATTGTGGCTTACAACTCGTCACCAGTCCCAAACCAATATATTTTTATCATATTTATTATTGCCAACTTGCCTCTCGACATTGTATTTAATGCTTCTTAATGCCATTTAACCCATTCACTCACAGCCATTTTCACTGAAGCAACCCCCTTCGCTCAAGGCTGTTTTACTAGATTTTGACTGATTTTGCAAGGCCCACAGAATATTGTGTTCTATTGCTATGAAAACATGGAACCTACCAAAAGAAGTAGTCGCTTCTTTCATCAGGAAAAAATATATATTTCTATCTGTTTCCGTTTTGCAGCAATTAGCATTAGAATATAGCTAAGTTTCATCATTATTTACAAATTTGTTTAAAACAGTGGGAAAAAGAGCCTTTTTGCAACATTGCCCTGGTTGATCTCTTATACTCTGCTGCCACCTGCTGGCCATTTTCCGTAATAACTACCATTAATCTCTTCAGGTCGGAGACTGCATCAAAGCCTTCTGTATGCTCTAATAAAAAAATTATAAATATGTTTTTGGCATGGCAATATTTACAATAGAACGTTTTTATACATTTTTGGGAGCAAATGAGATGATAACATAGTTTTAGCAAATTCCATTGAATGACTTTTAATGCTTTTTAATGACTCGCGGAAACCCTGTAAATTGCAGAATAATGTCGAGGTTACATTTAAACCGATGGGACGGGGGGAGTTATCACAGTCGAAATAACGGAGTGTGTAATTTTTTTTATATTTGAATGATTTAATTGTATGTATTTTTGTGTTGTTGCTGCCTGATGTTGACACCCTTGCAATCTTTTGTGTGCCTTTTGGGCATGTACACAAGTGGGTTGATTCATGTTTTGTTAATGTGAAAACCGTGACACTAGATATGTGTTACTTCTAAACAGAACATGTAAACAGAACGTCAGAACATGTGAACAGGCTGTCAAAGAGGTCAGGTATTGGGCACTTAGACCTGTAGTGAAAATCTATCCTGATACTCCATTGTTTACCTTCAAATGGATTACAGCATCAGTGCCCACACCCTCCATAGAGTAGAGCTTCAGATCCCCTTGGAAGTATCGAGCGTACAGCCTAGAAATGGGTAAACCGTAGCCAAAACCGGCCTGAAAGCAGAAACGAGAGCCGGTCATTTCATTAGCCACATGGCACACACAGCTAACAGAACAAAAGCTAAGAAAACGTCAATGCTAGTATCGTTTAGTACCAGTGGGACAGCGCCTGGCTCGAGGCTGGGTGTCGGGGCAGTGGAGTACATGTAGTCGAAAAGGCGGTCGATCTTTCTCAGAGGAACTCCTCCTCCTCTGTCGCTGATCTGGAAGACGCACAAAGGACATTTTAGCATAGATAAGAGCAATGTGTGTGTGTGTGTGTGTGTGAGTCACCTTTATGGACAGGTCCTCTTTACCAAGAGTGACTTTTGCTTTCACAGGTGGTAATGCCTCAGCGCCGTTCTCATGAAGCTCCACTGTGGCTCTCATTGAATTCTAGAAACAAAGAGCCGGTTAATTCAATATGCCCCTTGTGGAATTAGTGCCACATGCAGTGTAATTAGATTGAGAAAACTATGAGGTTGCTGACCTTGAAGAGCTCAAACAGCATGTGGAACAGATGAGAGGGCACATACACGGCCTGGATGGACTTTTTGGGATTCTTCACTAGAAAATAATAAATGGAGAGTGATCACACAATTACAAACAAATGGATGACAGGACTGAGTGCTTCTTCTTGTCTTCTTAGCCTTTTTTTCCCCAGACCGATATCAGTATGACTATTTACTCTGAGTACTCACCTATACCGAGTACCAAAATTGCTAGTACTTTGGAAATATAAAAGTTAATTGACCACAATGACAAAAAATTATTTCTCAAACTGCAGTAATATAGCGCCAACTACTGCAGAGGAGGATTTATTTATGGTATCAGCAGACTCCATGAGTACCTCTGGGGAAAACAAATTTCTTGACAATAAAACATTCCATTCAGCCTCACTAGTCTATATATGAAGGCGGCCATTTTGTCACCTGCTGTCGAGTGAAAATGACATCACAATTGCTCAGGTCTCAGGTCACAACCAATCACAGCTCAGCTTCAGAAAACGGGTGAGCTGTGATTGGTCGCTGCCTGAGCCCTGAGCAACTGTGATGTCATCTTTAGTCGACAGTGAGTGGCAAAATGGCCGCCCCCTGAGATGGATTAAAAATGTCTGGATTTTGCTGCATAACTCATATTCCACAAATGTAATATTAATCATATAATATAACATATGAATGTCCCAAAAAAATTACGATTGACTTCCCCTTTAACATAAGGTTGGTATCGACACTGATACAGATACAGTGGTACCTCGGAGTTTGAACATAATTCGTTCCTGCGAATTGTTCAACCTCCGAAGAATGTTTTCCCATAGGAAATAATGTAAATGCATTTAATCCGTTCCCAAGCTCCAAAAACAGAAAATTCCTATTTATGTTTTTTACATTTACAGTACAGTACAGTATTTAAAATTCCTTAAATTTTTTGTTGTGGTGTGATGGCATCAGTGGATGATAAATGCTAATGCTAGCTTTAGTTCAGTGCTGAGTTTGTGTATTTCACATTGGGCATATTGTTAGACTACTAAGCGGTCCTTGCGTGCGTTATTTAAGGTCAGGCACGTTGTTGAACAGCTAAGGGGGGTCCTTGTGCCAGTATTGACAGAAGTAGTCACGGTAGTTACAACTGCCCGATAATCTCCTTCCTTATTCCACTGTGGTTCGTAGCACTGTATGTTTTTCTTTGCTGCCACTGGCACTGTTGTCGTGGAAAAATCAAAAATGCACTTGCGAGTATGGACCACCACCGGGAGTATTCACGATCTGACTGAAAATGAGCAGTGCATCGTCTCAACTACCGCAACGTGAGCATTCGGCTTCGCTCGGCTTCGCTCGGCTACCCGTTTTCAAGGTTCGTTCGGCTTAGCTTGCTTTGCTTGGCTGTTCAAACTCCGAAAATGAGTTCAAACTCTGAGGCATTTTTTAACACAGATTTTTTGTTTGAAGTCCGAATTGTACGAATCCCGAGACGTTCAAACTCCAAGGTTCCACTGTACCTGGTATTGGTACTCACCCATCCCTACCTAATATGTTCCATTTGGGAACCCTTAAAATCACCCAGAACACATGTAATGTGATTTCATTGCCACAGCATTATTATTTGTTATTATTTTTATTAGGGATGTTCGATACCACTTTTTTTCCAGAACAATGCCAGTACATGTACTCGACTCTTGATTTGTCACCAATACCGATGCCAAGTACTGATACCAGTAGTGCTTTTGATAGATACAATTTCCACACACACAAAACATGACAGATAATGTTAAAGAAATAGCTATATATCCCAATATAGCATTTTTCCTCCTTAGAATGAAATTAATCGCAATTTTCTCATTTGTAGTTCCTGATTATAAAATGGCCAACATAGCGAGTACCGATAACTTGAAATAAGGCCTGGTATCAGCCCAATATGATACCTGGTATTGGTACTCTCCCATTCCTAATATTTATGATGGTCAACTAGTTTTCCTTTACATCTGTAGATATTTTAGAACTTTGTCTAGACTCTCAAGGTGGGCCATAGAGTAACTAGTTATGGCCGAGTACCTATACTAGGTATTGGACTGAAACTGGCCTTATTTCAAGGTATCAGTACTCATGACGGTGGCGAAGACAGTATCGGTTGCTTTCTTGTGGCCGTTTTATAAACAGGAAAACAGAAATTAGAAAAATAGAAAATTGATATTAATTTCATGCAATTTTAAGGAAATATGCTATATTGGGATATACAGTTCTTTCTTCAAAATGATCTGTTGGTGCGTTTTGTTTTTTAAATTTTATGTATCGAAAGTACTAGGTGTATCGATACCATCGATATCAGTGACTACCAGGGTTATTATAAATTTGGAATTTTTCATTTTAGTTAAGTTTTTTGTAACGTTTTGAGTTTTGTTTTTTGAATTTAGTTAGTTTTAATTAGTTTTCAGGGTGGTTCTATTAGTTTTAGTTATTTCATAAATGCTTAATTTTAGTTAAGTTTTAGTTAACTAAAATAACCTTGTTGACTACTCAAGACTGGCATCAAAAGTGGTATAACATCCCAAGCCATAACAATAATAACAGTATTACCAAAAAAACCTTGAACTCTCTTACTGTTAAATTCTTCGATGTGGAGCTGAGGAGCCGCCAAGTAGTACTTCTCACACAGCATTTTGGCCGTGTCATATGCATCTGATGGATGAAGCAAAGACAACATGACTCAGTAGAAGAAACAAAATAAAGTATTTGGCTTCTTTCCAGCTCCTCTTTGCGTCAATTTCTACTCTCACTGCAGGAAATCCACCAATACATTAGTACAGTATTATGTCAACAAACCATTATGGGGATATCAATATTTCCACGTATTCAATTTGCGTCTTAGCTGCAGCAATTTAAACCTCTTTCAAACTCACCACTGACAACTTCAGCCACACAGCAGGTGGGATCAATGCTGCCGATGTGTTTGGGATGAGCCGGGTTGGTGTCATTACCGAACAGGAGCGCTGGGCAGGTACACAAGTTAGCCACACGCGTACAAGACGGCATCATCCAGAATGTCAGACTCACTATGCTGATTGATGAGCATGCGGAAGGAGATGCGATTGGTGTAGAAGCGGTCGAGGAAATATTGGATGTTGCTGCTGACGAAGGGGTCGAAGCCAAACTTCTCCTTGTACTCGATGACGCCCTGCGCCATGGTCGGAACCACATCGTTGTGACGGTTGCGGATCTCGATCAACAACTCCAGGAAGCTGAGAGGTCAACATGGAGAGAGTTTTCAGTGTTAACAACAAGTGGAGCAGTTTTTTTTGAATTGGTGTTCCAAACGGGCTCCTTTATCCAAATTCCTGTGTGCTGCTTATCAAATGGTCATTGTTATTGTGTAAACGCACAATACTCGCAGAGCCAGCAGCTCTACACTGGATGGACAAAAGCCTTGGGACATACCTCCATGCATACGGTCATTCATTTTCTACCACTCCCCAAACAACTTTGGTATGAAATAGAGCAGATCCAACATCAGTGGCATAAATTCCTATGTACACAACATAAAGTATATCCAGTTGAATGGAGGCTGTTAGAGCTGCTAAGGTGAGACCAAATCTGTCTACATTACAGTTACTGTAATGCCCCAATACTTTTGTCCATAAGGCAGTTGTGTCCAAACTGCGGACTGGGGGCCATTTACGGACAGTTTTAGCGGCCCACATCATGCACTCAAAATCACATTTGGGCACAAGTCTATAACTACTACTAAAAACATGGTTTAATATGGAGCTTTTCTAAATATTGCTAACCTAATAGCATAATTGTCCAAGTCATTTTTTTAAAAACATTATTGGGGGGGGGGGGGGGTCCCCTTACAACACATTCAACAAACAAGTCCAGTTGCCTCGATTCAATCTTTACAGATTACCATGACCTGGATGAAAGACAATCTACACGGACATGAAAATAAATAAATAAATAAAATAATTTACAAGCAATCACATTGTGATTTTTTTATTGACAATGTGACTGTAAGTTAAAAACTGGCCTAGGCAGTTATGCTACTATGCTAATGATATGCAAAGAAACTACTTTCTGCTCCTTGTCAATTCCAACTAACGATCCTAAAAAATGTCATCTGACTACAAATTTCTCTTGTTTTGGTGCTCATTGTGGAGATCAACATAATACAGGGGAGGATCTTTTTAGTGGGTCATAGTGCTGCGCTCAAAAAAATCGATACGAGAATATATCATTGCGGCCTCTTTACAAAGCATGTATCGATATGGAGGCATCAGAATCGATATTGCACATTCATTCACATTTCAACCAGGCATGCCGCTGACGGTAAACTGGAGGTGCTGCTAGCTTACATTAGAAAAAGAAAACATTTTTGCCATCCAGCATAATAAAATTAGTATTTGGGCATACATGACTTTTCATAAAAATGTATGTAAAATAATTTAAAATATTACTTATCACCTTGAAGGTCCCCAAATGTTCTTTACACTTTTAACAGAAAGCTTTGACGTTGTAGCTTTTTTATTTTATTTGTTTAAAATAACTACACTTTATAAACAATATTAAAATTTCTTGGGGCCCTTACTTCCTTCTATTTTTCTGTATGCGGCCCTCAGAGGAAAAGGTTTGGATATGGCTGCCATAAAGTCTACATGTGCTAATAAACTACAGTGGAAAGATGTCATGTCATAAAGAGATCAAGCCGCATTAAAAAGTGCGTGCATTTAAGAATGGATCCGTGGATTACTCACTCATTCAGAGCATGAGGATCCTCAGGCTTTCGGTTCTCATAACCCAGCAGCTCCACGAAGCTTTGCATGTACCTAATAAAACAGACAAAAAGCAAAGGGCAACTTTAATCAGATAATGATATCTTATCAAATGGATTCCATATATACCGTTCAACTTAAAATAATTCCACCTTCATTACAAATTCTATTTATTTTAAATGATTACAAACTTACGATGAACCAAGAAACAAGAACAACTAATATTACAAGAGCACACTGTATTTCCAACAATACATTTTGCAAATAAAACGTAATTTGACCATTTTTGGACCAAGCGGATGGACGGCTGGCTGAGTAGCTTATCGGGCAGCAGGTTGACTTCTCGCATGGTGTTGGCCAAACGCACCGGCAGCTCTTTGCGCAGGAACATGTACGACGTTTTCTCACATGCATTCTCCTGCCCTGGAACACAAGGGATCAATGAGGAGAACATATTGGCAATGTTCAGTATCAAACATTGACTGTACACTGAAATCCAGCTGGCCAATCAAATGCATTCACCAGACACATCATTGTCATTACAAGACATGTGCTGACTGAGTATCATATCTTAGCATCCCTAAAAATACATTTGGTGATCTTACTAATCGGTAATAAAATAAAAAATAAAATTCTGATAACCGATTAATGGGCCTATTTTAATAAACAAATAAATAGATAACTAAAAAAAAAAATGTTTTAATTGGTCCCTTAATGCTTACATTAATGAAAGATATATTACAGGCAAAACTAGTACCATTATTTGTTTAACTTAATGGAGCCCAGGTTTCAAAGCAAACATGGTGAAGTGGCATTTAGCCATGTCCCAGAATGTACAGTAATAGTTGGTCCCATGCCACAAAACCGGTTGCTCTGTTGGCAATACATTCACTCGTTGCTTATGTTGCTTGGTTGAATCAAGTTTAAGGTGTAATATAACACAAGTCAGTGGTGCACTGTAAATATGTGAAACACAAGTTAACAAGTAATCTAAAATGCTCTGTATGGTGGACCTTAAGGGACAAAAAACATTTAACAAAGCACTGCATAATAAAAGTTAAAACTTGGTATGATTTACAAGTTCTCAGTGCTAGGACGTCGGGTGACTGTCACATCAATACACTCAGCAGTGACTAACAATATGTTACATTGATACCTATACAACACAATATCTGACTCATGTATTTATATTTATTTGGAAAATAAATCTTGTTACCAAAGGTGAACACTTTTGTAAGTTACATCATTTCTTTATCCATCCATTTCTTATGGCTTGTCCTTATTAGCATCACGGCTAACTGGAGGCTGTTTGTCGTCGGTATCCATTTGCTAATTGCAATGTAGGCTACTCTATGCCAAGCATTCTGATTAAAGGTGGAGCACGACTAAAGCTAAGGCACAGATACAGTGAAAACAAAGTTGTTGTCAAGTGTCAACTCTTGTAATGTCAATGGCTAATTTCTGTCTGAGTCTGTCTACCAAATCCAAAGCAAGACTGAGTCACAGAGGGAGCTTTGGGGGATCTGAAGCCAAGTTCCATCAGACTTGATTGTTTCAACAAGTCTCATTACTCCACTCAGTAGGGGAGTCACGGGAAGGTTATTTTTTGGGGGGGAAACGCAGGAAGAGCTCAATCTCTGCAAATGTCTCCCTCTAAAAGGATGTCATGTAAACACTGGTTTGGTGATGCAGAGTGCAATGTGTGCAAGTCAAGAAACAACACCGTTTGCTATTTGCCTTGAGAAACCAG
Source organism: Leptonotus elevatus (assembly GCF_054856555.1). NCBI lineage: Eukaryota > Metazoa > Chordata > Actinopteri > Syngnathiformes > Syngnathidae > Leptonotus > Leptonotus elevatus. Next base: position 4,853,943 of record NC_141259.1, read on the forward strand.
TGACATCACAGAACAAAAAGACTCCTTCCTCTGATTCAGCAGAATGACGGAGAGGATGTGGCTTGTTGATCATAAAACAACAAATGCTCTGTATCTTGGCCCTTATTTGGCTTGCTGAATGCAGCTGCCAGAAGAACTGACATAATGTAAACTTGACCGCTTTTAATCACACATGGATTAAGGGAAAGCTTAGAGAACTGCTTACATGTTGCAGTTAATAACCGTTTGCTCGCCTTTCAAACCTCAAGTCTTTCTATGCGGTGTCAGACTCAGCCTTTGTGACAAAAAAAAACAACTAACAAAGGAAACAATGTACGTACACTATACAGTATACGCAGCTTATAAAAAGGCAAACATGGCTGTTTGGCTGTCAAGTAAATGTTTTAAAGCGCTGAATTGCATGTAGAACAACATTTTTTAACATTGAGTTAGGTGGTTGGATACATTTAAGCAAAATTGCAGCAAACTGCATTGGTACTGACATTTGTCAACATTATTTTTCAACACACGTAGTCACATCTAATGGCATCCAATACAAGGGCTGCACTACAAATGAGGAAATACGACATAAGACTCAAATATATGAATCTTGCTAACGCTAACATGATAGCGCTATCCTTGCAAAAGGTTTGAATATTTTTGTAAAAATGAGAGTACTGGTATATTAGGATTTATTGGCTCCAATTGGACTCACAAAATATTTTCCAAGACCAGCTATGTTTTTATTCCTGAACGTGAACATCCTTCTTCAAAAGAAACTTGAAATAAAGTTTTCTCAGGATATCAAAATAGTCCAATATTGAAATTGGCCACCTGGCAACCATAGCTATCGGGCAGCAAGCCATCTGATTGGTCAACCTGACTATGAACGGTCATGTCAATCAACAGTGGGGTTCTAATATTTGGTTTGACCAACCATGGAAAACTGGCGCTAACTATAATGCCTTAAAAAAAACAAATAGGCATGAAGCAACCGGCAGATTCTACAAAAAGACAATTTCAGACATATGTGGAACCACGTTGAAATTTATTCGACACTTGCAGAAGCACTAAAAAGAAAGAAAGAGGTAAGCCGCCGCCTGCCAGTATTTTTCTTTTAGAGGCAATCTCCATGTGTTCAAATTTTTGTATTTATATTAGGGAAAGAAAATAGCACAGTTCCCCAGTTTCATAAGGAAATTTCTCAAATTTTGTGGTCAAGAAAACTGTATGTTTTTTTTATATTTTTCCATTGCTGTCAAAGATCTGCTCCACCCCAGAACATTTATCAGTAATGTAGTGGAAAGGAGTGGGATGAATATTTACTTTACAAGTCAATTTATAGTGTGTGCCCCTAAATCTTCTTCTTGCGGCCCTAAAATTTCAGGTTAGGAGCGACTGTGCTCTTAAAAAAAAAAAAGTTAGTCTGGAACCCTACTTAATGTTTACTGTTGATCTCACTCGAACTTGACTTAAACTTGATGAAGTTGGACTTGACTACAGCCCTGATGTAACGCAACACATTCCTATTAACACATACCTAATTTGTCCACATTATATTCTTGCATGTACATATATTTTACATGACTAATACTGTAAGGCTCAACCAGCCATAATACTGTATTATTTAAACTTAATTTTTTGTAGGGTGAATGATGAATATGACCAAAACTGAAGCCATCTGCTTTGGAATACATCCTTCTTTACAATATTGATAAACAAAATCCCGTTAAAAAAAAATAATATACACTTACCAAACACACCATTAGATACACCAGCACGCTAATCAAATCCAATACAAGCTAGGGCTATCATAAAATAACTGATGAACTATATAGCGCCAATATACTTAAAATATTTTGGAATTTAAAAAATATATATTAAAAAAATAAATAAAACTGTATGATACAGATATCATTAGTCTTGTTCATGAATGTAAAATGAATAATAAAGTTAGCAGTGCTTCAAGCAAGTCTACTTGTCTGCATGTTTGCACGAAAAACAGGGTTGTCGTGCAGAACCATGAACATCACATGTAGTCACCTCCACTATGATAAACACGTGCACGTTAACATTTACAAGTGCATCTTAACAAAGCAAACACAACAACAACAACAACAACAACAACAGGAAATAACCAGTGACACAACAGCCACCTGACAACTGATGCTTGCTGCACTTACCGAAATCCAAAAACTGCTTAATGGAGAGCGGAGACGGCGAGAACCTGGAGTAATATTCTACTTTGGGGTTGGTGTTCTTCAGCAGAGACATTACCAGCCTCATTTTGACGCGTTAATGTTGACGCTCACGAGACGCACCACCATTCATCCCCGGTAATGTTGACAATCTGATGGATGATTCCGCCTCGGCGGCGAAGACATCGGTCTCGGCCTGCAGGACACACAGCGAGGCGAGCGCTTCTCGTCCATGCGACTTTATGGCTAATATGAAGCAATAATCTTGCAATTGGTCTTCCTCAATCTACATTGTTTATCAATTCAGACCCCTCATATAAGTGTCAAGTCGTAGTCTTCGATTGCGGCTTCTGCTTAGGTTTTTTCACAATAAATTTCAAGTGCGGAAGTCCTCGCCTGCTAAATAACATATATTGTTTCAATTTGGATGCAGAGGTTCTTAAACAACTCTAAACGAGTACAATATATACAGCGATTATTTGTCATTTATCGCATTTTAAAAAAGGAAAAACACGATACAAATTTAACATAAATTAACAGAATTGGGCTATCCAAACATCATGGCCTTTTTTGATATAATGATGTAAATATACTAGCAAATGTGTAGTTACTTTTTAAAAACTGTATGACCGATATTTGAATTTATTTTTGTAAAACGCTTCCTCGTTTCCGTTCTAGTCAGTCAGCACGTTTTGTACGTACTTGGAAATTCACGTCAACCTGGCTTGACAGTGCTTGTCGGTGCACTAAAATGATTTGCTAAAGGAAATGACGTAAGGAATTAGTAGTAATCCTATTGGACAATAGTAGCATCAATCAAGACTATTTTTTTTTAGCTATGTAAAGTACTTTTACATAGGTATTTGAAAAATATTTTAGGATTTGATTCTTTTTTTAATACACTGTCATCATATTTTCATAAATGTATTCCTTTTTATTCTAATAATTTATTTTATGAACGCTGCTCGTGATCAAATGTCAAAATTAGCTTTTTACTGCCACCTAACGGAAAAAAACAACAGCTCAACAGACAAGCATTACAAAAACAAAAACAAATCACAGAAAAGCAGCGCGGTCTTTGGAATGTCAATTGTACTTGTGAACTTGTACAAGAGTGACAGTTAAAAAGTCCAGAAAAACATAATTAATGCAATAGTGTTTCTTAAAAGAAAACACAGTCTTTACTGCGCAAATAAAATCTGTATCCTATACATCAATTTATACTATATGAAAACACTATGAAAGGGAAATACTGATAAAGGTTAGTCACTGCAAGTGACATCATGTTATTGAGGTAAAACTGAACTGACTAAACTAAAATAGTGACGTCATTTTCCAGCTTGTCTCAAGTCCAACATGTTTTGCAGATTTATCATAATAATGAAATTAGATATTCATTAATTCATTCCCTCTTCAAAGTTATAAATTTAAAAAAAAAACAACAGCAACAACTGTCTTTTATATTCCAAATACATTGTTGGTGTGCTAAAAGTCTCTTGCATAACTTCTCAGGTTTTCATGACAATAAGAACCAGAGAAGAATTGGCAGCAAAAGTAATTACACTCCATAAAGTTTGTGCAACCAAAGAGTCTGCTCAGTCCATTGAACATCCTGTACTCCTTCTGATGAAATGCACATAATATAAGAATAAATTACATGCACATATCAGATTCATATGGCTTTCTGCAAAGTAACCATTTTGGTGTTCTCATTGTCATCACACTCCTCCTCGGGCAGCGGGTCGTAGAGGCGGCGATACAGCAGACGTGTTACTAGCGTGATGATGAACATCTCCAGGATCAGCAGCTGCTGACTCATCACTGTGGAGACACACATGAACGTCACAAGAAGCGATGAGTTTTAATGAGCAAATGAATAAAGTGAAGGCAGGGTTGGGACTACCAAAAAAAAAAAACAGTCATTAATGATGGAGCAATTAAACGTAAGAATGGTTGGATGATTGATGGTGACTCACTGTATCCTCTGGCGGCGGAAGAGAACGGCGGCGCACAGGCGATGGTTCCGTTCAAAGCCAAGATGTTGATGATGGCAGACTGAAGCTGGCTCAGGATCAGCACGAGCTGCGAACGTGTAAATACTTGTTGGACCTGACAATAAGCCGTTGTGATGTTATAAGGTGTGAATCCTCTCTCTGAGTCCTACCTGGTACATGGCATACTTGGGGATGATCTTAATGCTGCGCAAGGTGATCCTGAGGTGCATGAACGTGATGGCCACAGGCCACAGGGCGATGATTGTCAAGATGCCCACAAAGGGGTTAATCCATATTGCAGATCCGGTGATGCTCAGCTGAATCAGTCACACGTCGGGCGTGTCAGTAAATACAAGACAGGACATAACAGACAGGGAACATGTGAGCAACAAGAAAAAATTCCATTGAAAAGTTTCTAAACAAAAGCACAGAACACACTGACAGGTTTTTGGATAGCGATGCATGATCACAATTTTCTAGCCGATCACTGATCATCCTTGATTGTTACTCTTACTTTTTATGGTTGTACAGTCTCAGAAGCCTATACACGCTCTCAATGTCCAGGTTTGAGACACCATAAGTTATGGAATTCTGCTCCACAAAAGCTGTTTTCCATATTCAAATTAAGGAGAACAGCAATCCAGTTGGAGTAAAGATTATTTACATATCGCATTTAAATGAGATATGCAGCCTTCCGAGATGTAAGGCGTTTAACTCTATAAAGCCTGTACTATGAAATATATGAGATAAAATTCGGATTCTTCGTAAATAGAGTATTTATTGGTCCTTTTGAACAAACAATTTATTTTTTTTTGGAAAATCAACTTCCACATATGACTTTTGATTTGTGTCATATTTGATACATCCGGTCATAATGCTTTAAATTTGTACATTTATAACAAAAATCTAATAATAAACAGAAATATCAAACATATTAGTATTTCCAAAAATCAGAAAGAACATTTCCCATTATTAATAAGTATAAGTGTGTCTCCTTTCTCAATTGGGATGATCTTGCAAGGTCGCTGGAAAAGCCATCAGGTGGGTGATTACTGCCCTCTAATGGATTATCCGTGCAATGCATGTGTCACATCATATACGTCAGGGTTTTAATGGGAAAAAAATATATACTCATGAAATAGAGGGCTCAAAATATCTTGTATTTAATGTGATACATTTGGCATTAAATAATCTTGCAAATCCCCCAAAAAGTACATCAACACAAGACCTTTAAATTATTAGTCATTTGTAATGAAATGTGAAACAAAAGTACAAGTAGTGATTGCAATGTCTGTTTCCCATCAGTATCCAGTACAGTCATCAACGTGATCAACTCACATCCGCCAAATCAAAGGTTCCGTTGGTCCACAGGACAATGGAGAGTACGGTGAAGACGACCTTGAGCAGAGCAAACTGAAAGGAGCCAAGTTTGAGTAGGAAAAGAGAACGCCTGCAACAGAGGACAATTCTGTAAATTTCCATCCACAGTTATGAACACAAATGAAAGACATTAAAAATGTGTGTGTGTGGAATATCCCCCATTCTCTTCTCTCATCATTAGCATTACTTTAAATTTATCCTGACTAGTTGCATCAGGAGCCATTTTACTTTGCTGTTGCCTCCACATGAGGATGTGGAAAAAGTATTACGTGAACTTTTAACTGTGTGCATAAAAGTGCCGACTCGGCAGTGAGAGTTGAATGGCCAGGAGTGTGTTTAACCTGCCGTCCAAGTACAACATGTGCAGTGGATCTCCTCATTTTACATACCCCCCGACCAAAAAAAACCCCCACATGGTCTCACATGTGCACACGTGGTGGTTGTACTGTACATGTCTGTGCTTCATTATAACCGCATGAGGTTTCAATTGGTGCCTTTTATACTAAAGGGATTGCACAACAGTGTTTAAAAGAAAATGGGCAATTAAATGCTGGAGGGGGCAACAATATTTTCATCAGTGGTTCTTGTGTGTGTGGGGGGGTGGGGGGGGGGCACATAGGACCACGCACTTCCTAACCAGATGTATGACCAAAAACCAACATTCAGTGAAAATAATTAATTTTGTGCATTTTTTCCATAAAAATAAATTAACTCAAAAATGTAATATGTACTATGTTTGACCTGCATGGCATTTCAAATCAATATAAAAAAATATATAAAAAATGAATAGGTCTATCTCGGTTGTATTATAGGACTCAGTTTAAGCGCAACTAAAACATGTCTGCCATCTAGTGGTGAATGGTGATATTATAATTCAAAACTACAGTTGATGCATATTTCGCAACTGTACGTATTTGTAAAAAAAAAAAAATCCAATTATGTTTCCAATATTTTTAAAATGTTTTTTTTCGCCCCAAATTTTATTCCACATTTAAACACAGTATTTTGTAAAAATAAAAATAAATAAAAATTAAGATAATTATTTGGGTTTATTTAAAAATAATAAATAAATAAATACAAACTTTTTTCCAAACTTTAAAAAAAGTTTTTTAGCCTTTCAGAGTGTGGTTGAGGGCCGCATGCAGCCCACGTGCTGCCAGTTGCCCATCGCTGCCCTATAGACTCGGCCACAGTCCAAAATCAAAGAAACTATGCATTGCTTACCGTGTGATGGCTGCATACGGCAGGCAGAGGCAACAGCAGCAGCACGGCCCGGTGCTGATCTTCAATTTGTGTTTCATCCCCCGCCGCAGGAAGGCCTCGTCGCCGCCCACCTCCTCTATCATCAGGATGAGGAACTTGAATACTACGATGGCAAAGTAGCTGCAATGAAAGGATGATGCAGGGGAATGGAGGAGGGAGAGTGGTTCAAAGGATGCAGAGGAAGGCACACTCACCAGGCCGAGGTCATATCAGTAAACATGGTGGCTCGGGGGATCCACATTCCCAGACAGGACATGGTGCCGATCACCTTAAAAGAAAACACAATTGTACAAGAGCAGCCAGGGAAACCCCACACAAGCACAGGAAAAACATCCAAACTATGAGCAATATAATTAATTCAATATCTATTATTTTTACCAAACAGATACTAAAGACACTTGGTTTGTTTAGTCGCTAGGCATATTAAAAACTAGCATGTACGCCAAAAGACGCTGGCAACTTCTGACAAAATGTCACACTGCACCGCAAAAGATCAAATAACAAACATGCATCAGAATAAAAATAGTAGCAAGCTTTTTTTTCATCACACCGCCATCCACCCAAATGCATAAATCTTACCGGTGCGGCTCCATTCACCCATATGATGGTGCTCTTCTTATTGGCTGGCACTTTCTTATAAATATAAACACACTCCTCAATGAAGATCAACATGGACGTTGCCGCCATGAAGGTGAGGACAGAGTACAAGATGATGCCGAAGAGATCCAACTCTGAGGAGGAACAAGTCACACGACACATTAACTGTCTTTATATCCAAAATACAATAGCGTTAAAAGCAAATAATAAAAATAAAACCTCTGACAGGAAACAACATGCATATCTGCACATTCTAATTAATTTAACAATATGTGTATTATTTAGGTTGTAGTTTGCATAACATCATACTCAGAGTAACTGTATTTTTTATATTCATTAATGCAATGGATATAAAAAGTCTACACACCCCTGTTCAAATTCCATTTTTTTTATGATATAAAAAATTAAACCAAGATAAACCATTTCAAAACTTTTCTACCATTAATGACCTGTTTAACTCAACTGTAAAAAAAAAAAAAAAAAATGAGAATGTAAATTCAAATAAACTAAGATAATGTTATGGGGTAGATGCCACGGACTTCCGACTTCCCAGTTTTACACATCAGCGCCATTTCTGGCCACTGCTGGCCGCGTTCCAACACTCTCACCGCCACCCCTGCGCCCCCCAACCGCACGCTCCCGCTCATCGACGGAAGGCCGTCTCGGCTATCTGAAATGCTTCGGACACTGAGACAGACACTACACACTCGCAGCCTCACACCCGTCGATGTGAACGCGCAACCGAGGGGCACAAAGATGGAAGCGCAAGTACTGGGACGCAGCCCACACGTCGCAAACCGGAAACGGAAACAAAGTTGATGGGTGAAAACCCGAAAGTCGGAAGTCCCGCCTCCTCCGTGGCATATAGTTCATTGCACAAGTGTGCACACACTCTTAGAGCTGGAGATGTGGCTGTGTTCAGAATTAACCAATCACATTCAAACTCATGCTAAATTGAAGCCAGTACACACCTGCCAGTTGCCCACCATCGAAAGTGCCTCTGGTTAAGCCCATATAAAATTCAGCTGTTCTGGCAGGCTTTTCCAGAAATTATTATCAAAAAGTTGAACCTTGTGCATTTTTTTCTAAATTGCTGTTTTATTGGTTTCTTCTGCCTGTTTTTTCATAATGTTTTTCTTTTCTTTGAGTACCGGTATTTTTTTCTACCATTAAAAAATTATTCAGAAAAACAAAATAATAGATATTTTTTTAAAGTAGACAAAAACAGAACACATTTTTTTCAGAAAAACAGGCTTTAATTATTTAGTATTTATTTATTTTAATGTATACATTGATTTTTCCCCCCAAGTGAATGAAATACGCTTCCATACAATACACAAAATACCTCAAACACATGTTACAAAATGTTTTTCCTCTCCCTCTTTCAATTGGCATAGAATTGATAATTTGAGAGAAAAAAAGATTGACACTTATATTGGATGTGTCAGCAAAATATGACGAAAAACACATCATTATGCCATAGAATTTGTCATCGCCCCATTGATTTTCTATGACAGTTTACTCATAGTTTGGAACTGCATCACCATGGTAATACAAAAATAATAATTCAGATCCGAGACCGAATGCGACGAGACACATCTTTTGATACCTCATTTGTGAGGATACGTTCAACGGTGTCATCTGCATTCTGTCGGTAAAAAATGTCAGCATAAAAAAAAATACACAGTATGCAATACTCCGAGGTAATAAGATAATACAAGGACAATATTAATAAAGCACTGCCACTATCTGCTTTGCAACACAACCAATTGTATGCAAACATTCGTAAGCCCTGATGATAACATTGTTTTTGCCGTATTGGGGGAAAATTCCTCATCTAGAAAACAGTCAATCAGGTAACATCTGGACTGTTGTCCAGTATTGCAGCATCAACATACTGGAACTAATCAAGTTTAAGAAACAAGAAATGTGGGAAAAAACACAGCAAGAGGTGACTATATTTCTCATTGTGTGTCAGCAGTGGTGTATACAACCTCCATGTAAAAGAACACACATCTGGTATTCATTTAAAAGATGGTACACACATGTTATTTATGCAGGAGGAAAAAACGAAAGCTTGAGTCGTTGCTTTCATTTTGTTGCCCGTAAATGAGCGGCTCGTTGGGTTTCTTTCTGGTAACCAAGGTCATTTAATGCGTTTAAATGTAGCTATAAACATCGCAGCTTTTCATATTATGACTGAAATTTTTGATTTAATACATTGCAGTTAATTTCACAAAAATACAAGCATGGCATTTTAAAGGGGATTAACAGGGATAATCCAATTTGAGTTTTACATACAAATTCGGAATTAGGACACAACTGGCTTTGAGGAATTTTGCATTATTGGATTATTTGGTGACCAACATTTGCTTTTTGAGTCCTCACGTGCAGTCAGTTAATCATTTAGGGTGGTAGCATTAAGTGTAATTGTGTATAATGGGCAAGAAAGCTAAAAATAAATAAAAAATACACATGATGTCTCCCAAAGGACATTACTGTAATTAGGCATGGATGAACTTCTGGTCTGCGTCCAGTAGAGGCGCTGTTGATTCAATCACAACTAATTTGCTGTTTAAAGAAGTCAACATTAAATTAACTATGATGTGGAGCTACGTGCATAAATTACATAATAGCCTACATTAAAAGAGTGTAATAATTGTTCTTATTGACTCAAACAAAGGATGCGAACACCAATAAAACAAGGGTGAGATATTCATAAATATTACGTTTAAATCAAATACAGCAATTTAGTTTTTCGATTTTTTTTCAATGGCGTGACATGACCTCTGAACCCCACTTCCCGTCCCTCTGTTGGTTCGAAAAACTGCCTACTCACGGAGGATGATGTCCATGGCCACGGGAGGTTTCCCCTTGCACCGAGGGTCCATAGTGGGGATGGATTCGTTCATGTCGTAGGTTCCAGAAACTTTCACCGATGGAATAGCTTCGGCGTCGTGAGCCTGGTCCCGAGTGCGTATCCACGGATTGGAGTCGCGGTGGAGGGTTACCCAAGTAAAAAGAGCGTGCTGCTACTTGGCAGTGGCGTCATATGTGCATCAGGGGCAGCGGGGCACCCCCGCACTTGATGCAAGACCCGTCGGGCCCGCCTCCTCCTGCACAAGCGCACAAGCGCATACACAAACACACGCACGTAAGACCCAGTCACCCCTATAGAGATTTGCTGAGCATATTTGATAAATGTAGCCTCTATCTAATGTAATCATCTACTTTATCGAAGTTGGCATCCTAATGAAAATGCTCACCCTCTACCCCAAAAACATTAAAACAATCTAAATGTAGTACATACATTTTCTAACAAAAAAATAAAATAAAATATTCGAGCACACATTTGATGTGATTGATCTTCCGTATCACTCTAAAAATAAAAATATGGTGACTTTTTAAATGTCAGCCTGTTTCACACAATTTCATGCTAAAACAAATATAGAATTGTTGAACAAAAAGGTTGATGCTGCATTTAAACAAAAAATATATATTTGTGCGTTTTGACAGAACAAAATATTATGACAAGCTGTGGCAATTCAGGACTCAGGTGCAAAAAAAGGGTTGGCCGTCAAGGCAGATGTTTATAAAAAAAAAAAAAAAAAAACCTAACTCTGAGGGGAAACAAAACAAAGGCTATGAAAAGGTCAAACCAAAGGCGCTCCAAAAGGATGGATATCTAAGCTACAAACAAAAAGACAAAAGGCACTCCTAAGCTAAAGACTATATATAACTAAACTGTGGCTATGTAAAGTTACCCAAAACAATTCTCACATGAGACAAAAGATAGCAAAGCAGTGGACCGACACTGTGGATTGGCTTGGGTGATCGAGACGAAACACTTTGGCAAAAGACAGGGGGGAGACAGACTTAACACATGAGGGTAATGGGAAACAGGTGGACACAATCAGGAATCAGAGTTGACACTGACACCACACGAGGAAGGGCAAGTGACCTGAAACGAAAGGAGAGTCAGGATCTTCAAAATAAAACAGGAAATGACCATACAGAAAAACCCTAGACGAGACAACCTCACCGCGGTGTGACAACATATTTGTGGAAGAGGCTGTGAGATGCTTGTATTGTAAAAAAAAAAAATTTAGTATGGGGAGAATCAGTCAAATGATTTTTTTGTCGGGATTACTGGTAAAATCATTTTTTTAACTGCACATTCCTTTCTTCACGTACACAACAAAGCACGCATGACAAGATATTTTGGGCACATTTCTACATTGAGCAACTTTAAAATTATAAAATGAATTTAATTTTTCTGAAATTATATTATACCTTCACTGAGAATGCAACTTATATATTTTCACTTTCCATTATTTTAAAGCAAACTCGCTTATCTAAATTTAGATTCAAATGAGTTGTGACAGACATCCGAGCACTTTAGGGAAAGCAATCTATCGGAGTTACACAGATAAGCTCTTTGTCCAATCAGCACCTTTGTTTTTGAGCATGTGACACCAGTTGCACTCCGGAAAATTTTAATCTCCTGAGCAGCTCTTTACCTTTATAACACTTTGTTTTTTAAACCTTTGTGGTTCAATGCGATGTTAAGGGTTGATTTTAATACTTTATTTTATTTTATCTTATTTTAAAGAAAAAAATAGAAAATATTTTTACATGTTCAGGGCTTGCATTCCATAATGTGCAAAATCAAACTCTAATTAGCAGATATTTCCCTAATTTCATCAGTTGAAATGTGGGCTTGTGGTTGTTCTGAACGAGTCATATCGAGTCAGTCAGTGAACATAAAAGCAATGACAAATGTCACCGCTTCAAATCAGTCATATCTATCTGTGGATTTAGCTTGTGGAGAATAAATCATATTTATAGGTAGCTAAGGTTATGCATGGTGAGTTTAACACAAGTGATTCTGATCGGTCAGCATGTATATCATTACTGGGGTAGTATTGGACAAATGTTATACTGGTTGACTATCACATTGTTTCAGTTTCACAACATTTGTCTTTTTCCACAAAGGAAGCAATGTAAAATCACTGAATTAACTATCACCGCTACAGCCTTTAATAAATGTACAAAAGGTGAAGACTCAAGCATACAAGTCATCAAGTATGAAAATAAGTCAACCACTGTATAGTAAAATAAAATAAATAAACCCCCTCATCATGTGATAATGTTGGGCATGGGAGGGAAAAGGAAGGATTTGTTGGCAAAATTATTTGGTAATTTACATTAGTCGTCATTGGCATCTCTGCTTTTAGCTACATGCTAGTTTGTGTATTTAATGGATGGCGCGCGCGCACACACAAAGACAAAGTAAAAACAAAATACGCATAGTTAACCCTTTGGATTTGCTAACCGCTAAAATGGTTTTGAGGCTTTCCCTCCTCCCCAGAATATCTATATTTACTTCAAATTCTACAATGTTTGACTATAAATGCTCTCTAAAAGAAAGTAGTACCACTCTTGTAACTGTTATGGGCCCTTGATCTGAACAAATTAATTTGGATTTAGTGCCAAATGTCATTACACACAGAAGACGCCATAATCACTATTTAATGGTGGATTTTTGTGTTATCTTTAATGGATTAGCCATCCAAAGTTGTTCAGTAAAAGTGAGCCCACTTTGGCCTTGCTACGTGTTTGCTTTTCAACAAGTCCAAAAAAAAAAAAATGACATGGAGGCCATTGCCTTGGAAGCAAATCAGCGCACGTTAAACAAGCAAAAGTTTTTCAGTGGATGTGCTTCGTGGTTATTTCACCCTCATCTTCTTTTACACGAAATGCATCTTGACACATGAAAGTACTTTGAAATCAATTGAACTGGAGTTGACGTGTACATAATTTATATTCACTGGACAACTTTCCAAGAGGAGTCAAGGGCCTGAGTGTTAGACAGATAGCAAAAAGTTCAACTTCGAAGGCTTACTTCACGTTATCTCGTACGCCTGTACACATTTTTAAAAAGCCTGACTTTACAGAGTTTTAAGAGACTGCTATTAAATTCAGGATTATTAATCAGCAGTTGGAATGTACTGCTTCATACTAAGAGCTGTCACTAACATTTAGGTTATTTTGCAACTTGGGAAATAAAGTGAAAATATAAGTTTTCGTCACTTTTTTTTTTTTTTTTTACAGAAGAGGATTAGGGCCAGTGAAAGTGAGAATTCTGAGAATAAAGTTGAGAATTCTCACATTAAAGTCAGCATTCTGACTTTAAAGTGAGAATTCTGAGAATAAAGTGAGAATTCTGCCAAACTTTTTTTGTGCAGGATAGAAGCAGACTGACAGCAAACGAAGCCAAACTGAGAGGGCTCGTTGATACTTATGAAACATTTGCCTATATTGGGACAAAACCCTGAGAACGTCTCATGGAACTGCCATCATGGAACACACAAAATTGACAAATGAATGCTATTTGTGGTTTTATGGCTTCATTTATTAGGACACACCAGAGTAAAGCTGCTTTCAAACATGATGCACCTTCAGTTTCAACCACATTAACACACGGCTAAAATCACATCTTCTGACAATGAGGCGCCATGCTTACGGGCTTTAGTCTGGCGTTATGCACATTGTATGTAAAAAAACAGGTTGCTGCACTGAAGCATTTCTCTCAAGACGATAATATTACAAAACAACACAGTGCAAAAATGCACACACACACACACACGCGCGCGCGTCAATCTCAAGGCCCAACAGCCCAGAAAAAGATTAGAGGCCATTTATAAAATAAGAGGATGATAGGTCCAAATGTTGGGAATAAATGGTCATTAGTGGAAAAGTTCTCGCTCCATTATGCTTGTTTTTGAGTTGCCTGTAAAGGAACTTTTTTTTTTTTTTTTTACATTTAATGTGGCTTCAGTGTAACAAAGCCCATACCTCCCCTTCCAATTACTATTTGCCACTTGTTTGAACAATAACAGGTAAACAAAATCCAGAGAGTAGGCATCGTCAACTCTCTGTCATCACATACTGTCTGTTACGTTTACATGTAGCACAGATATGATAGAAAACAATGTACAACACCACGGGTCACTCTATACAATATATAAATGGCTGTAAACGTGTACAGCGTGAGATGCAAATAGGATGCGATCAGACATACATGCTAATTACGTGTGCGTGAGCAGGAACGGGAAAGTTGCATATGTGTAACAGAATTCCTTTGTCATTGTAAAAATACAATTCTGTAAATAAAATAAAATCAAATAAAAGAAGAAAAATAGCACGATACAGTTGAGTTACTGTGAGATTTCCCTGTGCTGCCACGAACACGAGACAATTCACCCCAAAACACAAGCTAAGGCTCGGACAAGCAGATGAGGCCAAATTTGACTTGGTGACCTCAAGTTTTTACAGTTACATGTTTTTTCCCCCCACGATCTAAAAACATTTCTGCGTATGAGACAATGCAGGCAAAAACAAAGCCCTGTCGCCATCTGCTGGTCAGAGTGAGACAACACAGCAGGCAAAAAGTCCAGTTCTAAAAATAAGCGCCATGACTTGATGCCTTTGGCCCACCAAGGTTAATGAAGGTAAAGTTAAGGGTGGTGTAAACACTTGTGGTTCAGAAGTCTGCGCTCCTGCTGGTTCAGCCCTTATTTGGGCAATAAATGTTGAATTTGTCGAGCACTGCAGGCGGAACAGAACGTAAGGGAAGAATTCTGGATGAGCAAATTAATAAAAACACCAAGTCAAAGTTGCACATTCCAAACACTCAGACAGACATGAAAGATCCATTCAAGTTGTGTTGACTTGCTAAACTTCGAACAAGCAGCAGTGTTTGATGGACATCAATGACCTCTGCAGTGCAAATGCACCATTTTGTGCTCATACAAAAACAGTCCACTGTGATCCAGACATCTGGGACATCTGTGCTGGGAAATATTTTACAAAAAAAACAAAAATCTTCAAAGAAGACAGTTCAAAGAAGTAAAACAATAGTCCCATCATTAGATTCTTCATAGAAAACAAAAAGGTAATGATCCAGACTTTCTCCCACTTTTGACTGCAGCTTTGTGCCTATGAGACCATCTTAAAGTGGATCCAGGTAGCTTTTGGCACCAAAAAATACAAATCTAAAAAAAGCAGCACGTAATTCCTGCAAAGGATTTCCTCAATCAACAAACCAAAATAGTCCAATACAGATATCAATGAAATAAGAGTGTGTGTGTGTGTGTGTGTGTGTGTGGGGTGCTGCTGCATGCGGAAAAACGCCAATGCCGAGGACGCGGCTCTGTGCTGTGACAGGCGAAAGGAATGCATTTCCATAGTTACTCTGAGGTTGCACTGAGGGGCCGTCACCATGGTGATGAGCGAAAGTGTCGCACAGCTTTAAGGCATCAGACTGGATGATTGAGGAGTCGTTCCTGTGGCGGGGTGGGACAACAACAGCCAATCAGGTGGCGCGGAATCGCTAGATTGATCGTTACATGTAGAAACAACAAATTACCTGGTTAGGATTCACTCTCCATGGAGACGGTGGTGGTGTCAGTTAGGGCTGTGAAACCAAACAAGAAGACGTGTTGGTTTGTGGTGAGTGCAACAAAGACTTACAGTTGGATTCAGAATAATAGCTGTGTTTAGGTTAAATAAGTAAATCTCAAACATTACCATTCAAAGCATGTAATTGTTTGTGTGGTAATTAGGGGTGTCAAAATTAGTACGCTAATTTAAAGTTCCTTTAACGCCACCATTTTTTTTAACGCGCACTTAATAACTGCCGCTTACTTGGAAAGTCTGTACTGGGGGAATTCCAGTTGCAACGCAGCAGACACATCCACGTCAATATTTAGCAGTAATAAATTGAATAATAATGCATATATTTGTGGAGACTGGGGTCAAGCTGTATTTTATCATTTAAAAAATGTGCAGAATTTCACAAGTTACTTCATGTTAAAGATTAGATAGTTCTTAACATGAAAAGAAAAATGCAGTGGGCTGTCACTAATGTCTTACAAATGCAATTATGCCATCTAGTGGCAGAAAAATGACCTTAGCACAAATCAATATCACACTCACAGGACATGTTTTTCATTTTTACTCAGTTTTATGAATTATTATAAAATTACTGTATTAATGACTAAAAGATGCAGCCATATTTCTATTAGTTTAACATTTTTTTCCACTTTTATGTTAACAAGAGTATGAAACTTAGAAACAAATATTGTAGGTGTTATTGTACATTTAGAACAAATCTAAAATTTGTGATTAATTGTGAGTTAACTATTGAAGTCATGCGATTAATTACGATTTAAAAATGTAAGTGTCTGACAACCCTAGTGGTAATACTTTAAGCAGCGTCTGTTTGTTTTTCTGATTTAGATGAAGATCAGTCAACAGTCTATGACCAATTTATGTAGAAAGGCAATAAATTCTAAAGGACTCACATACTTTTTTTGGTGTGTGTGTGTCCCACTTACATTATTCTGCATTCTGGTGGAACTCACCTGACTTGATGGGATTATCAGCCGCATGTTGTACCATGTTGTTGGTGTCCTGCTCGTTGCTGAGGAGGCGGTTCTGTGACTCACTGAGCGGGCTCACCGTCACTTCACTGCAAGCAAAACGACTGCATGAACCCTGACACCTCAACGAAAATAACTTTTCTCGCCTCTGATTGACCACCTTTTATTAGGCTTTGGGTGCAAGGTGACTGCCGGCTGCTCTACGTCGACGTTGACGAGACGTGAGGGGAACGTCAGACCGTCTCCTTGACTGCAACAAACGAGAACAAAGTCGGCACAAGCAATACTCAAATGCAAATGAACACGGTTATAGAATGGCTTTTCTAGATTTTTATTTTTATTTTTCAAACAAAGTAACGAGACAAAAGGGGCAATTTAAATACCTGGTGAAGACTGGCAGTAGCCAGTACTTCTTCTGGTCTCCAAACACCTGTGCGATATTCTTACAGAACCCCAACGAAAAGCCATTCTTGTCGGACCCGGTCCTAAAAACGGGCGCTCTGAACGCCTCTGACACACAATTAATATCATCAGGTCACAATTGAAATCATTCTAATAATCCATGAAATATGGATGGTAGTAGGTTAATTGAAGTCTTTACATTGTCAATGGTTGTTTGTTGATCCGAGTCGATTAAGTTGAAGTGATACTGAAAAAGAACGGGTGGCTTTCAGGACAAAAGGGTGTTACCTATAGTTGACCGGTTCTTTCCGACGAGCCACAGGTGGTAGCTGAAGAGGGAGAGGATACTGATGCAGAACATGGCCGCCACAAAAAAGAGAAACAAGACATGGAATTTGGCGTGTGAGTGAGTCTCTTGCAGGTCATTCTGGGGGGAGACGGAAAACGAGAAAGGCATCAGTAATATGGAGGAAAATGATTGGTGGTGGCACGGGTGGGGTTAGAGACACAAAGGGATGAACACAGCATGCACGCGTCACGCAGACGATAGATGACCCGTGAGGTGCTGCAAAGCCAAATGCTTTGTCCGTGTTACCTTTGGGCAGTTCTCAGCCGATTTTCTCCGGCAAAGCTTTAGTACAAACAGAAACGAGATTTGTTAGCAACATTGGGGGAAAACAGGTAGGAAACGATGGTGGAGAAATAGAAAGTACAGTAGGTAAAGGCAAACAAGTTATAAGAGAGGAAAGGAGCAGCGGATCAGATAAATTGCTCAGATTGGCGAGGGTAACACACACGGATGGGCAGAGGACACGGGGGCAACTCAACGCCACGCAGCCGACTCGTCAGGGTGTTCGGGGAGGTTTAAACCAAGTGTGCCATTACTCACGGTCCAGAACTTGATGAAATACTGCAGCACGGTGGCTGCGATGAACAGGCAGTAAAGCAGCGAGTAGGCCAGGAAGAGGATGAAGAACTTGTAGTTGGAGAACCCCACACAGTTGTTCACCCTGGAGAAACGCAGACACGCTAAAGTCAGACTGGACCGAAGCACCACAAAATTGTAAGCATCTACAGTTTAAAAAGGTACCAAACGGCACCAAATGATTGCATTGTTCTTTATTTAATCAAACAGTCATAATAATAGGCCTCCACTTACAGAATACAGATTTTGATTTATTTGATCGCGCGTGTGCTACGGGTATTGCGTTGCTTAGCTGCCGTGTGCAAAACAAGGAAAACCGCATCATTTCGGGTATCAGCAGAAAGCTTGGGGTTCTCTCCAGCAGCGGATTTAAAGGGGAAGTCAACCCCCCTAAAAAGTTGACAATAATATGTTTTATGCAGCCCCACTAGTCTAAATACAGTATTCTGGTTAATATTGCGTTAGTGAAATATGAGTTAAGCAGCAAAATGCAGCAGACATTTTGCCACTTGCTGTCGATTTGAAAATTACATCATAGTTGCTCACCTGAGCAACTGTGATGTCATCTTCAGCAAGTGTCAAAATGGCCGCACCCTGAGATGGACAAAAATGGCTGGATTTTGCTGCATAACTCATATTCCACAAATGTGATATTAATCAAAATGTCATGTTTAGACTAGTGAGGTTACATATAACATATTATTGTCAAGAAATGTTCAAGGTTGACTTCCCCTTTAATTTTAAACTTTGTTATTGAGCGTATGAACCAACAAAAGCTGTAATACAATCCCTCATGGCAAGGGATGGGCAAGGACTGATATCAGGAATTGGTATCGGGATGATATCACCTTAATTTCAAGACCACGGTAACCTTTGTGGCCGTTTAAAAATTAGGAACTAGAAAATAAAAGAACAAAAAATTGCCATTCATTTCATACAGTTTTAAGGAAAATTCTATACTGTGATACTGTATATAGTTCATTCTTTCCAATGATCTGTCTTTGTTTTTTATGGGGGTAATTTTATGTATCAAAAGTACTAGTGGTATCGGTACAAACTTAGTATCGGTATCAATGACTACTAAAGAGTACACTACTCGTACTGATATCGGTTTGAAAAAAGGGGTATCAAACAGCCCTACTAGTCTGATGGTGAAAACAAAACATCCTGGTTGCTACGTTACCGCTGAAAGGTCGCTTCTGATTGGTCCGACTTACTTCACGCATGCCCAGCTTTCAATTCATGCGACACTTCCAGGTATAAAATGGATTCCGAAATAATAATTATATAAGAGTAATATATACAAAATAAATAATAATTTCTCAAAATAATTGAACATTTCCAAAAAGACAAATGAAATAAAAATAAAAATTGGGATATATGTATGAAAATTTTGGATTATAAAAGTCATGTTATGGGAAATAAGAGGTACTATTTCATTTCCTTCTGCTAAGAGCTAGCACGCGTTGTTAAGGAGTAAATTTCACCAACTTTGATTCTTTGTATTGGATTTGTGGCTGGCGCATGGAATAAACAGACAGTTGCGTACCAGGGACAATGGTGGTCCATCTTCAGCACACACCTATGCAACAGAAAAAAAAAATGGAGGCGGCAGATGAAACATATATGTTGGCACACAGACAAGCAAGCAAGCGAAAAATATTCATTTTTCCCCATGCAAGCTGATGAATAAAAACATACATGTCGCACGCGGAGCAGTGATGGCAACGGTCTGGCTTGATCACTTGACAGCGGTCACAGTAACGAATTGCTGCAACAAAATCAAAATTGGGGTCACAACTTATGTCAGTCGGGGTCTATTTGGGGTGTTTTCCATCCCCTTCTGCTGAAAAAATAGAGACGTAAGGCGTTTGCGCACCTCCTGCTCCGGTACGGGTGTAAAGCGGCAGGTTGGTGGCCGCTCGCCACAGAATCTCCTGCTGGGATTCTGGCCGCTCCTCCTTCTCATAGCGCTCCTTCTCAGCCTTGGGCAAGCAGAACTAGAGGGAGTATAAAACAAAAACAAGACATTTTAGAATATTGACCTGACCATAGCACAGCAGGGTCTTTCTGGACCACACAGTACCTCTTTGGAAGGGTTTGCAGGCTTTGTGAAGACGGTCTTCCAATAAGACCACACAAACATAATGAAGGAGAGATGGAAGAAGATGAGATAAACAACTGTGGGGAAAACATAAAAAGTATCCATATTAGTCCTGAGAGAAAGGTGTGCCAGCAAAATAATAAAAGACACAGACTCAGCATAGAAAAAGATAAAGCCCATAAACAAATCTTACCCTGTTTTCCTATACTAGTGATGGTGACTGTAAGAGAAAACAAAATAGAAGTGACATAAATAACAACGATTGTAGATTCGACATTGTGTAAGCAATCCATCACGCATATTTTTAGAGCGCCGTTGAAAGAGTGTTTTATTTTACTGCCTTTCACTTTCTTACTCAGCAGACCGAGATGCACCCAGTGGAATTATTTCCCATCTTTAGATGACAAGCTGCAAAACTTTAGAGACATTCCGATTTTCACTTGTTTAGGTATCAAAAACCAAACTATATGGTCTAATGTAGGGGTCATCAACATTGTGGGCACCAGGTGGCCCCCAATGACCACATGAGGAGCTTCTGGACTTGTTCTAAAAATAGGTCACCAGTCATAGAACATTGTGGTTTCGATTTTCTAGGAATGTAGTGTTTGTTGAACGCATCAAAATGACCAGCGACGTTTAATGGGTACTACATATACAGACTCCACATTGGCAGTACAGTTTTTCCCCCAATTGTTTTTCAAAATGTTCAATTGTGTAATCATGGTTAAGATTTTTTGTTTGACTACATTTAAAAACTACCATTAAATGCATTTTTACTAACATTTAATAGAGGCACACACTCGAAGAAAGTGCTTGCATTGACAAGCCAACCAAATGAAGCAATAAAATGATGCCCACTTCCTCACTGAGCTCGAACCTAAAACTGTTAGCAAGGCATTAACATGCATGTCACACGGGGAAAGTTTGTCTCGCTCCAAAGCATGTTTATCACTTAAACAATACATCGAATCAAAATAATGCTAGCTGTCGATTTTCTAATTAGCTGTATCAGGAGACTTGCCAGTTTTATTATTGGGCTGCAGTCCATTTACTTCCTAGTGGCCAAAAACAGCGGCAGCCTGTTTGTGTGGCGAGTACAATGGAAACAGCGGGAACAAAAAGGCTTAACGGGGACACAACAGGGCAGTAAAGCGATCTACTCACATATACAAAGTTCCACCACGTAGGCATAATAAGACCAGCAGACGACCATAGCAATAAAAATCACAGGTATCCATGCTAATCCCCGTTGACAGCATCTCAGAACGTGAGTGGGCGCCATCTTTCTCCCTCTACTGGGGAAAGGGAGTGTCTGCGTGTGACATCATTAGAATGAAGCTCCACAACCCGGAAATCATTGAATGGGTATAATTTTAATCGGTATAATTTTAATCTTTTATTCGATATATGTAAATTAGATTGACTGACATTTTAATGATTATTCTATGTTTAATAAATGTTCATTAAAAAAGGAAATCATTTTATAGTTAAAATTTTGTAGAAAGTGAACAGAATCAAACTTAATCTTTTTTTATTTACACCAAAATTTAAGTTCACTGTTCAAATAATAAAATTCTGTTTTAACGAAGATAATATAGCTCAGTTTATACCTACCGACCGAAAATCTCTCTGTAACTCAGGGGTTAACGATGGGCAAGGTAAAAAAGAAAAAAAAGTTAACATCTTTATGGAAAAATATAGATTCTAAACATAAAATATGTACGTCATACTTATTGCTTGCTTAATTTTTAATTAGGTTTATTAATTAACCAATGATTTAATAAAATAAACCATTAACTATTAAGAAAACGTTTATTTACATCTATTAACAAATTAGTTTGTGCTATAAATAAAATGTAGTACTTTATGATGAACACATTTTGAGAAAAAAAACAGTTAAACTAAAGCAACAAATTCATTTTTTTTTGTCGTGGACCACTTTGTAGTTACAGCTTCCCTCAAAGGGCATATTACCGCATCGTAGGGCTGGGCAATAAATCGAATGAATTCGATTAATCGTCATTTTGAAAATTGAATCGTTAAAAATTTGCTAAATCATGAAATCAAATTTTTTCTTCTGGATTACTAAACGGTATTGTTCTTAGGTTCTGTGAGTTGTAATTTTGCTAACTATGAATGTTACGTTTATGTTAAAACTGATTTAGAGTCAGTATACATTATTGTTGTCTGAACATTTTGCACAGGATTTTTTTTTTTACTTAAATGAAATATTTGTTGAATTTATTAGATTAAAATCGATTAAAATCGTAATTGTCCTGAATGACTGGAAGAAAAGAAAAAAACAGGATTTTATTTTTTGGCCATATCGCCCAGCCTTACCACATCGTATTACATATACACAACAAATTAATGGTTACTACTACCAGGTTGTTCTAAAATCAAACATCAATAATAATTTGTTCACTTACTGTTCAAGTTATTGTAAAAAAGTTTTTAAAAAATAATACAAATCCTGCAAAATCTCAAGTTATATATTACGCATGACAATTTGAAAGGATGCATTTCGCAAGGATCATGGAAGTTGACGTGATTTGCTTTGGCGGGCCACATAAAATGTGGCAGACCAGATCAGGCCCCTGGGCCTCAAGTTTGACACCTGCGATGTAACTGCTAAACAGAGCTGGCTTTCTAGAGCATGGAGTGGGTGGAGGGGCATATTTATTATAGTCAAACTTCTGATTCCTTCTGGTGGACTCAGTTGAAATGTAACTTTACGGTACCAAAGTTTCTCCTTTTACCTATCTGCAAAGGGCAGTTTGACACAGCCAATAATACTCTAGGTACAGATACAGAGAAATGTAGATTTTTCTTGATTCTCTCTGCACCACCACTTCCTGTTGCGTATTGATCATTGTGCTAGTTTAAGCTGGCAGAACAATGCAAATTCTCAGCACTTCCTGATGTCAAATCATAATTACACTCACATGACGTCTGTCATAAAAACAACAAGAAATTGCTGGTTTGATTTAATAAATTATGCATACACTTTTAAGATGTACAATGGTAATCACATTTTCCCATGTCTTCTTTTTTTTTTTTAAGACAAAATCTGCATTCAAAGTATTTACACATGTACAATTATCAGGCAGCACTTTCCAAAGCAAGGTGAGAAAACCCTTCCTCTCGCACTCACTCTGTTTGAGGAGATTACATTGCTGTCCCATGATTATAATACATGTTTCCCTTGCCAACTGTGATGGGCATTCGAGGGAAATCAGGGGACTGAATAACATCCATGATGAAATCAACCAAGATGCAATGGAGATTCTAAAAAGGATTACAATCCAGTGACTGATCAAATCAAAAGTGGGGAGGGGGTGTCATGTATGCAGGGTCATGGGTGAAAATCTATTCTATGATAGGGTTGGAGGGGGGGACTGAGCTTGCTCTTCCTGCTTTCCTTTCATAGTTGACAAGCCTTTGGCCAACCAGGTACCTGCACACAAAAATGATTTTATGAATTTATCAATCAAATTTCAACACAGTACACATAAATAATTCATAAAAAGCACACCACTTACTACACTAAAACATCCTTACTTGTCATTTTTGATGTGCTCATAAAGGCGTTTAAACTGTCGAATTTGGAATGACAGGATGCCGACAAGTGAGACCACCATCAAGAGGAAAGGGTAGATTCTTCTCTGCATTAAAATCTCCATCTCTGGGGTCACCCCTATGGGAGCAACATATATGACATATAACATCATAAGAATAACAACAATAGTTTGACAGAAAGAATATGTGATGAATAAACTCATTCGACTTAAAGGGCCAAAGCATTTTTAAGAGTCCAGACACTCACCAACAGCAGGCACCACCCCTGCCGCAATCACGTAGGGCACACACAGAGACAGCAGCAGGACGGAGATGACTGGTGCTGCCAGTTTACGGATGATGAAATGAAGATCAATGTTGCGAATTCCATTGGCGTAAACCTGGAGGGGGCGTGAAATACCATCAGTAAAAATAAAACTTAATTGCTACAATGACACAAAAAATAATAATTAGGAATTAGGGTGTCAGGCGATAAAAATTGTATATCCGTATAAACCGTAATTCGTATTTATAAACTAATAGAAATATGACTGCATCTTTTAGTCATTGATACAGTAATTTCATAAAATTGACTTAAAATTAAAAATATATACTGTAAAAACCAAGTGTGATATTGATTTGTCTTGAGGATTTGCATAATTACATTTGTAAGATATTGGTGACAGCGCAGTACCTTTTTCTTTTCATATTAAGAGCTATCTAATATTTAAGATGAAGTAACTTGTGAAATTCTGCACATTTAAAAAATTGTAAAATACAACCTGACACCAGTTTCCACAAATAGATGCATTATTATTAAATGTATTTATTGCATGACTTCAATAGTTAACTCACGATTACTTGCAAATGTTATACTTGCTCTAAATGTACAATAAAATATTTTTTTCCCAAGTTTCCATACTCCTGTTAACATAAAAAAGGGAGAAAAAAAAATACTAATAGAAATATGGCTGCATCCTTTAGTCATAGACACAGTAATTTCATAATTCAGAATATTGAGTTAAAATTAAAAAGATGTACTGCATTGTAACAAGTGTGATATTGATTTGTGTTGGTAATTTTTCTGCCACTAGATGGCATAATTGCATTTGTAAGACATTGGTGACAGCTCATTGCATTAAAAACTATCTAATCTTTAGCATGCAGTAAATTGTGAAATTCTGCACATTTTTTAAATTGTAAAATACAGCTTGACCCCAGTCTCCACAAATATATGCATTATTATTATTCAATTTATTACTGCAAAATTTTGACGTGGATGTTTCTGCTGCATTTAGACTGGAATTCCCCCAGTACAGGCTTTCCAAGTAAGGGGCAGTTATTAACCGTGCGTCTAAAAAAATGAGTGGCGTTAAAGGAACTTTAAATTAACGCACTAATTTTGACACCCCTATTAGAAACAGATTATCCAATTAAAAAACAAAACAAAACATTTACCTGTTCAATAACAGTCTTCAGCCACCACTGAGGACCCATCAGGGTAATGGCAGCGATGATTTTGGCATGAAGCACTCCAAGAGCCCAATCCTGCAGACAAAACAAAACAACTTAAATGATTCATGATGCTATACTACAAAAAAAAAAAGGGGGGGGGGGGTTGAGAAACATTAGAGATGACTGATAAAGATATTTTCTTAATCGTGCGAGGGAAATTACCTGCCAGGGGTAGAAAAGGGGCGTTTGATCCAGAGGCACCCTGAGTGGAGCTACAATAACCAGCTCAAACAGCAGACCTAACAACAGTGGGATGACTCCAGCAACCAGCAGAGCAACGACCAGGGTTTTAAGGATCTATACAAAACATTTTTTGTTCAGTGACAATCATGATGAATCGCTCATAATCATAAAAGAACAGGCAGGTTAAATAAACGCAGGACTGATTAAATATGGTATAAATAAAATACACTCCTCCTAACACCCACCATGAATGTCCACTCCTGAACTTTGTGAACAATGACAGTGCGTCCCTGGGGCATCCAAGCCAGCAGCACTGTGACTCCGCGGATGGACAACCAGCAGACATACAGGCCGCAAGCTGCTGTGTACAGCTCATGAATTTTGGAGCTTCCAGTCCAGAAGGACATCAGCCAGCGTCCGGTGAACACTAGTTTAAAAAGAGAAAGAAAAACGAAAAAAATAACTAAATTCAGTATCTCCTAATTATTTCAACTTCAAGGTGGTCCTGTGGCCTGAATGAGGAAATGAATTGCAACTTAAGCAAAACATACAACTGTACAGATATCACACAACTCTATAAATAGACAGAACGTTCAATTGTGGTCAGTGGGTGCGGATAAGTGTATGAAAAAGAAAAATGCTATCCGTGCTATATCTCTCACCTGGTAGTGTCAGGCACACAAGACTAGCCACCAGCAGGGTGATGCACATAAATGCTATCAGTAGCACAATCTAGAGGAAGAAGGAGCAATTTTAAGTGTTAATGTCTTAAAAGTACAGACCAGCTGAAAATAAGTCAACTAAAAATACTCCACTGGGAAACACGCCCTAGTGAATTTTAAGGAAAATAATGAGGGAGTTCTTCCTCTCGTGCAAAACTGTAGTTGAGGTTAAATTTGACACATGTTCCTTGTTGTCGTAATTACAGAGGAACTACGAAGGAGCAGCACAAAAAAAACCTGGAAAAATGGGATCATCTCACTCTGAATGGGAAGCGGAGAGGTCTATGGTATGGCTGGAAGCCCACTGGCCCGCCCTGCTGTAAGATGGCCTGGTGGGCTGCGTGCAACCCCTCGCCAACTGCTGGTGGCGGGTTGTTATTGTTGTTATGTTGCCCCGGCGGAGGGTTGTTGTTGTTGTTCACGGGCTGGTTAGCATCAATGTCTTCTTGCTCCCCAAGAAGGTAGGAGTGGAGATCTCTGCGATGGCACAGATGACAAAAAAATAAAAAAAACATAGTTGGAAATTAAAATATGATGAGTGCATTGAAGCAGGACACAAGCTTTGGGACTTACAATAAATATCCAGCACTGACTGTCCAGGCCCTGACTAAGCCTTTGAGCCACTGGCGAGTATGCCCTTGCTCCAATAAAGCTGGCAGCACGACCTGAAGTAATAATAGCTCCAAAGACAGCTCACTGACTGGGGCATCGCTGAGGGAGAAAGGTTCAGAAAAGGCTGTTTCAACAATGTATCAAGGTACATATAGAAAGCTCAATAGCTGCAGTCCAACATCTTAACTCATTCACTGCCATTGACGGCTATAGACGTCAAAAATTCATTTGAACTATTTCTATTAGTTTAACATTTGTTCCGCACTTTTCTTAACAAGCGTATGAAAACCTAGAAAAAAAATATTGTACATTTAGAACAGATATAACATTTGTGAGTTAACTATTGAAGTCATGCAATTAAGAATTTGAATTGCCTGATGCAATTTAAAAAAAGAAAAGAGCGTCAGGTGGTTATTTTTTTTTTTAATCGTAATTGAATCGCATGACTTCAGTAGTTAACTCACGATTAATCACAAATTTTAAATCTTTTCTAAATGTACAATAAAAAAATTATAGGTTTTCATACTCTTGTTAACAAAAGTGGGAAAAAAAATTAACTAATAGAAATAGTTCAAATTAACTTTTGACGTCTATAGCCGTCAATGGCAGTGAATGAGTTAATTACTGTAAAAAAAATAATTTAAAAGCAAAAAAACAACAACAAATTTCGAAAAGAAAACAAACGCAACCAGTGTTGGTCTACCTGTAGAGCATGACGTTGTATGGCAGGAAGGTGGGCATCAGTAGTTTAATCAACCTGATAGGCAGCCACAGCATTAACAACACAATGGAACCAAATACCACCACTGACAGAATGAAGCGCCGCAGGTGTCTGTAAATGGGAAGATGAATCATCTCCTGCACTGGGTTAAAATCTGGGTCGTTGAGGTTTCTCAGAAACCACAGCACTCCAGGCCTCAGCACCTGACAGTTAAATTGATTGGGGGGAAAAAGGTTAGCAAATGCTATTATTTCCATTGTCAAGAATAACCTGCCTGCTTCAAATGGGCTTACCTCTCTTAAAAGTAGAATGAAAGAAGCAAAGTAAAAGACGTAGACCATCCCAACAAGCCAGTGCAGGAACATGGTGGTGCCAGGTGCTGATTTGAAACTCATCTCTCGATCTTTCAGAGAAGCATCAAACATCTCCTGCGAGTCAAAGGTTGATAAAAGGTGATAAACGATTCAAAGCAATTCCCCAAACACTGTAAAGCAGTACATTAGTGTGCTGTCAGAGGGTGTGGAGTGTGAAATGATCAAATTTATCTTACTTGGGCCAAATTTGCAAATGTATTTATTACAAATTCAAACAAATGAAATGATAATTATTTATGACAAATACAGTATAGATGAACAGACTAATGACTCTTAATAATTCTTCCACTAGATGGCAGAAGATGAATCTCGCCTGTATATCCACCTGTTGCCAGTTATACAACAGAATAAAAGCTTTGGTCCAGCTAAAAAGGCCTACAAATAAATCTGTGAGGGAATACATACCTACTTAAATATACTTACGATATATCGACGCCTTCTTAAAATAATTGTCAAAGTCATTTTTTCAGATTTTTCAAGAAACACAAACAATTTAACCATGTGCATCATGAGGAGGCAAAAAAAGTATTTTGGGGGAAAAAAATGACTGAGGCAATTATTTTAAGAGGGTGATGGTATCCGGTGAGGCTATTTTATTTGGTGGTGTTAGATTTTGTTAATGTAAAATGTGTGCTTAGGTTCAATAAAGGTTACCGTAATTTATTTTATACTGCTATATGGGTCCATAAATAAATTAAAAAATATATACTAATTAAAATAATCATTATCTTCTATAATAGAAAAACAAAATAAATGAAAAAGTCGAATTTAAGTAGTGTCAGTACTATCTTGCGAACGCACTGTTTATTCATCTCAAAGAAGAATGTCTATTTTGGACATTGTACATTCAATCCAGCTATATAGTGCTGTTTTGAATTACAAGGACTACAAGCCACATTCTATTTATAACAAATTGATGAAGATAAAAGGCATCTGATGCCACGCAGCAAAGGCATATTTGTCGTCGACGTCAGGTTTACTTCGGGACATTTAAAAAAGGGTGGTGTGCTATTTTTATTTATTTTTTTACTTTTTCCTTGAACATGTTGAAAGAGAACAAGTAAACAACAATATCAACATTTACAGTTATGTTGGCCTTCAAATTATCCAATCAACAAGCCCAAGAATAAAAAGTGATGGTCGAGACTCAACCTATCAGTTCTTTCTAGGTTATTTTATCTTTTTAAATCGAGCTGAATTACAGAACAACAAAGAAAAAAAGAAACCAGGCCTTGGCCTTCATTGAATCTACTTCAAATAGTGTCGTAAAATGGCACAACGTACTTAAACACAAAGATGAATAAACTGTACAAAAAGATTCTTACAAGAGAGCAGATGTCAAGCCACCAGCCACAGATCAGTGGAAAAACACCAATCTCTACAACAACCAGCAGGGAGACCTATAACCAAGAGTTAACATTGAAATTAAATAATGAAGAATGTTGTCTGGAATAAGAATAATTACATCATAATGCAAAAAAAAAAGTTGATCAGTTAATATTTTCTGGGCAGGTTATATTCAGACACTGATTCACAGTTAAATAATACTGTTTGCCTCTACAAGTGAAACTAATGCATACTGTCTGCTGACAGTTTACCTTGACAACAATATAACAGACTCCTAGGAGACGTCGGGAGCGCTGAAACCGGACCAGAGCAGCGAATCCCTAAAAGATCCTAGTTAAGGACCAACACCAGAAACTCATAAACACATCTTTAACATGCATTGTGCATGTGCTGTGGAAGGATACATGACACAGGATAAGTGTCATGGCCAGCAGTATGTACCCAACAATGGTTGTAATTAAACCTTCAAAATGGGAAGCTTGAACCTAAAACAAAATATTAAGAAGCGTCAAAAACATAATAATTTATTTGTTAAATTTAGGTTAAGAAAACAATGTCTTACATATTCCTCAAAGCCAAGACCCACAACAGAGAAATGTCCAATGTGGTAGGGACAAAATGCTGTCAGAAAAGAGATACACAGATATCAGATAGAGGGTATGCAAAGGCTTTACATAAATATGGTAATATTTGCACTGGAGACAGTCAGTATCACAATAAAGTGCCTTTCAGACTTCCTGTACACCTCCCCAAAAAAGTTTAGATTTTCCATTTAACTGTTGTTCAATTGCATTATGTAGATGTTATCGACTGCTAGCTGATAATGTACATGTAAACAACAAAATATGTGAACTTGTTGATAGGGTTGATCATGATAGGGTGGACATTTTTGGCTAATGTTAGCATTTCAGCAACATGATTCAGTTAGCAAGCCGACGGTGTACTGTTAAATATAAGTCAAAGTTCAAAGTATTTAGTATGTATTGTTCGATATTTCACTATCAGTATCATACGCAACTACGCACATAAAATGATGAAAATTACAAAACCGAATTGTTAAACATTTATTCTGCAACAATCCAATGTTTCAGCCTCCATTGCAGAAAGACAAAATGCTGGCTGTAATGCTACCAAAAACCGGTGGGTTTTTCAAAGAGGCAGTTAGCCCATGATGACAGGGTGGACAGCAATTATTGACATGATTATGAAAATAGAATATGGTCAAATGACTCCTTTTATCAAATAATTTGTGGCCAACACAACCATACATCTTTTTTAAATTATTTTTAATTTAGGATCATTAACTATTTAAACACAGCAGAGTGGTTAGCAGAGCAGGGTGTAGGACATTCAAAATAATGTACATCCAATTAACAAAAAAATATTGAACAAAATAGAGTAAACATTTTAAGACACGTATCAACGTACGTATTAATACGTATCAACGTATTATTGCACAAACAGTAGGCAACTAGTAAGACCTCATTTTCAGTTTTGGCACAGTTGATGGATTCTGATGAAGACACTTTCTGGTAATATTGACCAGTGTACTTACCAAACACCAAGATGAAGAGTGTGTTGAGAGACACCACCCAAAATACATGCTCCTGCAGAACAAACACAGAAGCCATGACGTAGGAAGATTTTGAAAATGGAACTACATCTAATTAGGGCAGTGTTTACCTAATTATACTGAGTGAAGGCACATATTTTTCATTAGAAAAATTGCCTCGGCACACCTGAGGAGCTCTCACAGCACATTAATGTGCCATGATGGCACAGTAGCTAGGAATCACTGCTTTAGGGAATATGGATACAACTTACCAGAAAAACCAGCGATCCATCCAAGCCAAGCATCTAAATTTTTTTTAATAATAATAAAAAATTAAAAAATAAAATAAAATAAAAATAGAATATGAGTGTTTAATATGCTTTTTAAACAATAGAATTCCATAAAATGTGCAATGTAATACACAGTTACCCTTTCCCAGGTGAGTTCCTCAGCTGCTCGGTCCCACTCCAAAGCGTTCCAGTTCATGTCATCTGCAGGATATATTTCAACATTTAATAGAATAACAGAGGACACATGAATTTATGTAACATCAAACGGGTCAGAAAATATACTTGTACTCTGACCTTGTGCTCCATTGTTTTGGTCGGCATCTTCAGCAGCGACTCCCTCCTCCTCCTCCAGCTCGGGGTCGTCACCCTGCTCTGGTGGATCGGGGGGCTCTGGCTCTGCCTCATTCTGGGCTGGTGGCTCTGCAGGAGCTGGTTGGTTAGCAGGGAGTTCATCTGCTGCTCCCGGGCCTGCTGCTTGTGCCTGAAATTACATAATGGCTGATTTTACAAGAATCCTGTGTTGCACTATTACTAACATTACGCACATCAGCTTTAAAAATAAAAAGCAAATTGAATAAAAGAGTTAAGAAAGGCACCTCATTGGCTTGTCCGGCTGCATTGGGTGGCGGCGGCTGGTGTTGCTCTAACCACTGCGGAGCGCCACCATGGACTATCTGCTCCCTGAGCCACACCAGGCTAATAAATGCACACAGGGTGCAGGTAACCACGAAGCAGCCCTGTAGACAGTCAGCCAGCAGGTTCTCTCTGCAGAAGGGACAAAAAGATGAAACAATTACACACCAGCAAGTTATTTTTCTGCTTAGAAAAGCATAACGAAAATGGTGGTGCCGTATTTGTATTTGGTGTTAGTGCGAGTGTGTATGCTGCTGCAGCTGCAAAATGCTGTTATGATCATCACTCACGTGGAAAGCATGTCCAATGGCAGTGTCAGAAGTGAGCTCACAGAGCCAGTAAAAAGACACTTGTAGATGCGACCTGACAAAAATGGGAAAAGATCATTTATCTACATGTTATTATATGATGGTTGCAAAATGGTAATTCTCTGACTCTAGTTAAACCACAAACACAAGGTAATACATAATGCTAGTTGTGTGGTCATTTCCGCGCGTCTTAATTTGAGCCACAATATTTAGAGAGGTGCATGGCCAGGTGAACACGGACTAACTCTACATTGAATACTCACATGCAGTGAGAGGAACCACACCAAGCCAAGCAAAAGCCACCAGCGTATAATGGAACCAGTAGCGAATGGCTGTGCCCACGCTCGTCAGCAGGCCGGCACAAATGTCCTGAACGGGCAGACGCGACGGCATGTCTGGGGAGTAGACTGTAAAAAGGTACACACTTATTATATATTCAAATTTGTAAATCTATTAACTGTTAATACACATTTGTGACTAAAATTCTGACATTTGCCAAGCACTTTCAACTGAATTTTAAACAGTGGTAAATAACCCATTTATTAGACATTTGGACTTATCTAACAAGCTAATAGATAATTATTTGCCAAGTATCATGCCAAACACGCCAATTTAAAAATATGCATAAAGAGATTAATCTGTTCCCAAGTATATGCAGTTAAAATTGGTCATAGAGATATATAGCATATGTGAGAAACATAAGGCTCTGTTTTATACATCAAAAAGGACAAGCTAATACGACCGCAAGCACTTACTTGGTGTGAATGCAAATCTGTGCTTGCATAATTCACAATACTCCTTCCTGCTGTGTTTCAGCCACTGGACCAAACTGCAAAACAAAATTTTTAAGGTGAAAATGATTATAAGTTATAAATTACATGTCATCTCTATTGGTAGAAAACATCAATTCCTAGTAGTGTCTTTGAGAACTCTGCCATTAAACCTACAAAAAGAACAATGAAAAAGTATGACTGGGAATGTTGGTCAAGATTATTTGCATTGTTTAACTTGGAAAAACTTGAGAAAAAATATTGTTCCGCTTTTAGTTGTTCTAGTGGGGTGACTTTAGAGTCAAATACATTCATTGTGGGCTTCAAAAACTGCCCAGAAACATCCAGGCTTTTCCCCCTCTATAAAGCACCTGTCCCCCAGCCCCACCCTTTTATCTGTGATGAACAGGACACAATGAGAACACAACACATTATGTTTGGGTTGGTTTGATTGTCACATAGACAATTCCACACCTCAATTCTATAATGTGAGTGGCATCTAACCATTAGGAGAAGGAAAACCTGTTCTCTGACTAGTCTTCCATTATGCTGGCTACGATCGACAATAACAATAATGTTCAAAACTTTTCCTTCTGAGGTATCCCGGTCTGACATAACAAAATTCTAAGTCCCTTACAAAAATGAAAAATCCCTTTGGAGTTTTTCCTCTACTGTTGTGTAGTAATCTGACCATAAACCTGATCTGATCATTACCTAATGGCTTAAAGATCCAGGGGAAACACAAATCCTTAAATAATGACACTAAAAATAGCTCAAGTGAGATATTATCTAAAACAGTTACTCTGACACTAGGATCTGCATTTTCCTCGTGTCACTGAGTCGCAGCCAACTTTAATGTCTAAATAAAAATAACATTTTAAAACATAGGTATTAGTATTAGGTACAGTATTTCATACATAGGATGAATAAGACCATTACATGTAAATTATCCAGTCCGACTGGGTGTTTTCATTTTGTATTTGTGTGTTTGACCATCTGCTCCATTGTATAAATTAGGGCCCGACCGATATGCTATTTTTTTTAGGCCGATGACGATTTTTGGCAGGAGAAAAATAATCAGCCGATTATTAAAAAAATCTATATAATGCATAAAATTACCCCCTCCCCAATTCCTTTTCAATGGGTGTCACTTATGCACAAACTTTCACTATTATTAAGATTCTCTGCTTTGAATGACAAGTCCCTAGTATGACCTTATCAACAAATTTCATGAAGTATACAAGGTTATTATATAGATTTATGTGTCAATAATGAAACCATTCTTACTTGTTTACAACTGTTGTAAAGCATTAACCTTTTCTTTTATATATTTTTATCTTGTACTATTTTCACTATTTTATTAAAATAACTCGTTTTTCACATATTGGGAATAATTTGTGCCTTTGCGTAGTGTGTTATTTCATCTGTGGGTATGTGTTCCCACACGATTTGTGTGTGGATATTCGTTAATTTGAAGGGAAAACACTCCAGAAGTCGATGCTAACTTACTTGTTAGCGTTTAAATGGGATATTCCCTTCGCTTTTAGCATTAGTGCTAGGCTAGCAATGTTTAAAAGGAAGCATGTTTTGTATTGAAATATACAGTGGATGTGATTCTTAACGTCGTGTGTTTAGTTTTACAGTTAACTCCAACTGAGGTGTCATTAAACATCTTAAAGGACGCTTAGGGACAACAGAATAACCAGAATAACATACGCTACACACTTGCTAGTTGCTAATACTACACAATGGTGCATTCGGGGTACTTTCACAGTGTCGGAAACTTCGGTTTTCTTCGATGATAACGTTTTAAGGGGAAAATATATAGCCATTTGGCCTAACTGGCCGATTGTTTTGGCTGATGTTTAAAGGCCAATAATCAGCCGATTAATCGGTCACACCTTAGTATAAATGACTAAAATTGCATCAGAAACTGGCTGTCATAATAATGATATTGAACTTTTGTTGAAATGTAAAAAAAAGAAGAAGAAAAAAAAGAAGAAGAAAAAAAAGAAAAAGAAAAGAAAATATTAAAATGTGTTGTCTGTTTTGCTCTGTCTGTCCTTCAGGATTTAAACAAATTGATTTGTCATATTCTTTTTGAGTATTGATCATTTTCACTTACCATTCCTGGTGAATGAACTTAATGCTGCCGGTGCAAACACAAGGATGATAGAGGGGTTTGTCTGGGGTCCCCTCGGAGCGGCAGACACGACAAATATCCGCTGAGAGAGTATAGGTCACACAAACATGCACAAAACCGAGACAAAACTGTTACTTTAAATTCAATAGAAGAATCAAAAACAATTAACAGGAAAAAGGAAAGATGATTCAAAAACAATTAATAGGAAAAAGGAAAGATATGGATGGACCACATGAGTATACCATGTGTATGTTCTAAAAATACCTCACTAGCAATGGGACATTGTAAAAGTGATCATTAAAATGTTTTTAACCCCATGCCGATATTAATGCAAATAAGAGTGTTGCATATTTATATTTATGTCTCTCCTTGTTAAATAATTGATTGGGGGGGGGGGGTGTCAATGCATGAATCAAACTGGCAATCCTTCACATTAATCAGCATCCAAAAAGTAGCTCTAAGTTTCAAAAGATTGGTGGACTGTAACACGGACTGGGTTATTTAATAATGCGGACCGCATTGTACAGCTTTACGAGGTGGGAATATCCACTCATCGAACAATTAATTTGGTGTAAATGCACAATAAAGACCTGACAGAACATCCAGTTA
Source organism: Leptonotus elevatus (assembly GCF_054856555.1). Taxonomy (NCBI): domain Eukaryota; kingdom Metazoa; phylum Chordata; class Actinopteri; order Syngnathiformes; family Syngnathidae; genus Leptonotus; species Leptonotus elevatus. The sequence goes on from NC_141259.1 coordinate 4,889,568, forward strand.
CTACTCCTTTGATGACAGTAACATTCACTTACTATCGCTCAGTATGATGCACTGACAACAACCGCAATAATGAATATATTGTTGAATAAATACCCGGTCATCAGTGAGTCAATTGTTATGGGTGTGTTTCACATATTGCAATAGCATAATTTAGATGGTGTGCCTAATAAAGTGACCACCGACTGTGCTACGGACGGCTGATAACATCACTTTCCAAACCGTACTACAGTTTCGTCGTAGTACGTTCTTTTTGTTTAAAATCCATCAGATACATGCTACTGTTGAGTAGCCTTTACTCGGCATCGTGAATTCGTATGTTGTCGAATGTTAGCTGGCTAAGATCTATAGCAGGCCAGCTCAGCTTGGTGTGGTTCTCGATGATGCGCTTATGATTACTCTGATTAAATGCTAAGAAACGCTAATTAAGATATGAAGACACCCCTGTTTACCTTCTTCGGTCGTGTCCATGTCTTTCTGAAAGCAACAGTCGCTGTTTCTTGCAGGTGTAGCTCGTTCAGCGAACCCATCAACGACAGACGAGATAGCTTAGCTAGCCAAGTTAAGCTAGCGAGGCGCGTACAACGTTAACCTTATGGGTCAGAATGCATTGGCAATCAGAAAATGGTTTCCCAAAAGACAGAAACTCCTGGCGGCTTGCTTCTTTGCCGTGTCCGATTTTTGACATCCAAAAGACGTTGCTTATTTCACGATGTCTTTTTTCATAGTTAGCACGAGAAACACCACATCTACTGTAAGGTTGTAATGACAGACAGTTAATAAAAGGTAAAAAGACAAATGGTTCGCTGAAGCCTAACTGCGCATGCGCTATAGACTGGAGCTCCTGTCACAACAGTCTTCTTTAAAACAATAAGTCACCTGAAAGCGAACTGTATTTTTTTACACTGCCATCTAGTGTATCGGGGAGTAAATCTATAACGGGCGCGTTTAAAGGTTTTACATTTTGATTCAAACCCTTTGCTGTCGATTTATCCTGTAGCCTGTGTTGAAAACGCAACTCACTCAATTTATACGAATTCTAAAAAAAAATATATATATATATATATATATATATATATATATATATTTTTTTTTTTTTTTTTTTTTTTTATTAAATCATAGTATTCCAGTTTCTAATTGATTATCTATTCCATTGCGTTTTATCGGCGCCGTGGCTTAGATGGTTAAAGCGCCTGTCTAGTAAACAGGAGATCCTGGGTTCGAATCCCAGCGGTGCCTTTTCAGGAATACAATATACTGTACATTAGTCAAAGTCCTTTATGTTTGTATATACTGTACTAAAACTGACCGGCATATGAACCGGAGTGTTTGTAGTCTTGGTTCGATGCAAATAAGCTTTTATTTTGTAAGTTCTGACAGGAATAACTGGCGCATCCGGATCACAAACAAACACTCATTCCTATTCGCAAGCTGCGAAAAGCAAAAGTAAAGAAACTCGATTCCTTTGTTTTTCTATAGTTGGAGAACAACAAGCTACGTTTGAAACTCTCGTGGGTTCTTATAATCGTGATACTTGCCATATCCTGTCTGTTAGTTTTTAAACACATTGGGGATGATTTGTTGGTGTAGTGTACCCTCTGTACCCAACTGTTGACCTATCTGACCTGTGCGCGGTGTTCGTGTGTGCGCACAGATGGCGAACGAGGCGAGACCGTGTCCCTGTGATATTGGCGATCAAATGGAGTATGGCGGTCTTGGCCAGGAAGTCCAGATCGAGCACTTTAAAGCATATTTAGTAAAGCCACCAGCAACATCTGACAAGGCCATCATTGTCATCCAAGACATTTTCGGATGGCAGCTTCCAAACACCAGATACATGGCTGATATGCTTGCTGCCAATGGATACTTGTGTGTTTGATGCATATTTCTTAATACATACATTCATATATTTCTTTCTAATACAAAATATTGGAGGACAGTGTAAATATTTTGCTCTGTGCAGGGCCGTTTGCCCAGATTTCTTCTTGGGAAAGGAGCCATGGAGCCCATCACATGACTGGTCCACATTTACAGAATGGCTCGAAAATAAAAAGCCAACCAACATCAACAAGTAAGAACTACACTCTGCTGTATATTGTGTGTTGCACATCACATAATCCCACAGGTGTTTTAACAACTACTGTCGTTAGTTGTACTTTAACTCAGATTTTAGGTTATATTACTTTATTAACTATTTTGCCTTTTAGAGAGGTAAACCCACTGTTGAGGTTCTTGAAGGAGCAATGCGGCATCAAACGCATTGGAGTGGTAGGCTTCTGTTGGGGAGGGATTGCCACACATTATCTGGCCCTGCACAACCCTGAGGTTAAAGCTGGAGTGTCATTTTATGGTATGTCAACACCAGCACAAGCATTCTGTAAAATGTCAGCACTGAGGTGAACAAATGTGATTAATGTAGCTAACATCCCATAGGTATCATACGAGAAGGCGATGACAGGTATGAGCTGAAGAGCCCGACCCTTTTTATTTTTGGGGAGAAGGACAATATCATACCACTGGATCAAGTAAATATTGATTTTTATGAGGATAACATAAGTGTCTATCTAGCATTATCTTTAATATTACAATACAACCACTGACAACTTGTGCTCTTCAGGTGAGAGGTCTTGAAGCAAAACTGAAGGAGAAATGTACCATGGATTACCAGGTGAAGATCTTTCCCGGGCAGAACCACGGGTTCGCCCACCGAAAGAGAGAGGACATCAGCCCGGCAGATGAGCCGAGAATTCAGGAGGCCAGAGCTGATATGATCAACTGGCTGAACAAGTACATTTAAATAACGGCTAAGAGTGAGGAGCTTGGTGTCTTCACATGATCGCTCGATCAGACCGTGATTTGTGCCAGCATGTTCACAAATATGTAAAATGGGTATCTTGCAAAATATTTCTCCAGTGTGATTAACTAATAAATAAATAAAATGTTAAGGGGTTAAAAAGGCAGTGAATGGAACTAATCATGGATCTATCTATCCCGAATTGTTAGGATTTCTTTATTTTGCACAGTTCTGTAAAAGTGTTGCAGTCTGAATGTGAACAGGCCTAAAAAGCACAGAAAAATAAATAAATCTTCAAAATAATATTGATATATAGTATTACTTTTTTTATTTTTATATACCAGTAGTTACTGAGTATTCAACATACTGTATGCAAGATGGTGTCATGGAATAAAACAACATTGAGACATTTCTACAGACCAACATTTTAATGGCCACTTTGATACTGAACAGGATAAATAGCAGTAAGCAGTGAAGTTTGGATGCAGTGCTCGGGAAGTGCCTCCAATCTCAAACAGCTGAGCGTTCAGGTGTCATGTGGGAGCCTTCAGTCTTCGCACTCTCCTGGGCTTCGAATATCGTCGATCTTGAGGATCATCTTGACGACTTGAGTGGCCAGCAAGATCTGCTGCTTTTTGCCGATGAGGGTCTCAATCACATGCTGCTGCTTCATGTCTGCGTCGAAGAAGAAAGACGTCAACTAACAGCAGTATGAAGAGGAGATGTTGGAATGAAGAAAATTCCACGTGGTTGCTCACCGTTGGTATTGTTTTGCAGACAGTCAATGCCCAGGCACGGGTTGTTGTCTCTGACCTGTTTGGCTCTGACCTCTGTCATTGTCTGGATGGGGTTTAGGCCGCTGTTCTCAGCCAACGCCATTGGGATGACCTCTAAAGCGTCTGCAAATGACCTCATCGCATACTGCTCCAATGATGGGCACTAGAAGTCAGGAAAGACAACACCAAAAAAAAAAGGTGGGGGGTGGGGGGGTTGAGCAACATAAAAATTAAAGTTATTGCTGCATTATTTCATGTGGGAAAGGTGACAGTTACCTTGTCAGCAGCCTGATTGACAGCCAGAGCACAAGAAATCTCTGAAGCTCCTCCTCCATAGACAACACGGTTGTCTTTGACCAGGTTACGAATTACACAAAGAGCATCATGGAGCGCACGCTTGGCCTCATCAATAATCTAATAAAACAGACGGAGATGATTAACAAAATGTCACATTCAACTAGGAAGTCATCACCCTTAATTTTAAGCGATTTACCATTTTGTTGCCTCCTCGGATGAAAATGGTCACAGCCCTGGTATTTTTGCAGTCTTGGATCACCAGCATGTGGTCCTTTGTGGTGCCGAAGGAGATCTCCTTCACCAGGCCAGCAGTGCCGAGCTTCTCTGGAGTCAGCTCACTGAACCTCGGCACGATGCGCCCCCCAGTGGCGATGGCGATCAACTACACAAGGAAAATGAATAAACAGTCAATAATCCCCATCTTTACTGCTTTTGCCTTTGATGTGCCAGTTTGATGCAAATTCAGTGTGAAAATATTGCATCTTAACTCATTCAATGTTGATGGTGCTGTTCACTATTATACAAAAATACCGATAAAAATCTGTCAAGACATTCTTGTCAGTATCACTTTTTATAACCTAAGTTATGATACTTACAGATCACACATTATTTAATGAAAATTAAGGCCTTCATATTTTTTTAAAGGACCCACAGATACCGTTAATGCTACCTGAACTGATAAATATTCCATGGACTCTGTATGAAATTTGTGATCATTAGCATCACACAGTGACCAATGTAAACACGTTCACAAAATAAATTAATTAAAAAGAGAACCATGTCTCTAACCTCAATCTCAGGTCCTCCGACCCAGCGGACAGCAGGTAACTTGCTCTGCAGCAGAAGATGGTTGGCTTCATCATCAAAGCCCCACTGGCAGATGGCCAAGTTAGCACCGTTGTCCTTGACCTACAATAACAATGAGGTTTTTACATTTGAGTTTAAACCATGTGAATATCAACAACTTTTTAGGCACCCAACCTGTTTGATCATCTCCTCGAACTTCTCCTTTTCATATTTCTGGAGAGCTTTGTAGTCCTCAACAGAGGTAATATCCAACTTATGCTTGGTCTTGGGCTTAGGGGGCTCAAATGGGCAGGTAAGAATGGCAATTTTAACATCTTTCAGGACCTGAATAGCGATAAAGTGAAGTCGGAATTAGCCTCACATTGGCAGTGAAATTATACATACTGTCACATTTCTACCTTTGGCATTTGAGGGTGACTGAACTCTTTGTCGACAATGACACCCTTGATGAGCTGCGTGTCCTCCAACTTGCCTCCCACCTTACCCTCCATCTTGATAAGCTCAAAGTCAACGTCTTTTCTCTCCATGTCAGCCACGGTGAGAATGGCATTCACTGCAATCTCTGCCATCTGTCTGTGGCACCGGTTGATGCTGAAATATGAAAAAAAAAAAAAATAGCTTAGACAAGCAGCCAAAAAAGGGTTGATTCATAAGCATAAACATAACGGTATGTAGGAGACTCACACTTTCGATCCCAGTGTTGTCATGGCGGTCTGAATGAGGGGTTCCGTGTTGTTGGGATTGCAGGGGAAGGTTTCTGCGATTTTGTCAAGCTGCTCGAGTGCGATCCGTGCGGCCTGGTCATAACCGTCAGAGACCCTGATGGGGTGGATTCCGCGGTCCAGGAGCTGCTCGGCTTCCTCAAGCAGAGCCCCAGCCAGTACTGGTAAGACAAGAAATTAATGTATAGCAGACTTTCAAAAACGCAACAAGACAGACAACTGATATTATCTGTATGATGATAAGTATCTATTTTTGCACTATACACACCACCACATCATAGTACATCTTCCTACCACAGTGGCTTTTGTTTACATTCAACCTTTAATGAGCCAAAGCACCATTGAAAAAATAAATACATTTAAAAAATCGTATGGCGCTTCACCAAATACTGTAATTATGATCTCATCTCACTTCACTGACAAAAGTACATACTTGTGAAATGTGGGCCTTTTAATTTGAATACAAAGCCTAACTTATATTACACTGGGGAACAACATTTGGTAGTGAATCACTGCTATAGTAATTTAAATTAAACATAACCATTAACCAGTATTAAGTTGGTGTGGTCAGCCCAGTTTACATCTATAGTAAAAAAAAAAAAAAAAAAAAAAAAAGAAAGAAAAAAAATCTAATTTTGCATTTACGTACCAACAACTCCAGTGGTTCCATCACCAATCTCATCATCTTGGGACTTGGACAGTTCCACCATAAGTTTTGCAATCTGATGGTCCACATCCATCATGCTGAGAATAGTGGCTCCATCATTAGTGACGGTCACTTCTCCATCTCTGTCAACCATCATCTTGTCCAGTCCTAGTCACAAAAATCATTTAATATATTTGATCAGGGGATTCTAATGAAGTGTGTCCCATAAATGTGTTATCTTTTAAATGACTTTCAACATTTAGTTATAACACACCATTAGGTCCCAATGATGTCCTCAGCGTTGACGCAACGGCCTTGGCTGCCATGATATGAGACTGCAAAAACACAACGAGCAGGTTAACTGTTTGTTTGAAGCCAGTATGCTTGGTAAAGTTTATTAATAGCAATGCTGGATGCAACTCTGAAATCATTCGACTCTATAATAGACAAGGGCCACAGCCTTAGCAACACCCACCAAGAGCACATGGGCCTCATGATAGCATGGTGGCTAGCAAACGGAACAGCTAGTCTTTTACAAAAGCGATCACGATAAAACCATCGCATTAATCTTACGCGAGGTGTTTAAAGCGTTACTATTAAGAGCATTTCATAGTAGTTACAGAATTTCAAGTTGCTCCGGTGAACATGACACTGCAAGTAAATCGGCGATATGCTAGCAAACGTGCTAGGACCAAGCCCCGCTAGTTAGCCCATTGTACCTTCAGTGCGTCAATGCCCGTTAGCCTTGTCTTCGTATCCTGGTCTTTAATGATGATAAATGGCCTTCCATATTCATCAAAGGCAAGCGTGCCCAGCGTTGACATGTTGACGAAGGGCTTGGAGTACCAATTTAACTTGTGGCAGGTAAAATAACGGGTTTTAGAGATGAAATTCTGGAGTGTTGGAGAGTTTCAAGACGCACGGGTCTGCCGGCGACTTCTGGAAGACTCCACCTCGGACGGGAAGGGCGGGACCATGTAGAAATATTTAACTTTTACAACTGTACTTAATTTCGCACTGGTAGACAACAAAATATGTAAATGGTAAATGCGATAGTCAAAATTATTAACAGTCTTTTAAATTATATCTAAAAAGAGTTAATAGAACATAGTTGTTTTTGGTTGTGGGCTCTTCCAATCACGCTATATCTCGCGGTGTGCTATCATATCGCGTGAACTGCACCGTAAAAAATTCTCACGTGAATTAAACTAATGGGCTTGGTTGGACGATTTCCCTTACCTTTTTGGGAAGGTAGACTATTTGTTTTCAACACTAGCTTAATATGATTCTGTTAACCATGCTATTGAGTCAAATCTATTTGAGCGGTCGCTTAGTAATGCACGTTTTCTGTTTTGGACACCTACTACTGTACTAGTAGATTCCACGTGTGAAGCTGTCAAGGATGACGTAACAGCGAGTGTATGGCAGTGTCGATGTCTCTCTGAGCTTTTGGTTAAATTGTTGCGAAGTGCCGACTTTACCTGTCTGGTTTCATCTCTTGAAGGTAAACTTAGAAAAAAGGACAGTGACAAAGTTCTCCTTTATCAAGCTTTGTTGCTTCGCTACATCATTCCTTTAGGATGCCTTTCTCAATGTTGTGTTTTCCTCTAGAATGCCCATTGAAGTCAAGCCCCGGATTGTGGTTCTCTATGGATCTCAAAAAGGTCAAGCCCAGTCCATAGCAGAGGGGATAGCTGAAGAGGCTGAGGGGAATGGACTACTTGCTGAGCTCAGCTGCTTGGACCAGAACGATAAGGTAGAGATAGCACGCAGAATTTGTTTTCTTGGATCATGCTGCTGCCATATTGCATTGAATACGGTCATATACAGTGTGTTTACTTATGCTTGATGGAAGACCTCATCTCTGGAAGAACTCATGTCTGGTTCATTCATACATTTCAGTATAATTTGGAGAAGGAGAAGTCCCTAGTGGTCTTTATTGTGTCAACTACTGGAGATGGGGAACCACCAGACAATGCCCTGCAATTTGTCAAGCACATCAAGAAGAAGACCCACTCCTCGGATCACTATAAACACCTTCACTATGCACTTTTAGGTAAACGAAGCTTGTTCTGGAGTGTCTTTTGTTTACATCACAAAATTACTGAGTTCTCTGTATTGATTTATCATTTGGTCTGTCTGTCTCCTCCAGCTTTAGGAGACACCAATTATGAAAACTTTTGCAACTGCGGCAAGACAATTGAATGCCGTTTACAGGACCTTGGAGCCCAAAAATTCTATGCAACAGGATATGCAGATGACGGTACAGGGTAAGTGTGGTAAAGGAATGCAAAAACATCTAAGACTGTTTTTTAAAAATGGGACAGTGAGGCTCCTCCACATAACATTAAACATAAATGCTGTAATTATGTGGTTGATTTATTCGCTTCATTGGCCAATTGGTTACATTTTTGGAAATGTTATTTTAAATACGGTACTCTTAGTACTCAGCCTGCCATTTTACCACATAACTTAATGAACATTTAAGGACTAATTCAAAAAAGTACTTCTACTACAAGCCAAAAATATAAACAAGCATTGAAAGGCCTTGTGAACTTTAAGTCATAAAACATTATGGGTTCGAACAGCGAAATAATTCATTCTGCTTTTCATAGTAGTCTTTGTATGTATGTATAAAAAAATCTACCCATTTACAATGCTTTATTTTTTTAAATCTAAAGTCGTCTGGTACACTCCCAAACAACCACTTAATCATGCAGCGTTAATTTGCTTCTGTTTTCCCAAGGTTGGAGGTGGTTGTGGACCCTTGGCTTGAAGGACTGTGGAAAGCCGTCAAAGCAGCGTTAACAAAAATGTCTTCTGATCGGAATTTTGAAGAGGATTCAGAGAAAACAATTTCAGATTTATCAATACCAGATGTCCAACTAAACCTGCTAAGCCTCACTAACCACCAGTCTCCTGATTTGGACCCCAAATGCGCATCTACGGGTTCACAGGTGACATCCCCGTCTGTTGAAGGTGTCAGTTTAACCACACCACCAGCAGAGACACAAAACACGGATCCTGGAATATCTAATGCGCCTTCACTATCACAATCAGTGCCTCCGCTGTCTGACTTGTCTTTAAATGTTCCTAGTCTACCGCCACCTTTTCTAGATGTGTCTCTTCAGGAAGTAGACACTGTAGATGAGGTGAGGATTCTTTTTTTAATCTCTTTTTTAAATCCCCTTCCTGTTTTATGATACCTTTCTATTTTTTGCATTTTCTAAATTTTCTGAGCACCTGTTTTTTTCAGATTTTTGGGCCGTTAAACAGTAAAACCCTCAACGAGGTTCCTATATCTCGTGCAGTTTGTTTAACGACAGGCGAGTCAGTCAAGACAGCCATCCTTATTGAGCTGGACATCACTGTAAGATTTATAAAATGTTTTTTTTTGCATTCCTCCATGACTTCTATATTCCTTTCATACATACCTGTTTTTTAAATGTGTTTTATCCCCCCCTCTCAAGGCTTACCCAATGTTGACCTATCAACCTGGGGATTCTTTCGATGTTTTCTGCCCAAATAGAGCCTCTGAGGTCAAACTATTGCTTCGAAGGTTGGGTGTTGAGGATCAGGAGAATCATCATGTGCAAGTTTTTTTACGTAAAAACACCAAGAAAAAAGGTCAGTATCCACCTGACACTTATTTATAGCATGTATTGTGCAACACTGTGTTGAAATGAGCAAGCAATAACATAATATTAGCAGGATTCCTTTTATGTTATTGGTAATCATGTAGAAATATATATTACTACTGTGGCATTCATTTCCTATCAGCTGTGATGTGTTTTTTTCCTCTGCTGGGTCACAGGTGCTCAGGTGCCCTCCTATATCCCTCAGAACATTTCTTTGCTGTACCTGCTCACATGGTGTCTGGAGATTAGAAGCGTTCCGAAGAAGGTATGTACAAATATAAAACAATTCAGTTCACTTTTTAAAATTCTCAAGCTCAAGTAGATACTGTAAATATAATTTAGTGTATTTCATGGAAAGGACAGACAAACATCTTAGAATGCTCTCCTTTCTTCAAAGAATAGGATTAAACCTGGATATATAGTATTTGGTTTTATGTTTAATTTAAATGTTAAGAAAATTGACATTGTTTGTGGTGTATCCCAGGGCTCCGTGTTGGATTCAAAGCTATTCAATGTATATATAAATGACATTTTAAATGTATCACAATCACTAAAACTTGGTTGCAGATGATACAAACATATTCTACAGCAGTAATTATAATTAGCTAGTAACTACAGTACTATGCAAATCTATCAAAAAGTGGATGGCCATACAATAAATTATTTCCAAATTTAAACAAAACAAAATTAATAATGTTTGGTAATCTTAGTATTAATTCTGAATTGCAAATTACTATTGAAGATGCTCAAGTAAAAATGTAAATTAAACAACATTTTTAGGAGTTATAATTGACAACAAGTTTGACATGGCAAATAAACCGGCCATGGTTAAAAAAAAAAAACGGAACCTTTTGCCCAAAAGCTATGAAAAATACTTGCTATTAACATTTACTATAAATATAATTTATGCAGGGTCTCTGTGCGGACAATTTCTCTTAAATTTTATTGAATTCACACACTCCAATTCGCACCGTAAATCTGAAGGCAATAAATGTTTTATTTTACACCTCCATCCGCGTAAAGATGGGTCTTAGGGTGTTTTAATAAAGCTCCTTCATGCTTAGAATTTTTACTCTGCATAGTAAAAAAATCAGGACAACCATTTAGTAGTGTTCAACCTCACTATCAGATCAAACAAATGTCAAAATGCTTGTATTAAGGTGCACGTGAGATGTAATGGTTTAAGTTTGGATCTTAATTTTGTTTCAGTTATCCCTTTATAATTTGCATATAAACTTAGTTTTTAGCAAGAGAAAGTTTCTCATTATTGTATTCTAACTTGTCACTCAATCACTTTGTGTTACCCCACAGTAATTAAAATTGATTTCTGAATGGCAACATGGCGATGGCAGTTTCTCCGTGCGACTTTCAGCCATGTTTCCCTCTGCCAGGCCTTCTTGCGAGCACTGGCTGAGCATACGGCAGACAGCGTGCAGAGGAGGAGATTGCAGGAGCTTTGCAGCAAACAAGGCACCGCTGACTACAACCAGTATGTGAGAGAGTCCAGCCTCAGTATTTTGGAGCTTCTCGATGCCTTCCCATCCTGCCTGCCTCCCCTCAGCCTCTTAATAGGTCAGTTGACTTTCTTTTGTTTTAGTCATTTAGCAAACAGGATTTCCTTGCGTTGACGTTGTACCATCATGTGAAAAAGTCTTTCGTTGTTGTATTTTCTGTAGTGCTGTCAAAGTTAAAGCGTTAACTGATTAATTAATCACCAAAAAATTATTGCATTAATCATCAATTAACGCAGATTCATTTTGACCATAGATTATCCTTTAGCGTGACAGCGGATGGCTATGGTTAAGGTAGCACATGTTGTGTTTGAGCAATAAACATAATTACATGCATTAAGGTAAACCATTTAATAAATGTTTGTGTATCACATTTAGAACATTTGTTCATGTAAAAATATTGGGGTCTTTTTTTTTCATTTTAAATTATGCAAGTAATTAACTGATTAGCTGAAATCCTGGCTCGGCATCTTTATCCACATATACAAAAAACATTAGGTTCTTCCTTGGTCAATGCTCCATCCTTCTACAAAGTTTTGTTAAATGCACTTTTAAATAATCCTAAATAAACAAAAAACATCAATGAAAATAAAACCTTTTGGAGGAACAATGCTGGTTAATTTTTTGCTATTTTCATTCATATAACTTCTTAACATTCGTGACTCATGCCATTTTCAAGAAAATTGCAGTTTCCAATTAGCCTATTTCCATGTGTAGCGCGATGGAATTTTCATCCAGAAAGGGGCGCTGTTGCCTCAATAAAGCTGTTTGCTTTTATAGAAACAGCTTTACACAGATAGCATACAGCTGAGATCTCCTCAGTAGGCAACAATCCTTTCCTTGGGTTGCATCAGGGTTTTCCTCTGCAGAGCAAGTTACTCATTTTTGTCATTTGATAAGTGCTGTCTTATGTTTATCCCTCTGTTGAGCAAACATTTCTCCTTTTTCATTAACCATGCTGGGTGGTTTTGTGTTCATTAGACCAAATTTGATCTGACAGTGAAATTAGTTGGTGACAGCTTTACATACAAGTTGTCCTTGTAACACCTACTGTATGTCATAGCTATTTTTGGTTTTCATGCCAGTCCTCCTGCTACTGTGGAGATCTGATACAGAAATCAGCCATCATTAAGTGAGAAAGTGTGGAGCTAGACCCTTCTCAGAGCAACAGATGTTATGTTGGTGGATCGAGCAGAGGGCCCGAGGTTTGCACAAGTGCAGGGGTTATCTTGGGGCAGAGGTTAATAGTCAAACCTGACTCAGCGCGCCAAGGACATTGCGTTATGCACTCCTCCATGTTCATTAGACTGCAAGATCAGGGTTTATACTTATGGTTTGACAGTAACTATAAATAATGAGGAGTGCATCCGAGAGCACATAAGACTACAGATACACTGCCTCCGTTCTCTTATTATATGATCCTATTTTTCCCCCCATATGTGAAAAGGTCATAGCAGACTGCTGTCCGTAAGCATCTTTTTCATTATAATGTACTGCAGGGCTCAAAGGTACTTGTACCAGGTTGGTGACAAATTATTTCTTTGCCATCTGTCACCATAAAGCTTGAATTGTTTCCTCAGTCCACAAAAACATGACCATTGAGTTTATTTTTTTCACTATCACTCACTACTTGCTTGGTATTCATCTACAGTATGATAATTTGAAAAGCTGCTTAGTGAAAGCCTGTGAACTTACAAGGCCTCTCTTCCAAAATGAACAAAAATAAATGTGTGTAGTATTAACAAAGTAAGTAGAATAAAAGGTAAGGACGGTTCTTTGAAGTGTGTAATAATCTTCCCGTTCATCTGCAGGTGAGGGAACTATTCATACATCAATATTTGACCATATTTCTACATCTCCCCTTTTCCTATTTTGCATGCAAGTTGAATGGAAATATGGTAAAGATAGCTGGCACAAAAATTAAGATTCTGAAAAAACTCTCTCAAGTAAGAATGAGGTGTACTGTATGTTTTATAAGATGCTTCAAAAACACTTTATTTTTTAAATTTAGAAATAATGAAAGGTTGAGCTGTATTTATAATTGAGTCCTCATTGGTTTCAATACAATGGTATTGATTGTAACAAAGGGGTAGGAGTCTCTAATCTGAGTAATCCTTGTTAAATTAAATTGCCACTTAATTAGGACCGTCAGAGCATCACCACCACACTTGACCTTCAAAATGAAAACAACATGTACATTACAAGTTTAGAGAGAGAAATTACACAACATGCATTGGGCAAAATGTAAGTATTACTAACCTTTGGTCTTTTGAATTCTTTTTTCTTTTTCTTAAAAAAAACCCCCTTTAATTTAAAGACTAGATAATTATAAAAAAAAAAAAGAGGAAATGCAGTTTTTTATATACCCATCTTCAAGTGGTCTTTGCATCATTGTAGAAATGGTTTGATTCACATTAGTTGTATATTGCTAAAATTAGTACTGTAGTTTGCACAAGAGTCAACATCGTGAAGATTGCATTTTTAAACATGATTTGATTTTCCAACAACTCTAATGAGAAAATGCTTATTGTTTTTCCAGTATAAAGTAGTAAGAAATTGTCAAAAATAGAAAAAAATAGGGGTGTTCGATATCACTTTTTATCACCAATACTCCAATGAGTCCAGTGAGTACTCCAATCTTGAGTATCTGAATAAAATTTCCAAAACCCAATGGCAGATCATTTTAAAGAAAGACCGACAGTATATATCCCAATATAGCATTTTTCCTTAAAATTGCATTAAATTAATGGCAATTTTCTATTCCTCTAATTTCTAGTTCTTGTTCGTAATACTGATATCGGTCATCACCACAAGTACCAATACCTTGAAATAAAGTCTCTTATTGGCCCCATATGGTATCGGTACTCACCCATTCATATAAAAAATATCTTAGTTAAGTGAGTGCCATTTGTTTGGTTGTTAGTGAATGGGATTACACAAAAACGACTTGCTCTCAAATGTTAACAACTTTTTTGACGCAACTACATTTGTGTCTGCAAGGCAATAAATAATACATGAATCTTTTTGACAAAATTCAGATATAAGCAGGAAGTGGTTATCCGATTTGATTAGCATAGTGATGTTTTGTTCAGAAAGCCAATGTTTTTGCCAAGTGAATCTGTTAGATGGTCTTCTAAAGTTAGTTTTGTGCATGACATTCAATTTAAAAAGACTCTGACACCAACCTGCTGAGCTGTTTCTCTAACTCCATGAGCTGTTAGCAGGTGTCAGAGAAGAGTTTGAGCAGATTTTGTCCAGCTGTTGATCTTTCCGAGCAATTTAACTGAGTGATGTGGTTTTTTTGTGTGTGCAGATCCTCAGCTGCTTTGGTATTTGGTATCGGGTTCATCTATTATTCACACCCAAGTTCCAAGTAATCCAACTTACTTCTTTTTGCCCACATCAAATCGGTGGTAGTGCAGTAGGCAGAAGCGGCGCTCCTTGTAGGTTTTCTCAATTCCAGCGACCCGCCCTTGCTAATGCAGTGTGCACTGCTTATTACCAAAAAGAGGGCACCTTCATGGCTGACTTTGCAATAAGGTTCGCATAAGCAGTCTGTTCCCCACTGGCTTCACATCTGGCCGCTTGAGATTCAAATGGCCTGACTTTGTAGTTTTCATAAATGTCTTAAAATCAAACTGAAATGTTTTGGGTGAGTGTTACTGAAAATAGACTACCGGTATGTTTTAAATCATGATGGCTTTCTATCCATCCAGCATGGTTAATAACGTATTTAAAAGACGACGAATGATTGACAGCTGTGCTTGTTTTTTTTTCCTTCTAATATCATTTTTATTTTTAGAGCATCTCCCCAAGTTGCAGCCAAGACCTTATTCAGCTGCCAGGTAAGGAGACCGAAAACATCATGCTTTTCACAGCTACGATATCATTTGTTAGCATTAACATGACCTCACAATGATGAATGTCTGTCTTATTCCAACATTAATATTGCTATACTCTCATTTTCTCTCTGACTAAAAATAGTTTAATACCAGCAGTAGGTAATTGAAATTAAGCTAATCCTGAATGTGTTTTGAGTGTGATTATCAGCAGTTTTTGAGTTTGGAAATTACACTGAAACATTGACAAATGTCTTAATTAACAAAAATGCAGTTTTGTTCTACCAATGATTAAATGAATGGCTGACCAAGGGGATAGTTTATACATCTGCTTTGCGCACAATGAACTCGTCAATTTATATACACTGATGTGAATATGTATTGTTCTCATTTGTTTAGAAGATATTGGATTAGAGTATTTCACTCCTAAAGGAAATTATATAAATTCAAACAGACATTCATAATTAAAAATGTACCTAGGTGGATAATTCATTAGGGTCAAACAATTCATAAAATATGCATTAGTGATGCTTGATGAGTTTAATTATTTGGTTGGTAGTCTGTACAATCTACTAATACAGCCAATACTATACCAAATGCTCTGTCTTATTTAAAGATAATATTCAGTTTAGACAGTTGCTATTTATTATTTTTAAATATTATTTTGTGCTTGTTTTTTTGTGGTGTAGAACTGCACTGCATGCTTTACAGTATTCATATTATGCAATGCCATGTTGTTAGGGTAACCAAAATATTAGAAATGCCTCTCAGTGTGAGACATGGTTTGACGGATTACAATGATTTTAAAAAGTGAAGGTTTCAATAACCGCCAATACTGGCTGTCACTGTTAATGAGTTATTCTTTTCTTTTTTGAAGGGACGTCAAAGCAGGGCACTATATGATTGGCTGCTCCTAAAGTTTAGTAAACAAGCTGCTTCTTGGAAGTTAATTGCCGCCAATTAACTTTTTTTTTTAAATTTCTCCTTCTTGGCAATCAGCAAGGGGAGAACGAGGAGGGGCGATGGAGTGAAACTAGACGAAAGAGATACAGTTACAGATTACAGATGCCTTCAGGTTAATGTGCATTGTCTTAAAAATAAATAAATGGTGCCAGTGTGTACTAATTAGCTCCAAGGACAATATGAGTAGCCCATGGCTCTGTCCTAAAAATAGCTCACCAGTCATAGGACACTGTGATTTACTAAGAAGAATTACATCTCACAAGTATATTGTGGCATGAAAACTTTTGACAAAGCCATCATGTTTGTGTGTATCCTAAATTTGTTTCTGGTGAGGGTATATTTGGGTGGTTTCTGAACGTTTCCAGGCACATTTACAATATGCAAAGAACGCTTAAGGTATTGATGTGTTTTAACGTTCTAACTTTCTACCTGAAAGAAAGAAACTTGGGGTCACCTTCTCCAACCTGCCTACTCTGTAGCCCATGTTAAGTGCACTTCAGTGCGTAGATGTGATTCCCTAATGAACTCTGTGATGGGAGAAGTTGGAGCAAAACAAATGGACTATTGCGAGTGTTTTATTTAAATCAGTGTTCCATCTTTTTGCCTCACTTAGCCAGTCATCGATTTGCGCTTCCTGTTAAGCTAGTACCCATTAGGGTCTGCTTTAAAGCTCACAAGGAACACGAGCGTCTAAGACAAGGTCAGAACTTCTCAGCTGCTCTCCTACTCGCTTTACTGCTTCCTTGATTGTGAAAAGAGCGCGTGTGAGGGAGGGAGACTGCTCAGAGACGAGGCGACTGTAGTTTAACAGATAGTGCAGACTCGAGACATTAGAGGCTTGCATTATTGATATTAGAGTCAATAGAGTCTCCACCGGCAAACAGGAAGTAGGAAGGAGAAGAATGGACAGGTGCGAGGGCCCTTGGGGAGGATGTAACTTTTTTTCCTCCTCACTTTTGGATGTTATTTTTGTGATGCCAGATGAGTGATTGCTGTTGTTGATTTGTGGTTGCTTATCTAAATAAGCCCCGCAATTGGTTGCAACCACTCCAAGTGTACGCTGCCTCTTGCCCAATTTAACTGGGACAGACTCCAGCTCACCCTTGACCCTGAAAAGGACAAGCGCTAAAGAAAATCAATGGATAGAACAAGGATGTTCTCTGTGGCCAGGCTGATTTGAATAAGTAGAAAATTTTAAGTAAAAAAAGTTATCTGTTAATATTTTTTGGGGGAAATTTTATGAAACACAGTCAGTTCGGAAAAGCAGTAAAAGGTAGATGGATGGATGGACATTCAGTATATTATGTTAGAATTTAAGCAATAGGTGAATTATATAAAATGAATCCTGAAACCTTTTAATTTTCTCTCGGCCTTTGGTGGGAAAAAAAAGTTTGGATAGCCCAAACAGGCATGTAAATAGCACCCATTCACTGTCACATCTTTTTTTCTTTTTTACATCACATTTAAAGCCTTTTCATCTCTTGTACTTTGATCAGCTGCTGTCCAAATAGTTTGTTTTCATAAGTTGTTTTTATGTCTGAATGGTTTCCATCATGTTTTTCTGTACCACTCTGTTCTGCTCCTCTTCTTTTCTCTAGATCTCCCTGTCAACAGTCTTCCTGTATTCCATGCACACACACATGCTCTCACTACCACTTGCTTCAATTTTTTTTGTCTGTTGTCTCTCAAACTTGCAGCTGCCGCCTTCAGCACCCAGGCAAGCTTAATTTTGTCTTGAGCGTGGTCGAGTTCCCAGCATGTTCAGGTCGTCCTGTGGAGAGGCGGGGCTTGTGTACTGGTTGGCTGTTTGACCGCGTCACGCCTCTCCTGGTTCTCCCGGAGGAGGCTGAATCGCAGTGTCACGTTGCCACGCCGCGGGTGAGTACATACAATAAAGTGAAAATTGAAACAATAGTATGTGTGTTTATAGAGAATCTGCAAATTTCACACTTCATAAAAATAAAAGCAGCAACAGGTGGTAAAGAACAGTGAATAACAGCAAAATAAATTTTTAGAGTGTAATCCTAATCACATTTAATTTGCCGTTTTTGCACTGTACATCTTTTTCACATAGATATATTTTGATTGACCGGCATTGAAACAAAGAAAAACAAATGATTTAATATACAACACACCAATATGCCATTACAATAAATGTAGTTGTTGTAAATAGTGGGAGTTGTGATCCCTGCACTTGTTCTCTTCAAGAGTCTTAATTGAGGTAATCATTTTCTCTTAAAAAAAAACCTCCAAGGCTTGTCTTTTAATGCATCAAAGTCAGTTAGCGCTAATATAATCCAATAAAATAAAATATTTTTGGTCAGTCTCAGTGGTTGGGCACTTATTGAGGACCCTGCTTTATGTTATTGAAATTAATTAGCTTGACTCAGTGGTCAGGCTTTTAATGCCAATGTTGGATAACAGTAGGGATGTTAAATAATAAATACCACTTTTTTCAGATTGACACCGGTACGAGTACTACCGATACCGTTAGTACTTTTGATACACAAAATGATCCCCTCCCCAATCAAAGACATAATTTTAAAGAAAGACCTATATATTCCAATAGAGATCCTGACGTCACGTGACTTTCTATGAAAACGGCCCTCTGCGGCAGAAAGTATTGGCATAGCATTAATGGGCTACAATGGCATGGAGGACGAAAACGAGCGTTTATCCGTCAACTTTCCGCCCAAGAGACAGCCACTTTGATGAAAAGGACATGATATACATGCACCAAGTGGACAGGTTGGATTGCCGATGAAGGTTCAGGAGGTTGTTTTTTTCCCCCAATTTGGCGACGCTGCTAAAGTGGAATTACCTCATCTGTTGCCGGTGAGTGTTTTCAAATCTGATCATAATGCCATCGAAGTTGGCAGTTTCACACAAGTCTTGGCAGTGTTATTTATGTACGATAGCAATTTAGCAGCTGCTAAATTGGGCACGGCCGCCGTCATTTATACTGTAAAAAGTCTTCTTTATGTTGTTGGTCAGTTATTAAATTCAACTGTGTAATATCTATTAAACCGTAGCAGCATAAATGAACGAAACAGATTATTTCCCACACATTTTGCGTGTGGTAACAGTTAGCATCTGCTGATTTGGCCACCATGTACAAAGTGCAACATTGGCTACGGATTGGTTCCTCTTTTGGTAGCCTGGAGCATGCTCGATCCTTTTTTTGCCTCTCATTTGAGTAGCTGTCGGTCCACAACAGCTGTCAATCATTGTTAAAGTGTGATGTTTGCCGTTTACTCAAAGTGGCAGACGTGTTATCTATGCTGCCAAAATGGTTGCGTCAACGTCAGGATCTCTATATAGCATTTTCCCCCTAAAAATGGCATGAAATTAATTTCTATTATTGTAATATCTATTTCCTGATCGTAAAATGGACAGTACTGATACATTGAATTAAGGCCAATACCTGGTATCAGTACTCACCCATCACTGTTTACAGCCGCTGAAGCACATAAGCAGAAAAGTGCTTAAGTCGACTGGAGATTATGCGCAACTCTAGAATTGACAAGGGAACATCCACAATTTATGATTGCTCCACCCACAGCGTGTACCTGGCATGATGGTGCATAAAGACTTAAGTCAATGTGAGAAACTGCAGCCACCATGGAATAATTTGGCCCTAGGTGAACAAAAACAAGAAGGATTTTTGCCTTGGTGGAGGTCTATGCTCTTTGAATGCCCTATTTGGGTTTTCATCTGAGACTCCACTGATTGCCCGGGTTTGGGCCTGTTATGTGGGGTCGATTAAAATCAAATAGAATTTGAATTAAAGCAGCTAAATCCTCTCTATCACACACTGTGGATTTTAGTTGGAGCTCATAAGTTTTCTCATTAGCCTGTCTTAGAATGTTAAGTAGATCAATTAATAGATTGGGAGGCCCGCAGTGGCTCCTCAGCAGTGTTCTAATTACTTCCATTATTTAGAATGCACACTAATGTTCTGTGACCCTCACATCTCAGATCCATGTGAGTTTGAGACCCAACTGCTCCTTTCGACATCCACCTGACACATCAGTGCCTCTCATAATGGTTGGACCTGGCACAGGTGTCGCACCCTTCATTGGCTTCCTCCAGCAAAGGTGAACAAATGTATATTCATGCATTTTTGTCTGCTTTTGTGCAGATTGTTGCTCTGACCTTTCCAGACTTGGTAATAGATATTCACACATATCCGTGCAATATTTAGAAACAGTGTTGGGAACAGGTTATAAAGTTGCGCGTTACTCTAATATGAGCACATTTTAGAGCAATAACTTATTACTTTCCCCTGAAAAGTAATAAGACCAAAGATACTCTTCAAATCCTCCTGATAATTCATTTGCAGTATACTGTAAGTACGTTCCTACTTACAGGCAACACAATTGGTTTTTACTACTACAAGCAGTTAGCCGCCTGCGGGATACAGTGGAAAGCAAGATTTGACAACAGATAAACAACACACACTTCTTGAACATAATGAAATGCATTTTGGGAGTATTTAAATGAACATTTACGTCTGAGGGAGTGACATCATCATTTCAGCACATTGTGACTCGCGTGTCCATAAACAGCAAGAATAAGGAGAGATTCATGTTTTCAAGATGTCATTTTGAGTTTGTCAGCAAAAAACAAAATTATTAAGGTTTGTTGCACACTCTGTTCAGTCAATAGTGTTATCTATGTACTTTCAATAAGACTATGTCAAAGAAAAAAGGATCGCAGGGCAGTATTAATTCAGTCACACACCAGGTAGTGTGACTGCAGGATGTCCCTGCATTTAATTGATACAGTATATTTAGAAACAATGTACATTATAAATGTTGAGTTTAGTCATGACAACATTAATAGTTAAATATGTCAAGTAAATAGGACTGCCTTTAATTATTTTTTAAATGTATTTTTGGTACGGTGAAGTCTAGAAAGACTTCTTTTTTTATTTATTTGTTTTTTTTTTAAAGCAAATTTGTTAAGTGGAATTCTGAAAGTACTAATTATTCAATTTATATTAATTAACAAAAAAGAAGCAAAATAAGTTTGTTGTTAAATGTCACTGCTAAAAACACACTTCCAAATAAATGGCAACACCGAGTATCATTTTATGTTAAGCAGGGTTGTCGGTATCTGTTAAATGTAACTGTTTAAAGTAACTTGTAATCTAACTTAGTTACCTAAATGATTACTTGTTTTAAAAAGTAATTAAGTTACCTTTTAAAGCAAGTAACTAAGTTACTTTTCAGAGTAACTCTAGTTGGGTTTTCATCCACCTATTTTTATTCGAATTTTCAAGAAATGCGAAAATAAAACTGAATGGAAACACTAGAAATTCAAAAAAAGGCCCAAAATTTGCGGGAAAAAAGTTTTTACGCTTAGATTGGGTGGATTTTGAAGCGTATCGAAAAAAGGAAAATGCGGATTTTGGCTATGGAATCAGGTGCGAATAAACGCTGACAAGACCGGATGCACGTCGCACGTATGTTTGTAGTCCCAAAGCAATGTCGGACGATACATTAAGGTATGTTTGGGGGTCAACAAAACGGAAATCTTTTTTGAATTAATTAAAGAAGCGAATATTAATGCTATTTTAGATGGAAAACGGCAAAGAAACGCTACGGTTTATTAAGAATTACAAAAGCGAACTCATACAACGTCATTGCACGGCGCAGTCGCTTCCTGGTCTTTCTCTTCTTCTTCTTTTAATTACTGGTGGATCACATCTCTTAATGGTGTATATCGCCACCTACAGCGGCGGAGTCCCCTCTCAATATTCGCAAAAGAAAAACAGATGGAAACGGGCATAAATCGCATGTCCGTTTTGTGCATTTTCAGTAAATTCGCTTTAAAAATTTGAAACAATTGGATGGAAACCTGACTTGTGAGAACACTAATCACTGCACATTTCCAACTAATCTGCTCTGACAGTTGAATGCGTCTCCTCAAGCTTCATAACTGACGTTATTCCATCTCATGAGGCATAATAAATATAAATGCTGAGTCAAGCCAGCAATTGTTTTAGTCGTCTCATTAGAAGTAAATGAGATCCCTTACAATGTACACATTCACACATATTGTGCATGAGTTGGTGTGTAATGAGCAGCCAGGACTTACGAAAGCACATGGATGCATATTGATTTTAATTTTATCATGATAGTCATGGAGTAAATCGTTGTAAGCAAATGCTGTTTTTTTTTTTACGAGCTGTTGCTTGCAGGTTTTCTAATTTAAAGTCTAATTATAGATGTCAGGACAATTTGGATGTAACCCTCCAAAATTTGGGGATGTTCTGAAATGATGGCGAGGCCACGATTGCAAGATGACCTGTCATAAAGAGTTAATGTGACTGTGTGAAGCTTCCCTTACCCGAGCTGATGGCTGCGCATTGAACCGAGCCCGTCCCTCACTGGACTTGTCAGGAAGCAGCGCAAACCTTTTTAGTGTGACTGACACGTTTAAGTCACGGGTGACTTTGCGCAGATGAGGTGGTGCCCCAGTCAGCTCCAATTGTCTCTAACCCACCTGGATAGCTGTCCTGTTTTGGAGGGTGGGGTGTGTTGGCAGTGACTCTAGTTAAATCAGTCTATCTGACACGTCACTTTGATGGATGGACACTTAAAGACATTTACGGTACTTGATAAATGATTGTAAAATGTAGCCGTATTTTCAATTTTTTTTTTACGATGTCAAGTTGTGCACTGATTTTTTCGGTTCTAAAAATACAACAAGCTAAAAGATTGATCGTGCTTAAAGTAAAAAAAAAAATCAGGGCGACAATATGGACAGGCTGTAGAGTAGAGCCTAAAATTCATAGCTAAATGTCTTTAAATTCAAATGTGCAAGGCAGCTTTTTGAATACCATCCTGCTATTTCTTGTTGAGAAATATGATTATGCCCACATGACTTCACAGTCAGTAAAACCTGGCATACACACACAATTTTAAATGTTGGTTTTAAATCCCAGAAAGAGTAACAGGCACAAGTTGTCTTGTAGTTCCTTTCGTAATATGACTACAGTCCGTAGTACACCACGAACTGTGAGATGAAAATGACTCTGAGATTTCAAATCCAGTCATGACTCAGCTTCAACTGTAAGAGATCACTGTTGAGGTGAGCAAACTTCTGATACGCCAGAAATTCATTTGACATTCGTATGACCATGGGAGCCGTCAAACTTTTTAAAATTTTAATTAAAAAAAATATATAATAATTTTTTTGCCACCCCGCTGTCGACCTAGAAATAAAAAATGAGTCTACTGACTCGAAATCATGCTGGAAATAGACTTACTTGCACACCTTAAGTCCAGCAGCTGGCACTGAAGTTGAAATGCAAATTGCATTGGCATTCTAACTTTGCCAGCCACTACCCACCAGTCAATATTGTATTAATGCACTATTGGAATTGCAGTATTTTCTACTTTAAACTTGTGTTTGTCTTCCTGATGACTTGCTAATAATAATAATAATAATAATAATAATAATAATAATCTGGTTTCCTCCCACATTCCAAAGACATGGATGGCAGGTTAATTGAACACTCTAAATTGGCCCTAGGTGTGATTGGTTGTTCGTCTGTGTGTGCCTTACGATTGACTGGCAATTCAGTTCAGGGTGTACAGCCAGCTGGGAATAGGCTCCAGCACCCCCGAAACCCTTGTGAGGAATAAGCGGTTAAGAAAACGGATGGTTGGATGGATGATGATAATAATAATAATGACAATGATGATAACGATGATAATAATAATAATAACAATAATGATAATAAGTAATAAAAGTATTGATTGATTTAATTCAACATAATTAGGGATATTCAATGTCACTTTTTTTCCCCAGATACCAGTACGGGAACTCAACTATTTTTCAGGAGTCACTGATACCGATACTAAGTACCAATACCACTTATGGTTTTGATATATACCCGCTCCCCGCCCAAGTAAAAAATGACAGACAATTTTAAAGAAGACCTATATATCACACAATATAGCATTTTTCCTTGAATGCACGACATTAATGGCAATTTTCTATTCTTCTAATTTCCAGTTTTCTAGTTCCTTACTGTAAAGCGCCCACAAGAGGGGCCTGTGGCGAGTGCCAATACTTTGAAATAAGGCCGGATATTGGCCCGATATGATACTTGGTATTGATACTTGCCCATCCTTACAGATTAACCTAACTATCAAACTGTATTATGTTAATATTTTGGAGCCACCTCTTATTCATGAACTAAATGGTTTAGAGCAAGGGTGGCTCATGGGCCGGATTAAACCCTTTGCAGGCCTGATCCGGTCTGCGAGATTTTGTAAGAAAAACAAAAAGTTACAAAAAATGAGTAATGTGGCACTAATTCATCAGCCAGCCACAATCAAAACATACATTTTTAATTAATTCTACAAGCAATCCTCAGATGAGCAATGCAACTTGTACATGAAATTGCCCTGGATGTCATTATTTTACACGTGACCATAAATTACGGTTTGTTGAAAAAAAAAGAAGAAAACAGACCAACATAAATCAAACATAAAAATGCTAAATACGACACACATTCAACTATTGGTAACACAAACGCATATGACAAGGATTAACGTCTTTATAATTTCATTAATGTGCCACACAATGCATTTTAGGAACAATATATATGCAAAACAGGTAGATATAACATGCCCGGAACACATATGGGAAAAGTGTTGTCGCATTCCATTGCATTTGTGTTATTTTTTGGAACAATATACAGTATTTACAGTTGAGTCCTGCAATTTTAGGCTTGCCCGCAAATAGCAAAAATCTGCGTATAATTGACGGCAATTGTTTTAAAGTTATATACCATGATTTTACCGATCCAGCCCACTTAGTAATAATATATTTCCCTCCATGTGGCCCCTGAGTTAAAATGAGTTTGACACCCCCCGTTTAGAGGAACAAAACATAATATATCAACATTGCAAAACAATTTGAAATATCAAAATTAGCATTTTAACATTTTACTTATGCAAATCCATTTGTTAGAGTGCAATATTCAAATTATTATTTCAGGATTGTTTCACTTAAATACAGAGGCTAGAACCCCTAATCAAACGTTTCCTCACTGTGCTTTTGTTGCGGTTACTCTACATTTTGTTTTCCTTCACCGTTGGAGGTTAAACTCCCATGTACAGAATCCAGCATGCCTCCTGTCTGATCACTTCTTCCCACCTCCTCCACTGCATCTCATGCTGTTGTCTGCATGGAGCGCAGGTGGGTTGTGTAAACCTGTCCTGGAGTGAAGCAGCGTCGTTCCAAACACGACCTGGCCGATTGATGTCTACCCTGAGATAACAATCACCAGTTTGTCAACAGGGGCGCTGTATCTGCCCCTGGGCCTGAAAAGCAACCTGTTTGCTGTACACAATCATGCTGAGATCCTTCCATCTCTACTTTTAATGCTAATCAATGCTTGTTTGTAAAAATAAATCTTTGAATTCAGATTGCTCCTGGAAGAAGCCTCTCTTAAAGGTCACAGAGTCACTAGGTGGTACCGAATTAATTTTTTTAAACAAGTTGTCTGGCATTGATCTCTGCACAAGATTCTATGCAGAATCATGTGATGCCTGCTTGTTTTTTTCCTGCGCACAGCAGTGACGGCAGTGAAATAAATATAACACTGAGCTGTCACCTGTCATATCCTTTACGATGTTAAAGAGAAAATTGATGCCAGAGGCTTAATCTGACAAGGATGACAACCAGCTAAAGCCTGTATTGGACAATCCAATACAAGAGAGAAATTATTAAATGTTGAAATCTGTGCTTTTATGCTATAATATATGATAATAATATTCAGTTTTTACATTTATGATTTTCTGCTGTTTCCTTCTGTTTGTTAGCGGAGAACTATGCAAAACTTCTTTGATTGATTTACGTTGTACATTCGTATCAATTAATGGATTTGGTATTTGTCTTGCTCTGATACTCCTGTATTACTCTTGTATTGAATCTCTTTAGATTCTGGCCAGTAAGTGATGAGCAATCAATTTATTCATTGACAAGAATTGTGATTTTGGAATTGACTCCATTTGTGTGCGTACAATGTTTACTTCAAACTCTGGGTAGTTTGCTGTCTAACTCCTCTATGCATCATTGTTTTCCTGCTCAATACATAACTGGCGTTAGAAACTGGACTTTAGAAAGTTTGGAGGTTCTGCCATGCCACGAAAAAAATAAATAAATGAAATGACTCTTTATTTTACCCATACGACTACTATACATCTTAAAATGCGTGTCAGTCGATTACAGGGCACACATAAAGACGGAAACATTTACACTGTCCCTGAATGCGAATGGAACCAAGGCTGCGATTGAACCACTAACCCATCAGTGACCTAATAAAATGTACCGTACAGGATAATTGGGATGTTTACCGAGTCCTAAACTTCTGCCCTCCCTCTCTAAATGGCGTGCTTCGGGTACCGACCAAATGGAGCGCTCCAGTTGCTGCTCTCCACTTGGGATCGTGTTGCATGCTGTTAAGATGGCCAGATGCAATGATATAATTTGTATTCAGGGAAAGGCGCCAGTGTGGCCTGTTCAGAATGGAACCCAGGTTTTTTCATATTGGTATTGATCCCTTCAGGGCAGGCGGTGAGTGGAGACGAGCACACTAAAATGAGTTTACTTAAGGCTGTTTGCGGATCAGAACAATCTTGCCCAGGATGCAAAATGGAAGGAATTGGAATTACAGCTAGACTGCTTTGTTACCAGATCAAAATGAAAGACTTCCCATCTTTTATTTATTTTTGACATTATTTGGTTATCCTTCTGCTGAAATGTACTTCTTGCTGCATTTTGAATGGAAGAAATTTTACAAAACTAGGGGTGTCAAAATTAGTGTGTGCAAGTTCCTTTAACACCACAAATTTTTTTGCCGCGCGATTACTTAACTTAATTCCAGTTGCAACGCAGCCGATACATCCACGTCAAAATTTTGCAGTAATACATTTAATAATAATGCATATATTTGTGGAGACTGAGGTCAAGTTGTATTTTACAATTTTAAAAATGTGCAGAATTTCACCCGAGATTAGATTAGATTAGTTAGCTCTTAATATAAAAAGAAAAATGCACTGAGCTGTCACCACCGTTTTACAAATGCAATAATGCCATCTAGTGGCAGAAAAATGACCAACACAGATCAATATCACACTTGTTTTTTACAGTACAGTACATCTTTTTAATTTTAACTACATTTTTATAAATTATTATGAAATGACTGGATCAATGACTAAAAGATGCAGACATATTTGTATTAGTTTAACATTTTTTCCACTTTTATGTTAAGAGTATGAAAAAAAATATATATTTTTTTACTTTACATTTTATTCTACATTTAGAACAGATGTAGAATTTGCGATTAATCGTGAGTTAACTATTGAAGTCATGCGATTAATTACTATAAAAAACAACAACAACACCCCTAGACAAAACAGTTACCAAAAAGTGAAAAATGCTCAGAGATTAAACTGACTGTGACAAAATTATGAATAATATCTAATCTAATATCTATTTTTAATAATTTAGGTTGTACATGATGTAACAAGTTTGAGTACCACTGCGATAGAGTATTCAGTAACAATGAAGTTTATTTAAATCAATATTGTGGTGGAAGTTATACTTTGAGGTCTCTACTTCCAACGCACTTTGTTTCCAACTCTGGCAAGCTTGATAGACAGCTCCTCTTCGCTTTTCTTGCCTGTCTTCCCTTTGCACATTTCATCATGTTGTCAGGGGAGAAATGCGCTCACCTGAATCCTTCACTAAATGTAAAAGCAATCATGTTTGTTTACTGTTCCTAAATGCTTTCTTTGATTGTCCTTCCAAGCAGACCGGTGACAGTGGATTTAAAAATAAATGTTTATGCACAATGTATATAATGTGCAGTTTGTTATCATTGCTTGAAATTATATTTTGTTTGTTTGACACGTAATAATATTGCTTCACGTGGTTCTCACTCATTCAAACTTCCAAACACCCTAAATGGTTTACTAAATTATCACATTCATTTATATTCATTGTGCAGCAGACCATTTAGGAGTTAGCTGCTTAATTCTAACACACACACACACAGCGGATGATTCATTCTTGGTGAATTGTAAAGGACGCCCAAGGATAACAAGCATTTCCCAAAAGAGTTGATATAACGAGCTCAATTGAATTGTTTTGCTATTGATGACTTTATTTTGATGTTTATAATTGAAAGAGATAGCAAGGAGATTGTGGCAATACACTTTCTTCGTCTTTTTTTTTTTTGTGATATAAAGAAAATTTTGTGGCTATTGTTTAAACATAATTAGCTGTACATGATCTTGAACCATGATATTACGGCTGGAGATTGCACATGATGTACAATACAGTATACAGTATCACACAATAGTGTACTTTATTTGTTTATGTTGAAGACTTCCAAATGGCCTCGGGGAAAAAAGCTGTTTGGGTGCCTGATTTCTGTCTTTTTATCCGAGAGTGCAGTGGAGTGAATGTGCTCAGGGCGAGTGTCGTCACTTATTAGCTTTATTACCTTCCCCTATTAACTTTTTTGACTTTGCATGTTAAGTCAAGTGATTTAACATTATTGTAATGTACACAAACACAATGGTAATAATAATGGCCCATGGGAAGAGGGGGGTGTTAGTTTTGCAAAGCATAACAAAACTAATACAGTATTTTTGATTGAAAGAAAGTGGTAATGGTTTAAAATGCTCTCTAATCAATTTAATTCAGTGTACAACCTTTTTGTAACACCGAAAATGGAGTCAGGAAAAAGAAAATAAATGAGTGTATTAGAAACATGCATAAATAATTAAAGTGGAAGTCAAGTCCCAAATTTTCTTTACAATAATATTTTCGTTGCATCTCCCCTGGTCTAAACACGGCCCTCTGAATTTTATTGTGTTTGTGGAATATGAATTAATCAGCAAAATCCACCTTTTATCCATATTAAGAGGTGGCCATTTTGCCACTTGCTGTCAACTGAAATTACATCACAGTTGCTCAAGTAATGACCATTCACGGCTCACCTGTTTTCTGAGTTTGGTCATGTGATGTTCCCAAGCTGAGCCGGGATCGGTCATTACCTAAACCCTGAGCAACTGTGACGTCTTTTCAGCTGACATGCAAGTGGCAAAATGGCTGCCCCCTGAGATGGATAAAAACGGGTGGATTTTGCTGCCTAATTCATATTCCACAACCTCAATATTAATCAGAATGCCTTGTTTAGACTAGTGGGGCTGCACAGAAAATATTATAGTCAAGACAAGTTTTGATTTGGGTTCCACTTTAAGTTAGTTTTTTGATATTGATAAGCATAGTCATAAAAAATGAACTGATATGAGATTTAAGCTATAGTATCCAGTTTAGCCGCACATTAAGACGGCAACACTTTCTTTGCACTGTGACTAAATGCGATTAAATAGTATTTTCCTTTTGCTGTTGGAATGGTAAACATTAGGGGTACAATATAGTATAAGCATTACACCTGTCCAATTACTTTTTGATTTTGAACTTGATATGAATCTCAGTATTGTCCTAAACGAGCAATGTTGTCATCATGAAGTTTTACTTTGCATTTATTATGTACTACTCTAATTACAGTGCCGTGTTCTTGTTTGTATTTTGTTTCTAACCAAACACTTTAGCTGTGACACTGAAAAAACCCAGTAATTGGACATAGCTGCATTGCACCTACTATTTTGGGAACCAATTTTTAAAATTATTATTATTTTGTGACATGATTGTTTTTGATTCAAAAATTTGCTTTAAAGTTTGGCAAAATGTTGCCATGCAGGTCTCACAGTGGCAAAAATAGGCCATGGTCAGGATGTCTTTGGTATGTTTTCCACTTTCGGCCGCCATTGATGGCCGCTCTCTCCGGTCACCTCTCTCTTTGCAGATGGCAGGAACAGATAATGCTTTTGAGATTCTGCTGACTGATGGCATCATGAAAGGTTGAGGCGGTCAACATTATTCTTTTTTTAAAATCCGGGAGATAGTTAGCACTCTCCACCAAGTGTGGGATGGGGGATATTTTCTAAACTCCACAACATCAAGTAGAATTTTTGTGCACTCAATCACTGTTGGACAAACACAGTAAAATATTTAATGTTCTCCCCCATGTTTATAATGATGGAATGTATCCCTCTTTAGTTATACACATACGTCCTTGCAGCAGTCGTTTCCGTGCATAAGTCAATGCTGTCACTGCAGATGTTGCTTAACTGTGTCACCAGTCTTCTTTAACCTCTGCTGCTAGAATAGATTCTCACTCTTCCATCTGCTTCTCTCTTTGTGAATGAAGATTGACTGATAACAGTCCCTATTTGACTTTCAGAGAAAAGGAGAGGCAGCAGAATCCGGATGCCGTGTTTGGTGAGACCTGGTTGTTTTTTGGGTGTCGCTACAGAGACCGAGACTACCTGTTCAGGTAAGCTTGGTGTGAGTCTCCAATAATCGTTTCTTTATATATTACCAGTGCATATATGCAGTATAATTGCATACTTTTCTTAACCTTTTGTTAATCACATATTCTGCTAGAGTATGTTATTCTTTACCTAATTCTGAATTAACTGTTATCACATCTGGTGTGCCTCAAGGATCTATACTTGGTCCTAAGCTTTTTCTTTCTTTCATAATGCAATTTTTTTTGTGTTAAGCTTTTTGGGGATGATGCTAAATTTTACGGTTATTTTACACGTTATGATGATGTGAGAGATTTTATTTTATCTGATTTGAAAGCAGTTTTTTAGTGGTCCAGTAACAAGCAGCTGGAAATAGCATCTGGAAAATGCTTTATTGTGAATTACGGTTACACCAATCCAAAATGGGACGTTCAGGTAGGTGGCATTACAATCTCTGGTTATAATGTAGTTGAAAGGAAAGTCAACATAGAATTTTTCTTGGCAATAATGTGCTCTATGTAGCCCCACTAGTTTAAACACAACTTTCTGATTAATATTGCGTTTGTGCAAAATTAGTTAAAAAAAGCAGCAAAATTCACCCGTTTTTATCCATCTCAGGAGGCGGCCATTATGCCACTTGCTGTCGACTGAAAATGAAATCACAGTTGCTCAGGTAACAAGCAATCATGGCTCAGCTTCAGAAAACAGGTGAGCCATGATATTTTTTTCAGTTGG